>NC_135725.1:71071088-71373089 GCF_964656455.1 Halichoerus grypus | reverse complement strand
ACAGTCAAGATTTTCCATACTGAGACACCAATGCCATGTTAGGCAAGTTGGTGTCCATCTACCTGGTCTCAGACTTCTTTGGTTCCAACACCTAAAGGTCGTAAAGGCTTTGAGAAAACATAGACTAAAACCTTATAACTGGATGAAGACCATCCATTTTCGGATTAGTAATAATGTTTGAATGGGGTTTTTTAATTTGGTTCTTTGAAAGCACATGCTTTGGAACCCTATGGGTAAGCTACTTATAGGCTTGCTAAACAATGTAGGGTCAAAATTCACTAATTATAGTGTGTGTTAACTAGCTATTATTCTTAACTTGTTATTATTCTTGTTGGATCATCAATTACTCTTACTATGAGGTCAGTAAATATACCTAGCTAAAATTAGCAAAACCCTAGTTCTAACCCTGGTCCTGTTTTCCTTCGACCTTTCATTCTTATGTGCCTGGCTTCTGTCTTTTTGTCTGTGGCAGGACTCCTGGCATGCTTCATTTCCCTTTACAGTGGCTGTTGCTACCGCGGCCTCTAACATTTCATTTGCCTCTGCCTCTTTCCAGACACATGCTTGGCAGAGTAGGTGACACTTCTCTGCAGAATCAAGCCAGATCTCACCTTTGGCCATGTGGTCATGGAGTCAGCGAGTCCTAGCTGTCCTGTCATAGGACAAATGGATCTATTGGTCACTCCTTTCTAGTTTTGATGACCACTCAGGCTACCCAGCATGTTAGTCCTGGATGTGGGTCATACTGATCCCTGGTCCTTCTGTCTTTTCCACCACATCTCCGTAAGCCATTCTGATCGGACGGTTCCCAGGACCTCTTTGATGCCTTCTGTCCAGAATAGTGATCCCTAAACTTCCTCTTGTTTTTCTCAGGATTTAGGATGAGAAATAATGTTTCTGGGCAAAGACCTTCCCAAACGATGTCTCCCGGGAGATAAAAAGAATCTTTGGCTATGTTGTCTTCCTTCCTAATCAATTTTCAAATGCTTTCTAGTTCTCCTCCAATGGTGTTAAGGATTAGAATGGCTTAGCTTGATACGCAAGTGATATGGAGGAACTGGGCAGCTCTTCAGTTCTTTAAGGCTACTTAACTCTTTTCTGTCAACTGCACATGGGTTGTGCTTTCATACCAAGATTTTAGATGACGTCAAAGGGGAAAGATGCTTTCGCCAGCCTTCAGAAAATGGTAGTCAAATCCCTTCACTTATAAAGTGAATGTGGCTGTGTGTCACTGTCTTCCACTAAAATTGAAGAAAAGGTAAGTCATTTCGCTAGGACTGGTGCTTGACTGTGGTGACTGTTATAAAAGACTTATAACGTCTAGACCATTGTTTGAACACGTCTTCCAATGCATTAGCAACTCATTCAATTTAAACTTAAATGATCAATTGCTCTCATGTTCATAGTCACTATAGAAAAAAAGAGATTGCCTCTGCAGAGTATGTTTCTACATACATTCACAAATGTATATGTGTTTATAACCATTTTTCCCCCCAAAGGACCAGACACCCGGACTTATTTTCCATATAGACAGATAAAGGCAAGACAAAAACACAGGGATTTTAACCCTGCTTATGTCTTGAAGAAGTCTGATCCTCGATGCTGGGATGATTGGTGATTTTCCAGATTCCAGGAATCAGTGCGAATTTGGCCCATAGCCCTTGAGCAGGCAACTTTCTCACAGTGGGAAATGACCTCACCATAGACTAAAGATAACCACCATGGGAGAAACGCCTACTTGGCTTTCTTCTTCACATTTGGCCCCATTCCTTAACATCTGAGAGCCAGAGAGATGGCTGTCTTCTGAAGCCTGTTGCACACAAACAGAAAGCTAACCCATGTCGCTGTCCTGAAGGGCAGGGAAAAAATGAGTCTTCATCCTGCTTCTCTCCTTCCCACTGCCAGTATGATGACAAGGTGCATAAAAGCCAACTTGCCACTGACGCTTTGAATAAAACTAACAAACATTCCAGGGAAAAATCTATTAAGTGAAAATCAGCATCTACACCATCTTCCCCTGTCCCCTGGGCACACAAAGCATCTTTATAAAGCATAGAACAGAATGAAGGGAACAAAGTTCCCTTCTTAATCATTCAACAGGAATTTCAGTTAAAAAAATCATTTGTTTATTCTATACTTAACATGCTGTGTGACTACAGGCATTTCACTGGCCCTCTCTGTGCCCAATTCTACAGCTTTAAAAATGGAAATCCTGGGATTCAGGCCTCATGGCTCCCTGCAGGACATGAATTGAGCTGGGATTTTGTCCCATGAAATTGCCTTTTAATTGAGATTCAGCAGATGCAGGAAGCCCTTGGGCCCACAGCTTCCAACAAGCCTCAGACACCATGCTAAGTATGCAAATGGGCACACATGCGCAATGTTTCCGTCCTTGCAGCACTAAGAGATCATAAATGATGGTGAGCTCAAACCGTACTTGAGTTTGAGTTGCCGGAGAGCAAGGTCAGCATGAGCCACAAAGGAACTCCAGGACAAAGCCGTTGGATCTAGTGTTCAGTGCAATAGCCAGAATCTGAGGGTGACTCTTGCCACAGTCAAGAGAAGAGCACAGAGAGCTGGCAAGAACATACTCTCTCAACTACGCTTGGAGAACAAGGTAAAGGTTCTCATATGCCTCATCTTGACCAACGTAGTATTTAAGAAACAGAATTGCTATTATTTCTCTATATTCTTTAAAAAACAGCTTGGCCCACAGAGTCTCATACTTGGAAAGCTGTTTTGCTCCCTACATCGACTGAGCAATGTAAATATGTTTGTCAAGAAGGCGTCCATCTATTTCTCCAGGGATGGGGATGGTTGAGTTCATTGCAGTAGGGCCTTGTGATTATAGCACATGGTCCTCTTCCCATCTGCTGAAAATACTTCTGGCCACTTTGCAAAATAACCTAAGCTCTTGGGAACACCAACACATGGGAAACTGTAGGAAACTTAGGTTCACTTTTCTTCCCTTGGGGTAATTAGTTGGTTCCAGCATACAGATCCATGGCTAAAGATGTCAGTGGCTAAAGGGTATGAAATTAAAATGTCATGGAAACTGTTTGACAAGAACCTCTTGCCTCTTTATACATTTAAAGAACTCTTCTCTTGATTCCAAGCCATTAAAACTCCTAGATCAGGATGTCCAATAGAATTGCCTGCAAAGAGGGGTGCCTAATGGCACAGTTGGTTAAGCGTCAGACTCAGTTTCAGCTCAGGTCGTGATCTCAGGGTTGTGAGATCAAGCCCCACATCAGGCTCCAAGCTCAGAGGGAGTCTGCTTAGGATTCTCTCTCCCTCTGCCCTCCCCCCCAAAAATAAATTAATTTAAAAAAAAAGAATTGCTTGCACTGAGGCAAATATTCTATATCTAGAATATCTAGTGTCTACATGGTAGACACTAGCCACATGTGGTTATTGAGCATTTGAGATGTGTCTAGTGTGACTGAGGAACTAAATTTTAACATTATTGAATCATAATTAATTTAAATTTAAATAGACACATGTGCCTAATGGCTGTCTATTAGCACAGTCCTGTTAGGTTAAATATTCAATGTGTAATTTCTTCTCCTTTTACCAGCTACAAGATGCCAGTTCTGATGTATTGTTTGTGGTAGTCCAGACTGATTCCCCAGGATATAGCTGAAAGGAAAAATAACTGTAAGATCCTTAAAACATTTAAAGCTGCTATCTAAAAAGGAGATAATTGAGTAGGAGGGATATCTTAAGTGAAATGAAAACAAAATGGACTCTAGACTCTGCCAAGAAAAAGAGAAGTAAGTTGTAATTATGGTCTCTCCCTTGGGCTTTCATTAAGTCAAGGTTAAACCATCTAGAATCTGTTTTAGCTGTTCTTTCATCGAACTACTCAAACATGGCTGCGTCTCTCTCCCCTTATGCAATGGTGCACTCACTGTCGGATGTATGTCGGGGCTACCCAGAACCATCTTCTAGTCTCCTACAAGCCTTCTTTTGTGGTGCAAAAGAAATTATGATTCTGGCTAAGTGGCAGATGGCAGCAACTTTCGAGTCCCTGCAGCAGCAAAAGCAAAAATCTTTCCTCCATGCGGTTGCATAATCACTATCTGGGGGAGCGGTTAAAAGAAAAAAGAATCCCCTGATGATTTCCAGATTGATCCCCAAATGATTATGTTAAATGCCATGATTAAAATTAAGGACAAACTTACATATAGTTAGTTTTCTTCTCCAGGGGATAAAAGAACCATAGGGCTATAAACTGTCAACCTTGAAAGGGACTCAGGCTGGTTCAATGTCATTCCACAAATGAGGAAATGAGCTTAGACACTAAATGAAAGCAAAGCAAGGACAAAGGATGAGGGATGGGGAAAGAAAGGCATACTTAATGAGTTTCTGCTTTGTACATGCCAGGGTATTTACACATGTATCACACTCTGTTCTCACCCTGCCTTGCCATCATCAGACACAGCATTTCACACTCATCATGCAGGATCTACTCACCCTCAAGCATTGTTCACCAGTGCAGAATTTCCTGAAGCTTCTCTAGAAAGAGGAAGTAAGAGCTTCCACCACACACCACACTCTGTGCAACCTAATAAAATGCTCCTTGGCCATTTCTCTTCTCCCTGAGATCCTCTGTAGCCAAGCCAATGGGAAAACAAACCAGGTGGTATGTTTCTCCTCAACCCTTTTCCAAGATGTATCTAAATCACTCTACTCCTGTGTCTCAGCTTCCAATTGCCTCTAAACCACCTCCCCTTTTAAACATAGCATCAACAGAGCATTCTTTTAAAAACCCTTCAAGAGATTCCCACCCCACTTAGGATAAAATCCAAACCTCTTGCCCAAGCGTCCCCACATAACTGGGCCCTGCCCACCTCTCAGCCCTCTCCTCTTGCATCACACCATCCTACGCTGCCAATCTTCTGAAGCAACGTACCCAAGAGCTGTGGGGAAAACACAGGGCAAAGAACACATGGAAGGATCATTGCTCTTATGTGTAGTCTTTCAATACTGTTGATCTGTACATTGGTCTTTGCATAGCATCCAATCCCACACACAGTGAAGCAGGTACCTTGAAGTTGCTTTGAGGAAGTCTAGTCTGATAGGAATCTTCCTGTCTCATTGTCCTTTCTGCCAAATGACTTCCGCTGAAGGCACTAAGGTGCTGGGCTTCCCAAAGCACAGACCTGGCTGGACATCTGCCCAAGATATCATTTGTAGCACCATACCGCAGTCCCCATCCAGCCCTGTAGCTGGGACAAGAATTAAACCCAAGGCCGTCTCATACCTTGGCACCTCAGGCCAAAACAAGACAGAGATCTTACTCTTTCTTCTCTCCTGATGCATGTCACACCTGTGAATGTTCATATGTGCTGCCCCCCAGGCGTTAACTCCAACTTTAACTCTCTTCAGAATACATGTAAGAGTATGACATGATTAAACCTTGTATCATAAAAATTTTTCACAATCTCCAGTATTTAATTACCATTAGTAATAAATTAAATGTAACAGAACTGACACCTGAGGCCCACCATGATGAAGGATAATTAGGCAGTCTAATAATGCAAAGATAAGAATATCCTCACTTATAATTTCACTTTAATTTAAAAATTCAATCCATCATTATTTCTACTGAATACAACAAAAGTGATTGCGTTGGGGCCATGAATCATTTTTTTTCTTTATTTCTGGGAGAAGGAGAAAATGGAGAGGAAAAGATAAGGGTTAACTTTGCTGAAAACTAAGCTACTCCAAGATGTTTGAGAACGACATCATCTAACGCAGAAGAGAGAGGAAACATGTCCAATATAAGCTGATTCGTTCATGCAGCCTTACTAAGCCCATTATTCATTAGCAGTAGAGGCACAGATGGGACTGTTAGGAGAAAAAAAAAATCAGGAATTAAGACACCAATTCCTCTATAATTACTTTAAAATAGTTCAGCATAGACAGTGTGTCTATATGTATATGCATATATAAGTTAACTTTAATACGCACTCTGGGTGTGGTTAGTTAACATCTGCAGTACCTAATAAAAATTCATATTCCAGAAAGGTTGGTTAGCATTTGATGGTCCCTCATTGGAAATCACAGGCAAGCACCTCAGGAATAGCTATCTAAATCTGCACCAGATGGTTTGCTTCAGAGATATTACACTTTTTCCCCCTACTGGTAAATGAGTACTATTCAAGATATGTGGTTGGTTAGAAAGATCACCAACATCCCCACCCTTGCATAGGTAGGGTGTATAATCTAGTGAGCCCAGCGGCCTGACCTTTGGAAATGACTGAGTCCCCCTTTCTCTTTTGTGAAGCATCCCAGGGGGAGAGAAAAGGGTGATTACTCTTCCTGAAGGACTCTGTATGTATACACTAACTCTCTGAAAAGGCGATGAATGTGTTTAAAGATACAGTGATTTCTAAAAATTGTCTTAGATTTCTTAAGCCAGATGCATAGTCTCAGAAGTACACTATTTGCAAAAACATGGCAGTTTGCCAAAGACCAACTGTAGAATTTCCCACTTTATCAAACACAGAAGGTTAGTGTATTTTCCTGACCAGTCTTTGATTCATGAGTACTCCTGGTGATGCAGCCCCAGGCAACATTCTAGAATAGGTCGACATTAGGCAATAGCCTTATAAAACCAGCAGGGAGGAACCTGCCAACTTCTAGAAATGGTTCATCACCTCACAAAGGTAATTGGCCTAATATAATGCATATGTTGTGTCTAAAGTCCAACTTCTGGCCAATGTCCACAGCAGGACATTTATGAATTGGGGTTTTATTTGCACTTTGTGAAAGTCTGTCATTTATTACCTTTTGTAAGATTTTACTCATGGATTCCTGCTATGAATTATTAGGTGCTTGAAGTCTATGCCTCCATTCCTTTGTGCAGGCTGTTCCCTGTTTTTGTGATTCCTTTCCCCATCCATGCTCACTTCTTTCACCAACACCCCCCACTCGTCCTTTGCTATTCAGCTCCAAAATCTCCCTGGAAAGGTGATTTCTGTCTCCTCAGGGCATTTGCTCACCACTTGAGTGCGCTTCTTCTTTCAAGAGATAGTTATTGGACACCAGCCATATGCAATCACTGTGACAGACTCTAGGAACTCAGTAGTGAGCAAGACAGGGAGAGCTCCCATGCTTTTATTAATTTGGAAGAAAACCAGGCTTAACATAATTTCAGACAACATCATAGCATTCTTACCTACAGATTTCCACCCTGAAAGTTCCTCTTTTTAGGAAATAAAGGGTCCCAGGGGACAGAAATGTATTTTCTTTTTTTTTTTCTTTTTCTAACAGAAATGTATTTTCTGGTCGCTCAATTGCACAGAAAGATTAACAGGTCCTCCAAAAATGCCAAGCTCCAGCTAGGGGACTACCTTGCATTCTGGGTGAATCTGTCTCCTCAAGTTTTTGACAGAATAGCCAAAATGCATGCACTTTTAACTGATCCCCAGTTTAAGCTGAGGTCTATCATACAGCCCTGAAAGCAGAATAGCTGTCTCCTGCGCTAAAGGGCTGATGCAGTAGATTTTATCATATTCGTCTCCTCAGTCAAAAACCAGCTGTGGAAGAGATCTTGTCTTCAAGATGCCTGTAGTGATGCTGGCCCGTTCATGCTTCTGATCACTGGTACTTATGTTTTCAAAGAATTAAGCCCACGTTTGAAATGTTGGAAAAGTGTGTGTCCATTCTAAGTCCCCAGCACCCAATTTGGGACACACTAAGTTGGGGGTACCTCCTGGAGGTCCAGGTGGCCACCTCAAGTCAGCATTAATGCACCTAGAGAATTAATGGAGCCTGCTTCTGGAACGTTCATCAACTGCATGTCACCTTTGATACAGGGACAATCCAATGGCATGAAATACATTGCAGTAATAAAAATCTTGAAAGCATCCTCAATAGAAACTAAAATATTCCAACAGGATTTGAAAAAAGTGGCAGCCAACGGAGACCAAAATAAACCCCTTTAGGCCTATCTCAGTTCAACATGTTAAAATATCCCAAGACCTTTCTCAGCACATATATTATTCAAAGGTCAAAAAAGTCCCTGTGCAAATACCTAAAATATCTACAGGATGTTTCAGCGAAATGCCACATTAAATTATTTCTCCACTACAGTTCAGGGCTTAGGTTCCAGAATGGGGAAAGGGGGATGAGCTTGACCCATGAGCCACCACATTCAGCCAGCTCTCAGAGGTCCTCACCTTCGCCAGGAAAAAAAATCATTGAATAATTTTTCTCCATATTCCTGAATTAAAATGTATCCTTTGCAAAGCTAAGGTTATGTATCTTTGCATTGGTGACATGAATTAAAGCAAGTCTCTATCAAGTAGGATTCTTGAAGGTGCAAATGAAAGAAAAACTGATCCCCCAAGATTTTGACCCCTTGCAACTGCAAAGTGCAGAGGCAGACTTGCCTTGGGCACAAATGACTTTAGGGCTGAATTGCTGCCATTGGGACAAGCCTGCTCTCAGCTTCTTCCACCTCTCCCTTCTGTGTGCTGTGATCAGTTTCCATCTGCATGTGGTAGCAAGATGGTTGTGACAGCTCTACGTTTCAAATCCTCTCAAAGCCATTGGTTAACTATGAACCATAAGGCAAGGCAAGTCGCTAAACCTCTCTGTGCCTGTGTCCACATTTGTAAAATGGGGATGTCAGTGAGGTACTTCATACACAGAAAATGCTTAATGACAATAAATGTTATCATAACGCAGTTCCCTATTAACAATGAGGAACATCTGTTTTTCCTGTTAGAGAGTGCTAAAAAATGATATTCTAAACTACCAAATTGCCAGAGCTTAATACTTTCTCAGTTAGAATAATACCCTTGCTTCTAAGGAGGCTTTGGCCTAACATTTTAATCTGGTAATAAAAGCTGTGGGAGCAGGAGATTCAATAGTGACAAGTTGATACTCTGTGTGTTTGAATTCCTGAATAGAAAACCCGTTGCAGGGGCTCATGTAGTCTTTTGCTGGGAAGGATGACCAGGGGGCTGACCCAAAAGGGTGACTTGGAAATATGTGCTTGAATTTTTTAAAAGAACACACAGTGTTTGGGGGTAGATCGTGTTCCCATAGCAAGGAATGAGTTGCCAACCATGAAGCTGGGTTACCCAAAGAGAAAGTGCAGATTTCAAACTTTGCTTACTTGCAAGTTGCTTCTGATTGCTTAAACATTAACTACAAGGCAGTAAAGATATGACAATTGGGTAATTTGAGAAAGAGGTTGTGGTTTGAGCCCCTCACTTTGTTATTTTGCCTTTCACATCCTAAGCTTTAACACCAATAAAATGGGCTACTGCAGGGGCGCCTGGGTGGCTCAGTCGTTAAGCGTCTGCCTTCAGCTCAGGTCGTGATCCCAGGGTCCTGGGATCGAGCCCCGCATCGGGCTCCCTGCTCAGCGGGAAGCCTGCTTCTCCCTCTCCCACTCCCCCTGCTTGTGTTCCCTCTCTCGCTGTGTCTCTCTCTTCAAATAAATAAATAAAATCTTTAAAAAAAAAAAAAATGGGCTACTGCACATCAAATCTGGAATAAAGACTCATTCTAGATTATTTTTTTTAAAGATTTTATTTATTTGAGAGAGAGACAGATAGTGACAGAGATAGGGAGAGAGATCACAAGCAGTAAGGAGAGGGAGAAGCTGACTCTCCCGCTAAGCAGGGACCCCGACGCGGGGCTCGATCCCAGGACCCTAGGATCATGACCTGAGCCGAAGGCAGACGCTTAACAGACTGAGCCATCCAGGTGCCCCTCATTCTAGATTCTCATCTCTACCTCCCTGACCATTGCCCACCAGCCCCAGAACTCTATTCTCAGCTCCCTTGAAGAGAGAATAAAGCCTCTAGATTACATATGGGATAATAGAAGTTCTGAATATTGGTAATGAAAGAGACTTTAAAAATGATCTCATTCAACTTCTTCAGTTGACTAGTGAGGAAACTGGAATCCGGGAAAAGTTGAGTGATTTGCTCAGAGTCAAATGATTAAAATCGTAGCATCATCTCATCTCAGAGCTCACTCTATACCAGTCATAAACATGAAATGCCCTACTGAATTATATTCTTATGCTCATAGCAAACCTATGAAGTTGACAGGGCAAATACTTTCACAGGAGACTTATGGCATATGCCTGAATAACTTGAACACATTCACCAGCAAGGGTTTGGCAAAGAAAGGGAGAAGGAAAAGGGAGGTTGGAAGGCACAGGGCAAGCAAGCACGAACAATTTAAAGATCACAAATAAAACATACCCTGTCTGGTCAGCAAGATTACTCATCTGTTAACATAAAATATCTGTGCTGCAATGAATATATTCCAAAGTGGTCTTTTACTCTCTGTGATGGTTCGGTGAGGTGGACAAGTGAAATCTCAAGAACCTTCTAGATTGTGATAATAGAAATGTTCTAAATCTCACTGCTCAATACAATACCTAAGAGACACATGTGGCTATTGAACACTTGAAATGTGGCTAGTGTTACTGAGGAACTGATTTTTTAATTTTATTTACTTTGAATTAATTTAAATTTAACTAGCCACATGTGCCTAGTAGCCACCGCTTTGGACTACGCAGCTCTAGATGAATAAAGCTGCCCAAAACCTTACTTGACCTGACCTATAAGCTTGTGTGGGTTGTTTTTTTTTGGGGGGGGGTACCTAAAAGTGTGCCATAATGAATGGTGAAATCAGATCCCTCCACAAAATGTATATGTGGCAGCACCAAAAATAAATATGTATGAGTCAGGATTCTGAGTTGCAAACAATGCTAATTTAAGCAGAAAAGGGACATATTAAAGGATATTAGGTCACTCACAAAGTCTCTGGAAGGCCAGAAAACCAGGCTTGGAGACTCCATGAACCAAAGCACAGTCCTACTGCAGAGCCGGTCTGGGAAGGAGACACCGCAGCCCCACTGCTGGACTCCGTAAAGCAGCCTGCCCAGCAGACTCCATAGATGCTGGGCCCTGGGTGCCACCACACGGACCCCTGCCACGGCTGCTGGGGGACACTGGATGGCTCTGCTCCCACCATCACCAGATTGGCTACTGTATAGGGCCCACGGCTTTGCATTGCTGGCTTCTGCTTCCAAGTCTGGGGCAAGGACAGCTCACTGGGAGTAAACCCAGGTCACATGTCTGTGCTCTAGCTGCAAGGGAGGCTGGAATAGCAAGAATCTGGCTTCCATAGAGGGGAGCAAACTCTAAGCAGAGGAGTTCCCCCAAACAAAAACAAACAGCTATTACACCTGCCTTCTGCGGAGGAAGGCTAATGTGCTAGAAGCACCAGGCCTCCTAGAGGACAGGTAGAACTACAGAATTGAAGACCTGGGGATCTGGGGAATGCAGTAGACTAACTGCTGACATGTGAGTCACTATCTACTACCATGGGGAAAATAGAATATGCCAGAGAATTATGGGGAGGTGAGTTAGCAAAAAGAATTTTGAGAGACAGTCAAGAGTTTTAGAGTGGCTGCTATAATAAGTGAGATTTTGGTGAAGTGTAGTATTTCCTTTGGCTACATTTTCATATGACTCCAATAAAGACATTACTTTTTTTTTTTTTAAGATTTTATTTATTCATTTGAGACACAGAGATACAGAGAGAGAGAGCAAGAGGCAGAGGGAGAGGGAGAAGCAGGCTCCCTGCTGAGCCAGGAGCCCGATGTGGGGCTCGATCCCAGGACCCCGGGATCATGACCTGAGCCGAAGGCAGACGCTTAACCATCTGAGCCACCCAGGCACCCCAAGACATTACTTTCTGAGACCTTTTTGGAGTTGTGTGTGTGTTGTATAATTGAGATTATTGTACACATAGAGTTCTCTTTTTAAATGTACTCCTGAATACAATATGGATCTTTTCCTTATGCACACCTCTATGCCATCATTTTTTAAAAAGATTTTATTTATTTATTTTAGAGAGAGAGAGTGTTGTGTGCACGTGGGGGGAGGGGCCGGGGAGGGGGGAAGAATCTCAAGAAGACACCATGCTGAGCCTGGAGCCTGACACGGGGCTCAATCCCGTGACCCTAAGATCACTATCTGAGCCGAAACCAAGAGTCGGTCGCTCAACAAGCTGAGCCACCCAGGTGCCCCTATGCCATCACTTTTAATGCCTGCATAGTAATCCATTGCACAAATACACCATATTTTATTTAACTAACTCCCTACTGATGATAGGTTAGATTATTTACAATTTTACAGTTTTTTCTTCTGAATCATGCTACAACAAGCATCCCTGTACATATATTGCTGTGCATTTGCCCAGTCATACAATTAGTCAAATTCCTAAAGAAAGAATTGCTGTATTAGTGACTAACCACATCTAACAGGCTGATTTACATTTTTAAGTAATTCTCAAAGGTAGTAATAATTTATTTTTCCCTTTAGGGCTGGGACTGGGACAAGATGAGTAAGGCACTTCACCTTGGGCTCAAAATCTAAGGAGGCATTTAAAAAGCTCAGTAATTAAGACAAATAATATCTTAATGCAATATTTTAAAAATCAAAATGAATGCACAGAAGTCCATGATGAACAAAATAACAGAATTTTAAATAAAGGCAGAATCGGTATTACTGATTTTTCTTTTACCTCAGGCTCTGAGGCAATATGGTTTGACATGGTGCTGTTCCCACCAACATGTTCTAGGGAACCTTAGGCATTTATAAATCCTTTTACTCTTTGCCATTCTGATGGGGAAAAAATGATATCTCATTTTAATTTTCATTTCTTTGATATTGAAATTGAGCATCTTCTATGTTTATTGGCCATGCGTATTTCTTCTTTAATAAGCTGACCTGTTCATATAGATTCCTTACTTTTTCTATTTAGAGATCCCCATATTTTATTGATTTGTATATATTATATATTAATATAATAATTATATATAGTTAATATAATAGAATTATATATTATTTTTTATCCTGATATATATAAATGTATATTAAGGATAGTAACCCTTTGCTATCATATGTTTTGCAAATATTTTCCTGGCTTTCATTTTCCTTTTAACATTATTTTTTTCCATCTATTGTTTAAATGTTTATATAGTCCAATTTATCAATCTCTTATTTTTTTTTTTTAATTCCCCTGTTTTTCACCTGCAGAAAGATCATTCCATTGTGATGGAAAATGAAGGCTTTTGAGTCTGAAAGCTTGGATACCAATCCCTAGCTTGCATGTAGCATAATCTCCATGAGCTTTATTTCTAACATACAGGATAACAATAGGACCTTCCTCACAGAGTTTTGTGAAAATTAAATGAGTAATAGAAAATGCTTAGAACAGCGCCAGGCATATAGTAAGCACTCAGTAAATGTTAGCTCTCATTATATGCTAAGTATGTATACACACGTGAGCCTGTTGCTGGATATTCTATCTGCTCCGTTTTTCTATGTGTTCTGGCCCCAGTACCACAGTGTTTTAATTACCATGGATTTATATAGTGCCTTTTGATCTGGTTAAGCAAGCTCCCTTCTCATTTTTCTTGGTTTTTCAAATTTTTCTTGGCTGTCCTCATTCATTTATACATACAAACGAATTTTAAAAGCTATTTGTCAAGTACCACAAAATCCCACTGGGACTTTTACTGAAACTGTATTAAATTTATATATTATTTTAGGGAAGCATGACATCTTTACAATACCAGTCTTCCTGCCCAGGAACATGGTGTTTCTCTTTATTTAGTCAAGCTTCTTTTTACTTTTCTAGGAAGCTTTACACTTTTCTGACCGTATATCAGGCACATTCTTAGTTTACTTGGTATTTTAAATTTTTATTGCTATTATGTTATTACTAGCAATTACATATATGGCTAAATGGTTGGTGTTTGTATGCTTGTTTTGTAACCAGCCTTTGTTTTGAGCCCTTTTATTTGTTTATCCAAAACGAATGTCTAATCATGTCACTCATGAGCCTAAAATCCTGCAATCCTCCAGGACGAAGTTTGCATTTCTGGATCCGACACACATTCATTTGTTTCATATACAACAAATACGTGTTGAGCACCTCTTCTGTGTCAGGGGCTGTGGAGCCCCAGTGGTATGTCAATAAACAGACAAAAATCCCTACCATTAAGAAGCCCACATTCAGGAGGAATGTGTTCTTTGTATTAGCTCATGCCTATGGGTCTACCCCATCTCCTCTCCTTCTTTCCAGGTGCTGTGTACTTCAGCTATACTGAATTAGTTGCACTTCTACATGTCTTCCTGTTGGATACCTCTTTCTTTCCCTTGTTCCTTTTCCACTTGTCATCCTGAACAGCTCCTTTTATATCCTCATGATTCATGTCAAGTTTGGTATACTCTTAGCAACTTTCCATGATCCCCCATGAAGAGTTTGGAGGTCTCCTTTCCATGGCCCACTGACTTCAGGGCTAACTTCTTCACTGAAATGTAATTGTTGCTCTATTGGCCCATGAGTTCTTTAGGGCAGGGATGGGTCTTGATCTTCTTTTTGCTACCTGGTGACATGGTATCAGGTGATGTTCAATAAATTTGTTGAAGGCATAAATGTATTGTGTTGGTTGGGGGCACAGCACAATCCCCCATGTGTCACGGTAATTGGCCACACAGGTCAGCTCTGGACAGTGCTTTGGGCAGTCACATTAGATTTACAGGAATTCAAGGGAGATCACCAAGGCTGAGTGCATAGGCACAGTTGCCTGGGGGTAGGTGGACCTGTAGGTGGTCATTGAAGGAGCTTGAAACTTCTGTTAGCTCTTTTCACCCCATTCCTTCTCCTCCCCTCCACAAAAGGGCCTAGGATCAAGGATAAGATCCCCCACCTGCACTTAAAAAAGGGGGTGCTATGGATAGGTCCAGTCTGAAGTCACTGACCGGGCCATGTTTTGTAGGGATGAAGCTGTAGGACAAGGTGCATCAACAAACTTATGTGTTAGAATCACAGTCCCTGCTCTTGCCAGTCTGCTCCCCCTTGTGAGGGGTGGTATGGTCTTTATGGGTCTCTGTCAGGTGTGGGCTTTTGGTAGGAAGGAGGTAAAGCAAGCCTTTCTGACACCAAAGTTCTCATCAGGAAATGTGTTGTGCTCCATGAATGGCCTAGTTCACTTAAGCTCAACATTGGAGTATGGACCTCACCAGTAATAAAGTGTCCACCAGACCAGTCTCATTCCAGAGAGGCAGTCTAGCATAATGGTCAAGTGCCTGCCCTTGGGATCCAGACTGCCTGGTTCTAAACCCTTCGATTTTCACTTGTTAGCTATGTGAGACCTAGGACATTAAGTCAGGTTGAAAGTGAGTGGCCCTAAAGAGGAAAATCTTTGATGGAGGCCAAAAAGTCATTCCATGAAGATCAATATATTATAGCAGCTTGCAAGGTACACTTGGTATGGAGCACAAAGTGTTTAAGGGCTTAGGACAGATTACATGGGTTCAAATCCCAGCTTCTCCACTTAGGAGCTGTGTGATCTTGGGCCAATGACTTGACCTGTGTGGGTCTCAGTGTTGTATCTCTAAAATAGGGATGCTAATAATAGCTACTACATAGAGCTACTGTGACGATTATAAGGGTTACTGCAAGTTGAGTACTTGGACCAGTGTGCATGGCACAGACTGCGTAAATATTTGTTAGCTATTGCTATATTATTATGATTCCAATATCATGTTGTATCTGGTACTGTTTTAGTGGACTGAGAGAGTATGTCGATAGAATTTTACCATTTTCCTGGCAAAGTCACATGCACAGAGCACAAAATTTCTGCACTAGGAAAGGCCTCTGGGACCCAGACCTTATGAAATTCATGCAAAATAAAGACTGAACACCCGCCAACAAACACCTCATAGTCAGAGGATATGGCATTAGCTGGAAAGAGGACTCATTTATGGATCAAGGCAGGTTTCAAAAAGACATCGAACCATAAATGCACTTTCAGACCTTCTGAGCAACATCTCACCTGGAGGCTTCAGAGAGCTAGCATGGGAGAGGACAAGGATTCCTTTCTGGGGACTAAGGAGCCCCACCCTGCTGGAGAGACAGCCCTCTACATGCACATCACCCAGGGGGAAAGGAGAAAGGTGGCGTTGGCCTCTGGTCAGATGGGATCTGGCGCTGGCATTTATTTCTAGGGCCAGGTAAGTTCACTCCCAGAGCTGCAGTGGGCAGGAATTTAGACTGGCGGGGCAGCCCCCCACAGCACAAGTTCGGCTATTATACCTCATTTTCGTCCTTTAAGTCAGGACCCGATGACTTGAGGGAGAGAGAGGTGGAAAGGATGTTGTCATTACAAATGTCACCATGATTCAGCAAATCCAAAAAGTGAGGAAAGGCTAACTTGAGAGAAGCAACATGTGACAGGCGGCTCATGGCTTTTCACTGAGGTCCTGGATGATGCGGGGTGTGTGGAACCGGAATTGACACCTGGCAGTTTGACTGTCTCCTGTTCCTCATTCCCCACCCCACAGGCAACTGATGTTTCTTAGGTGTGTTTCCAGGGATACAATGTATATGGAAGAAAATATATGCATGAGCATATGTGTGCATGTGTATCCTTCTTTTAAATGTTAGCTCTTATCATATTACAATATAGTTTAGAGATTGTTAACCATCCGTATATGAAGAATTTCCTTTTTTTCTACCTGAATGGTAATCCACTGTATGTATGAGTCATAATTTATTTAATCCATCCCTGATTAAATGACATTTAAGTCATTTCCTATCTTTTACTACTACATATAATGCTATAGTAAGTAGTTTTGCAAATAGGTCATTTTGCATTGGTGTGACTATATTTGTAAGATAAATTCCTCAAAGTGTTAATCACTGGGTCAAAGGGTAGGCTAATGCATTTGGATTCCAACCATGATAGGGATTCATTGAAAGTTATTGGCCAAATAATGCATATACAGATAGTATTTTAAGAAACTGACTTCATATATAACTAATTAGATATGATAGATTACAAAAGACAATGGAGTTTAGGGGTACGCTAAGATCATTAATGAAAATGACCAGGACAGCCAACATTTTGGGCATAATGGAGTATTTTCTCACCCATAAAGATTATCTCCTTCCCACCTCCAATACCATATAGGCTTTCAGATAGGTCTCAACCAGACAATGGAGAAAGAGCACAGGGGAAGAAAAGCTTCCTGGATGGGAAATTACTTCAAAGAACCAAAGGGATTAGAAACATCTTCAGATGGTGCCATTAATAGAAATAGAAAATTCTAGAGGTAGAGTTGGCTTATCAGCTAACAGGGCCCAGAACATACTGGCCCCAAAATGGAGAAAATCTCTGATCTCTTAATTATCTGAGAAAAATTTAACAACAACAACGATAGTAATAATAATCTGGGAGAAATGATAAGGTGAAAAAATATAGATTTGCCTTCACTTTTTGGAGTTGGAAGACAACCTGGAGTTAGAATATTTGACAATGGATTGAAATGAAAGAGTTTCCAATAAGAAATTATCCCTGCAGGCTTTGTCCTCAGAACCTGCCATCTCAGATTTGAACCATGCTTTATGCTGCTCCCCTGTCATTTGGCAATGACAGTGTGAAGGCAGATCAAGGTCCTGTTGATGCCTCCCCAGTATGAGCTCAGCCTACAGATGCCCAGCTCCTTGGTAATGTAAGACAGATGCCAAACCAGCTCAGCTTACTGATTAGCTGGGAACTCCTTTAAGGGAAGCATATTTTGGCTAGAATCCCATAATTCAACCATCCAGTTAACCTTTTAAGTGAAAAAAAGACAGATATAACAGGGCCAAAGCAATATGTAGGAGGTGATGACAGGCAATTCTTTAGGAGGATAAAGGATCTCGGCTCAGTAAAAACACAAGCCTGTCTACATTCTGCTCTACCTCTTGGGAAGTAGGCTCTAAAGTATTTAGTGTGGGGTGGTGTGTGTGTGTGTGTGTGTGTGTGTGTGTGTGCCACAATAAAACTCCACTAGGTAAGGGACTTGATCTGTTTTGCTCACTGTTGTATCTCATATCCCAATGGTTAGAATAATTCCAGGCACATAGTAGGTACTCTGTAAACATTGGTTGAAAGACAAAATGCATTTACTGTGAATGAGTGAATGAAATTAACAAATCCACTGAATGCATATGTCCTAGCTAATATTTGTGGATGTCATTACATAACATAAATCATATCTACACATGATTATCAATGTATCTTATGTTTTTCACTTATGAAATGACATTAAGTCACTTTGTAAATGTTTCCTAATGAGCCCTATATCTTCTGCTACCTCCTTCTCCTTACCAACTCCTCAAATATTAGTGTTCTCCTGAACCCCATCCCTTGGCTTCTTCTTAGTCTCTCAGAGAAATCTCACTTGGGGTTTCAAATCTCATCTATACATGCATGACTTCCAGCACTCTCTCCAGCCCAGATTTCCATCAACTTCCAGATCTGGGTATCCACCTAGCGTCTCAACATCTGCACTCGGATATCTCAGAGATGCCCTGCAATCAGTGTGTCCCCAGCTAAATGTATGATCTTGCCCCTTTCAAATCTGTTCCTTCTCACTCTCAAATTCTCCTACAATTAAAGAATAAAAATAAAGAGTATTATTTTTAGTAGCTATCATGCTTATTGTGTAAACCATCATTCTCCATTCTACAGTAAGTTCTAGTTCTAAGTTCTAGTCCAGAGCTTCCTGACTAATGTGTGAAGGTATGCCACAACTGAGTTATAGGTTGATGTCCAAAAGAACAATCTTTTCAGCACTTGGGGTACCTGGGAAGAACCTAGGGAAGCTAATCATGCTACAAGCCAGGTGCCTTAGGCTTAAGCACCCTCAGTTGTTAACCTGTTTTCTATGTGTGTCATATCAAGAGGGTTCAAAAGCATTGATCTTGCCTTCAGTCCTCAAAATCTCATTAATTCGCACACATTTCATCAACACCATAGTTAGAACTTGTATTGTGATCTTATCTATAGCAAGATCCTAAATGCCAAGGAAATCATCAGATAATACACAAATGCCTTAGCATTTAGGGAATTTGATGGATGTTGTTGTAGAGTCTAGAAAATGGGGAAGACCTTAACTACCTCTCTGTCTTAGTCTCTTTGGGCTGCTCTAAAAAAAAAATGCCATAGAATGGGTAGCTCATCAACAGCAGAAGTTTATTGCTCACAGTTCTAGAGGTTGAGATGTCCAAGATCAAGGCATCAGCAGATTGGATGTCTGGTGAGGGCCCACTTTCTCAGAGATGGCTGTCTTCCCTCTGTAACTTCATATGGCTGAAGGAGTGAGGAAGCTTTCTCTGGCTGCTTGTATAATCCCATTCATCAAGGCTCTGCCTGCATAACCTAATGGCCTCCCAAAGGCCCTGACTTCTAATACCATACCCTTAGGGTTAGGTTTTCAATCTATAGAATTTGGGGCAGACACAGACATTCAGACCATAGCACTATCTCTAACTGTCTCTCATATATATAGGCAAAGACATCAAGATCTAAGGTGAGGTTACTTGTCTCGGATTATACTAAGAATCTGGAAGTTCCCAGTCCTGTGTGCTCCTGCTCCCAACATTACACCTCGCTGACTTCTCTGAAAACTCAACTTTTCTTTAGAGTAAACACACAGTGATTGTCTTATCCTAAACACTTAACACTCAAACAAAACATGCTTTGGCCTTTCCGTGGTAACTAACAGAGCTTTATTGTCTTTTTTCCTTGATATCTAATTTCCAGACTGAATCAGTGATGAATTAAGTAATTTTCAAATAGTTTATTTTTTTTAATTTTATTTTATTATCTTATGTTAATCACCATACATTACATCATTAGTTTTTGATGTTGTGTTCCATGATTCATTGTTTGTGGATAACACCCAGTGCTCCATTCAGTACATGCCCTCTTTAATACCCATCACCAGGCCAACCCATCCCCCCACCCCCTCCCCTCTAGAACCCTCAGTTTATTTCTCAGAGTCCATAGTCTCTCATGGTTCGTCTCCCCCTCCAGTTCCCCTCCTTCATTTTTCCCTCCCTACTATCTTCTCTCTCTCTTTTTTTTTTTTAACATATAATGTATTATTTGTTTCAGAGGTACAGGTCTGTGATTCATCAGTCTTACACAATTCACAGCACTCACCATAGCACATACCTTCCCCAATGTCTATCACCCGCCACCCCATGCCTCCTACCCCCACCACTCCAGCAACCCTCAGTTTGTTGAGATTAAGAATTCCTCATATCAGTGAGATCATATGATACATGTCTTTCTCTGATTGACTTATTTCGCTTAGCATAATACCATCTAGTTCCATCCACATCATTGCAAATGGCAAGATTTGGGGGGTTTTTTTGATGGCTGCATAATATTCCATTGTATATATATACCACATCTTCTTTATCCATTCATCTGTTGAAGGGCATCTTGGCTCTTTCCATAGTTTGGCTATTGTGGACATTGCTGCTATAAACATCGGGGTGCATGTACCCCTTCGGATCCCTACATTTGTATCTTTGGGGTAAATACCCAGTAGTGTAATTGCTGGGTCGTAGGGTAGCTCTATTTTCAACTTTCTGAGGAACCTCCACACTGTTTTCCAGAGTGGCTACACCAGTCTGCATTCCCACCAACAGTGTAGGAGGGTTCCCCTTTCTCCACATCCTTGCCAACATCTGTCGTTTCCTGACTTGTTAATTTTAGCCATTCTGACTGGTGTGAGGTGGTATCTCATTGAGGTTTTGATTTGGATTTCCCTGATGCCGAGTGATGTTGAGCACTTTTTCATGTGTCTGTTGGCCATCTGGAGGTCTTCTTTGGAAAAATGTCTGTTCATGTCTTCTGCCCATTTCTTGATTGGATTATTTGTCCTTTGGGTGTTGAGTTTGGTAAGTTCTTTATAGATTTTGGATACTAGCCCTTTATCTGTTATGTCATTTGCAAATATCTTCTCCCATCAAATGATTTGTTTTTATGAGATGATTAAACTCCAGCATTTGGCCTTGAATTTGGAAAATGAATGTTTTTATTTTGCCCCAGTTTGTATATTTTTTTTCCTTGCCAGAACTATGCATTTCTGCCTGTTTCAACTCTGGAAGTGCAAAAAAATCATTTTGAAATAGTTTATTTTACATTTAAGGATGTAAAGAGAGATCTGGTAAATACAAAAATCAAGTAAGTGAGAGGAAATACCATTTGAACAGGGACCACACATTGATTCCAAAGCCTGGAGGAAGGGGACATTCAGGCTTCCGGGGAGAAGGAAAACATGGTCCTAGGAGAACATTTCTCAATTCCTGAAAACTCAGGCTTTTAGAAGTATATGTCGAAGTTACACTAAGAAGTGTTCGGGGCCAACAGAATCCACATGCAGACAGTGAACTTTTCAACAGTTTAATATAAATCAACTCAGTAGAAAGCAACATGAGTAAGGAATGCCTCATAGAAGCTGGTAATGGCATTGCAAACATTTTTTGTATTAAAATGAAAAGGAGAATCAGACCTATAAATGCAGAGAACAAACTGATAGTTGCCAGAGGCGAGAAGGGTAGGGGTTTGAGCAAAATGGGTGAAGGGGAATGGGAGATACGGGCCTCCAGATACGGAATGAGTAAGTCACAGGGGAAAAAAAGGCACAGCATAAAGAATACAGTCAGTGATATTATAATAGTGATGTAATGGGACAGATGCAGCTGTACTTGCGGTGAGCAGAGCATAATGTATAATCTTGTCAGACTGCTAAATTGTACACCTGAAACTAATGTGACATTGTTACATTGTTACTTATATAACAACTATACTCAAATAAAAGAATAACAATAAAGTTAAAACTAACTTAAATTAAAAAATAAGGTTATAATGCCTAGCAGAGACGAGTCTTTAGGATGTTTGGTCAAGATGCACAAATCAGGGGAACTAAGAGTCCAGAGCGCCTACATGTCTGTATGGCCTCTCTCTTTCCATGTCTTTCCTTTTATCTCCTTTCTTTGTCTCCTTTTAATCTCTCAATCACTTCCCCCAAACTCTCTTTCTTGTTGGCTTTGGTGCCCCCGGTCCACCTGAATTTATTTCTATGACTTCACACAAGGCATTCAATGCAATTAATCAGTGGAGACGTCAGACCTCATGGAAACTGGTGCTTCTCTCCTGAGGACTCAGGCTGCTCAACCTGCAAGCTTCCCCCAGTGAAAACCTTTCTAGGACAGGTTCCTGCTGAGTGTGGGAGCCTAACCAGAGATCACACACAACCTACAAAAGCTTATTCCCACCTTTTTATAATTGTTTCTGTTTTTCAAAGGAAGAAGACCTTATTGCTTCTAGTGCTATCTTTATATGATGACTCACCTGCTTTTTTGGCCTGTACTTTTCCTGTTTCAGTCCATCTTGCATCCCCAACTGTTTCTGCTGTTTCTTCAGATGATGTCTGGTACATGACTGTTCTCTACCCCACACACAGTCCTGGCATAAATGCAGCAACTCTATGGCTGTTACCCTAGTCTCTCCTGAGCTACTCAGATCTTGGCTCTTCTGTCTGTCTCATGGGCCTAGCACCTCCTGGACCCTGGCCAGCCTGACCACACAGACAGGACACGAGCTGCCTTAGTTCCACTCCTGACCGAGACCCAGAATCAAACAGGCTGCCCCGGTACGATCCGTACAGTGTTGGGAAGAAGCCCAAGAGTCCAAAAGCCTCAAGCTGTTGTCTTCATTAACACCCTCTTCTCTAGCCACCACCATTTCATGCCATGCTTTCCAGATCCCCACCGGGTCAAGAGTCCTAACTATTACCCAAAGTCTCGCCAACACTCTCTCTTCAGGAACCAGGACTTTCTCTTATGATTGGACTGCCACATTGGATCTCACTGGATCTTATTATCAGCCCAAACCAAGGCCTAGTTTGCCCTGTAACTGAATATTGGATATTTGACAACGAGACATCCAGTCCTTCAGCCAAGCCAACTCTGCCATGCTGACTCCCCATAACCTCATCCTTCTTCCCTTTCCCAGCATATGGCTATGATGCCAGCACAACCAATGGCCAAACCAATGTCTACATTGGCCAATTGATTTTCTAGATGTACAATATGAGGCCACCTGTCTCATTCCCAGGCCATTGGTTATGCCTATCTTTCCAAATTGTTTCTGTTTTTCAAAGGTAGAACAGATTTTTGTGGGGCAATGTGAATTATTTTGACCTTCTTGGCTACCACTAAAAACATGCTCCTTTCCCCTTGCTCTGACTAAAGGCTTTACTCATGACCTAATTTTCTCCTTGGAGGTGGAAGGGGTCTTCCCAGGTCCCTGTCAGCCTACAGTTGCCAGATTTAGCAAGTAAAATGCAGAATTCCTATTTATATTTGAATTTCAGACAAATAACATAATTTTTTAGTATAAGTATATCCCACACAATTTGGGGGACATACTTATACTAAAAGGTTATTTGTTGTTCATCTGAAATTCAAATGTAACTGGGCATCCCATATGTTACCTAGCATCCCCTATGCCATTCTAATGAGTGGGATCCAGACAACAGATAACCAAACTATCCTCTTTGGGTCTTGACATAGAATTTATATGTCCAGTGGGTACTAAATAGCTAACAGAAACCACGAGTTTCTGCTTCACATGTTTTTGATCCTCGATAATATTATAAACGTAAGAAGACATATTAAGACTTTCTTGGGAATGATGTGGCTGATATAGAGGGGAAGAGAACTCTGACAAGCAGAGTTATCACAATAAAATCCTTTCTTTTCCCTTTTTACACAATTCTCACTCCTAAATTACATCATGGAACAGTTTGGGCTTATTTAAAATCTTACTTATGCCTTGGCTGACACAACAAACGCTCACATAGAAAAACGCTCAGACAGTTCAGCAATTTCCCAGCTGCAGATGATAAAATGTTCTAGACATTCCAGTCAACCTGGCAGAAAAGTCCAGGCCCAATGGCATCCGAAAAACACATAGAAATCACATGGGCACCATAGACGTGGTAATAAATAGAAAAAGAGTACATCGGCTTAACAAAGCTGGTTAAAATTGGCATTCTGGGGTCTATTACTCTAAGGAGCATTGGCAGACAAGTGACACAGTGATGTCCTGCTCGAGACACTTCTAATCTTCTGGGCAATGGCACAGAAGAAGTAGAAGAAGAGGTATGCTGTCCTCTAGGAGCTTACATTCTCCACAGAACCTACCTCTGCTCCAGAGGGGATGGGAGGGCATTTTGCCCCACTCTTCATATGTCCATAGAAGAGAGAGGTCTCCCTCTAGTCTCTCCATAGCTTTGAAGGAATATGTCAAATCCCATTCCCTCCTCACTGCACGGGGCTTCTCTGCCTGCCTGCTGAGATGGAACTGGTCTGGCCTCTTTCTCTCTCTTGGACCTGCTAAAACTCCATCGGGGCCTGGGATCTGGCTCTGCTCCTAGCCCCTGTGATAACCATACCTGTATCAGGCCCCATAGTCCGGAAATGCCTCTTCTAAGCCAATATCCCCAAACTCTGAATTTTAGCATAACAAATTTAGTAGGCAGACATTGGCATTGACAGACAAGTGACACAGTGTTGAGGGTCCATATCTGGGCTCTCTATTCTGTTCCATTGGTCTATATGTCTGTTTTTGTGCCAGTACCATGCTGTCTTGGTGATCACTGCTCTGTAACATCAAGTCAAAAAATGGGCAGAAGACATGAAAAGGCATTTCTCTGAAGAAGACATACAAATGGCTAACAGACACATGAAAAAATGTTCATCTTCATTAGCCATCAGGGAAATTCAAATCAAAACCACATTGAGATACCACCTTACACCAGTTAGAATGGCAAAAATGGACAGGGCAAGAAACAACAAATGTTGGAGAGCTTGTGGAGAAAGGGGAACCCTCTTACACTGTTGATGGGAATGCAAGTTGGTACAGCCACTTTGGAAAACAGTGTGGAGGTGCCTCAAAAAATTAAAAATAGAGCTACCCTATGACCCAGCAATTGCACTCCTGGGGATTTACCCCAAAGACACAGATGTAGCGAAAAGAAGGGCCATATGCACCCCAATGGTCACAGCAGAAATGTCTGCAATAGCCAAACTGTGGAAAGAGCCAAGATGCCCTTCAACAGATGAATGGATAAAGAAGATGTGGTCCATATATACAATGGAATATTACTCAGCCATCAGAAAGGATGAATACCCAACTTCTACATCAACATGGATGGGACTGGAGGAGATTATGCTAAGTGAAATAAGTCAAACAGAGAAAGTCAATTATCATATGGTTTCACTTATTTGTGGAACATAAGGAATAGCATGGAGGACATTAGGAGAGGGAAGGGGAAAATGAAGGAGGGGGGAATCAGAGGGAGAGATGAACCATGAGAGACTTGGACTCTGAGAAACAAACAGGGTTTTAGAGGGTAGTGGGGTGGGGGGATGGGTTAGCCCGGTGATGGGTATTAAGGAGGGTACATACTGCATGGAGCACTGGGTGTTATACGAAAACAACGAAGCATGGATCACCACATCAAAAACTAATGATGTATTGTATGGTGACTAACGTAACATAATAAAATAAAAATTAAAAAAAGAACAAAGAGTATGCATCAGTGAAACAGCACAGACTTAGAGTCCGGTTGATCTTGGATGCTGTCATAGATGCAGTTCCCCATGAAGTAGATGCCAAGATGGAGATTTGAGTGCAGGAAGTTTATTGGATGCTGCGCAGGAGAGCAAGAGTAGTAGGGCAGTGGAGAGGAGCCTAACTGCAATGCAGTCACCACACATGCAGCCAGGCTTCGGGGAGCTCTAATACTCCAGTGGCTCTTTAGAAATGCCCTGCTTCAAGAAAAAGAGGTAGGGCGTTATACACTGTCACCCACCAGACATTGGGTATGGGCTGCCCCTGGGAGGTGGCTGTCTTCAGGTGAGAGCAATTCCTAGAGAAGGACTCATCTGAGAGCTTCCAGCTGACAACACTCCCAGCACTGGGCGGGAGAACAGGAGCATCCACCTGGGCACGCACCCCAGCATCTACTACAGGTGCTCAAAAAATGCTCATAATTATCCCTGTCAATTATCTTTGTTGGATCAGCTAGTGGCTGATCTTCATCCAGCTCCCTGTCCTGACCTAGTGGGCACATGCAATAGCTACATCTTTGATCATTCTACTCATTTGGATAGTTGGGAACAGAGACTTATAAATTCTCCAGCAGAGGAGAAATAGGATGAAATTGACATCAGCACAGTATTTTAATAGATGTTAGTGGGTGATCTTAGAAGGTGGGAGAAATTAAAGATAAGAAGACCACCCAGGAGGCTCTCAGAGTAACCCAGGCTTGGAGTGATGAGAGCTCCTAGTCCATGGCAATAGTTGTATAAATCAGATAGGCCTGAGATTCCAGGCAGAGTAAGAGGAGAGGGGGTGGGGGAATTAGGAGGCAGGCAATAAATTGAATGTAGTAAATTAAGGAGTAATAGGAGCACAATATCCACTGAGACGAGCCCAAGGACCTCAGAGATTAGCAATTGGTGGTAAAGGTATCATTTGGGGGGGAAATGTGGCTAATTTGGCTTTTGACATGAAATACCCCAGGCAAACGGAGATATGGTAGTGATTAAACAGACTGGTAATTTGCCTACCTAATGAGATTTTTTAATTAATAGACTTTCTTTTGAGCAATTTTATGCTTTCAGAAAAATTGAGCAGGAAGTACAGTTTCCATGCACTCCCTCCTTCACCCATCTCCCAGTTTCCTCTATTAACATCTTGCATTAGTGTAGTACATTTGTTACAACTGTTATAATTGATGAGCCAATATCAATACATTATTATTAACTAAAGTCCAGAGCTTAAGTTAGGATTTCTTCTTTGTCTTATACATCCTATGGATTTTGACAAATATACAATGACCTGCACCTGTCACTGTAGCCTCACACAGAATAGATTCAGTACCCAACAAATCCCCTGTGCTCCATCTTTTTATTATCTTCAGTTTTGCCTTTTCCAGCATATCAGAGTTGGAATCATACAGTATAGCCTTTTCTGATTGGCTAGCTAAGGAGATTTTGAACTGGATTTTGATTTGTTTGGAAATTCATTTGATTTTAAAGATAATCAGAGCATTTTATGGTACTTGATTCCCCTATTCTTAAATAAACTTATGTTTAAGGCAAACTTTATATACTATTGTACAAAGGAAAATAGTATCACCTGCTATAACAGAAGGAAACTGAAATATATCATTTAGAGAGACAGATTTAAATTTAAATTGTAAAATGATCATCCATGTGCTATCTGAGAAGAATCCTTCTCACCACCTGTCAATGCCAACACTTCAGCAAACACTGATTTGAATATTTCCCAGCCCTCCCCTTCCCCTCCTCAGCCCCTACTTTCAACTCCATTCCTTTGATCTGCAGTTTAGTGGCTGTGAAAAGAGAAGAGCAAAGGGAAACAGATGTGCTGCCTTCAAGTGTTTAAAGAGCTGAGAAGTAGAAGGTAAAGGGGAACAATCAATAAACGTCCATGATATGCTAGGCACTGTGATGAGTGGTTAAAATATATTATTTGGTCCAAACTCCACAATAGCCCATGTGATTGGGATTCTGCTCTTCATTGGAGGGATCAGGAAGCCAAGGCTCTGAGGGATTCTTAACTGCCCAGCTAGTTAAGCAAAGAAGCAGGGTCAAATCCAGTATCTCTATCCATTTGTCCAGACCATGCAGTCCATTATGGAGAAAGGGATTTACTCTTTGTTGCTTTAGGAAGCAGAACTAGGACCAAATGTTACACAGCATATTTCAGCTCAACAGAAGAAATTTCCTTGTGCTCTTATGGCCTAGCAGTAGAAATAGGCTGCCTTAGGAAGTGGGGAGCATCCCTCTCCCAAAGTGTGCAGAGACCATAGCTGGAGACCACCTAGAGGGAAAAGCCACAGAGGGTATCTCTCACCATCACCAAATGGAAGTAGGCTCGGGAGCTCTAAGCCCCTCTGGGGCAAAAATTCCATAACTCCAAGCCTCTGTGGTTCCTTGTGCTAACACATAAACTTCCAGAGAAGGTGCTGATTTGTTTGAATGTCGGCAGAGCATTAAATACTACTTTGGGACACCTCAATCTTTCTGCAAGCCATATTCTTTCTGTAGGCTTTATTAGGGATCACATGAAAGACATAAAGCATCAAAACAACTGTTTCCAGATGGACCTGACTCGCCGAATTATTTGAAAAAACATGTCACTGGAAAGCTAACAAGCTTCTGGAGACCAGGAAATCTTATTCCGTAAGTCTATCAATACCACCTTGGATGGAGATAAAACAGCATCCTTGTGATGAAGTATGCTGACTCGTGACTTGGGCATCAGCTTGCTGTTTAGCAAAAGGCTCTGAGATTAATCTTCTCTTTTGTCAGTAGATACTGGCATGGACTCTGGGACAACACATGGATAATGTTTTAGCTAATCCTTTAGCATCTTTATTTAACTACACTTTAAGCAATGAATTTCTGCCTAAGAGTCCCTGGGAATTCTGAGAAGGGGCATAAAAACAGAGATATTCTTATATTACCCATTTCATTGGATGAACAAGTTCATAGTATGCATCTGTCACTTCAGAAGGCAGAACTGAGCCCTTTAGAGACTACTTTTTATGTGAATTGCTCACACATGCAAGGACAGACACATACCACAGGGATAGCTCAGTAAATCCCACTCATTTGCAAAGTCTTCATTCATAAATATATACATAAAGATAAGAAAAGCCATGATTTTGCTATCTCCTGCTCTGAAAGATCTGCAAGACCCCAGCCACTGGATTACCAAAGGCCGTCTCACTAAGGGCCCTGATTAGACTTTTCAGTAACTCTCACTCATGTATGATTCACAGGGGTTTTATAAACCATCAAAATCCTCTTACTAGTGCATATTAATATTGTATTTCAACAAACTCTTCTGTTCAGAGTCCGAAGATATGGAATGTCTATGCTTCAGAATAGCCAGATAGACCCCTTGATAGAAAAGTGTCAATCCATTCTCCTCTAACCCAAGGCTAACACCCACCAACTTTCTTTCTGCCTTTTTTTTTTAATGAAAATGAAGTCATTCCTTTCTGCCTGACAAAGGCAACAACATCCAATCATGGCCATACTAGAATGAAGAACACTTTTCCCACTTGAACACTTACAGAGATCAAAATGGCGGTTGAAACATGTGTGTTCAGAGGCACCTGGGTGGCTCAGTCGGTTAAGTGTCCAACTCTTGATTTAGGCTCAGGTCCTGATCTCAGAGTTGTGGGACTGAGCCCCACACGTCGGTCTTGGCACTCAGTGGGGAGTCTGCTGGATTCTCTCTTTCCCTCTGCCCCTCCCCCATGCTCTCTCTCTCTCATTCTCGCTCTAAAATAAATAAAATTTAAAAAAATGTTTAATGCTTGTGTTCATCGAGGAGCTTGTCTTAAATCAGTTTTGCGCGTCCATAGCATTATATATGAAATAAAGACGCAGAGTTGATTTCCTACTGCGGCCATGTCCGTGAAACAGTATTTCTCAACCCTAGATCCTGTTTTCTCCCTTCTCGGTCCTCTCCAACAGCTCCAAGGAGCCAAGGGCAGACGCTACTGGCTGCCATGGCAAGAGGCCCCCATCATTCCTGAGCTGAAGCAAAGCTGTAGCACAGCCCCAAGCAGCCTTCTTGTACCTGCAGTGCTGATACGTTACCCAAGGTGGGAAGATGAACGGAAATAAATATCTATTGAGGAAGGACGGGACACCAAGTACTGCACATTGTCATCCAATCCTAATAGCCATTCAGGGAAAGCAGAGGAATAATAATTCCCAGCAAGTAATCGATAAATGCTATTTCCCTCCCCCTGCCCATTTGCAGATAAGAAAATGATGCTCAAAGTCATATTAATTTATGACAGTGTTAGAATCCCAGACTTTCTATCTGCTTCCAGAATTCGTTCTTTTACCACTGTCCTGTGCTGAGTCCCTTTAATTCTTGTGGATTGGGGCTATGTTTCCTCAGTCTCCACCAGGGCTTTGGTGAATGGTCGTGCAGTTTGTGCCTGGGCCATGCTCAAAGAAATCCGGCTTCTGCCCAGGAAGCCGTGTCCCCTTCCCGGAGTTATGCATTAGTCTCCTAGGGCAAAGCAAGAGACTTAACATGACAGAAATGTATTCTTTCACGGTCCTAGAGGCCAGAAGTCTGAAATCAGGGAATCGTCAGGGCTGGTTCCTTCTGAAGGCTCTAGGGAAGAATCCCTTCATGCCTCTCTCCTGGCTTATAGTGGTTGCTGGCAATCCTTGGCATTCCTTGGCTTGTAGCTCTGTAGTTTCAATCTCTGCCTTCATCATATCCCTGTGTCACCCCTGTGTTTCTCCACTTCTTATAAAGACACTTATCACTGGAATTAGGGCCCACCTGGTTAATCCAGAATGGTTTCATTTCAGGGTCCTTAACTTAATTATATTACCAAGATCCTCATTCCAAATAAGGTCACATTCACAGGTATCAGGGGTTAGGACTTGTATGTATCTTTTTGGGGGCCACATCAATCCATTTCAGGTTGTATCCACCTGGAAGAAGAGCAGCTTTTTCTAATTGCTCCACCTAAAAAGGATGTTTCATTTTCTATTTAGCACAAAGACATCTATGGGCTAATGGATATCCTGGTCCCCTCAGTGTGTTCCCTGATTCCTGCTGCCCATCAGTCTTCATGTGGTCAGGTCTGGAATTAGGTCTGCCTACTGGATTGCATGGTGGGAAGACAGGCCCTGAGGGCACAGGCTCTACCTGGCAAGAGGTTGTAAAAGATAGCACTGATGAAAAACCATGGCCTTCACAACAAACAGCAGCCCAGGTAAGCAAGTAGCCTCCAGGAGAGTTACTTAAAAGGCTCAAAGCTCACAGCAGCAAGAATGGGGTGATAGCCTTTTTGGGAGGGGCGTATGGGAGGCAAGAGGAGAGAAGGGGCAACTGTCAGTCATCCAGATGCTAGCCTGGGCCTTACAGTGGGATTTGGCCAGTTACTCTCACAGAGATCACATTCAGGGCCCAAAGCTAGGGACAGACCCAGCAATAAAAGGCCATGCTGTAATGCCCCAAAATGTGGGCTGTAGACCCTTCAATCTGTCTTAGGTCAGGATCTGTTTGGGGGCCCAGTGGCCCCAGTGAAGGGAGAGGAGTAGTCTAAGATGGAACCAAGCTCAATGTCCACTATGTCCCTGTCTCTCCTGACCAACCCTCCCCTGTTACCCTTGCTTTCCAGGTCCACCCTTGGAAGGTGAAATCCAGTCCTCTGCATTCTCTTGCTCAGCCTCTGAGTCACGGTTCATACCATTTGTGATATTGTGGTATATAATAAGAAATATATATTTGGTCTTTGTCCTCATTTTTGTCACAGAGCTCCTAAAACTTTTGGAATTTCCTATGATACACAATAAAGGTGTCTTTGTTATGTTAATGAGGTAACTTTTAGAAAGCCCTTAGGTAACCTAAGGGAAGGGCAGGGTGCCAGGAGAACCAACCAAGTGATTAGAAGGTTGAACTTTGAGTCCCTCCCAACCTAGAGAGAGGGGCTGGTGTTTGAGTTCAATTGCCAAACGTCAATGATTTAATCAACCATGCCCAAGGAATAAAGCCTCCATAAAAACCCAAAAGGATAAGGTTCAGAGAGCTTCTGATTTGGTGAACACATGGAGATTTGGGGAGAGTGGTGTGCCTGTAGAGGGCATGGAAGTTTCTGTTCTTCTTCTGGCTATTTCTAAGTTAAATCCTCGTGTAATAAATCAGTAATCTAGTAAGTAAATGTTTCTCTGAGTTCTGTGAGCCGCTCTAGCAAATTCATTGAACCCAGGGAAGGGTCTTAGGAAACTTTGATTATAGCCAGTCAATGAGAAGTACAGGTAACAATCTCCGGACTAACAACTGGAATCTGACATATAAGCAAGGGGTCCTGGAACCTCCAATCTATAGCTGGTTGGTTGGAAGGCCAGGTCATAACCTGGGCTTGTGACTAGTGTCTGGGGGGAGGGGCAGTCTTATAGGACTGAGCCCTTAACCTGTGGAACCTGACACTATCTCAGGGTAGATTGCGTCAGAATTGAGTTGAATTATCAGACACCTTGTTGGTATCCAGTAATTGCATATTGGTGTGGACAAACCCCCACTACACACACACACACACACACACATACACACACACACATTGGAATTGGATACAGAACCCCAAATACCATCCCAGACCTTACCCTGAATCTAGGCTTCAACTACCCAATGCTGACTACGGGAGGCAAAGGAGAACTCACAAAGTGCATGAGCTTTCCTTGGAAGATTTCCAGTGCAACTAAAGCAGGAAGCAAGCAGAACCTCATGACAATTTTATTTTTGGACTTCTTGCCACCAGTCTAAATGAGTAAGAATAGAAGTTCAAAGACTTTCTAAGAATGCTCATGTGTGAAAAGGCTTGACTGGATTGATTTCAGAAAGCAAACCTAAATTCCATTCCAGGAATTGTATAGCCTTGCAAGTTCTTGAGCTTCTAAATAAAAATCTCTGGGAATCTAATAATAAAGTCTTAATGGTACACATGTCTTTACAGTATTTATATTTAGTGATCATTTTCCACTCTGACATGATTTCCTGCCAAGAACATCACATTCCAATAGATTTTGTCATATGATGTTTGATGTTTATTTTATTGTTCCCCAAATCATCATTGCCATGGAATTTGGGGCTTGTGATGGAAGAGTGAATTCAATAATTTGTCTTTAGTCTGTCTCCAGATTAAGGAGATTTACTGAGGGCCTACTGTCTGCAGTAAATTGAGCCAGACTAAGAAAAAATGGGGCCTGCCCTTTTGGCATGTGATGGGCTTGTTTAGAATTACTGAGAGATATAGCCAGAGAGGAAGGCGGTGTCAGATGTCAGCAGTAAATGCCTTTCTGAGGTCTGAGCATCAAGACAATAGGGAGTAGGTATAGACTCTTGTAAAGAGGAATCAACAATACTTTTATGAAAAAATTTGGTAATGATGCCCACAACAATTTAAAGAAAGAAGAGAACAGAGGGAGGAAGAATAGTGGAGCCTTTTGTTCAGTAGATGGTGGGTGAGATGTGGCCGCAGTGAAAATGGAGAAGTGGCCACAAAGATCTAAAGGAAAGGTCACTGGACTTGGCCTGGGTTTATATCCACAAGTTATTCATGCCAATGAGCTTGTTTCCTCATTTGTGCAAGGAAGGCTAATAGTATCTATGTCACTAAGTTATTATGAGGAATAAATGAGATAATGGATGGCACAAAGTAATCACTGAATAAATGAATGCCTACAGTCAAAAGGATGAATCCCAGAGATCCTGTAGGATGAAAATCATCCTGCCTTACTGACTGTATCAAACAGGGTTCCTCGTTGCAAGCAGAGAATCTGATCATGGAAGAAAAAGAACTGATTGGAAGGATATTAATCTGCTCACACAATTGCTAAGAAGGTTGGAGGAACCAGACTTGGAAAACAGGCAGGACCAGAAGACGAAGTAGCATTCAATCACAGCCAAAATCAAGCCAAAAATCCACCCAATGAGATCACCCTTATTGCTGAGCACAGTGACCATAGTTTGCATTGCTTCCACTGCCCAGCACTAGACACAGACACCATCCCTGGAAACACAGTTGGCTGTTGGCACTGCTCTCACCCCCATCAGAACGCATTCCCTACTGTCCCTGCTTCTTTGAATCTATCCCTAATGCCTAACTCCAAGTCTGGGGCAGGTTGGCCAAGCCTAGGTTGGGTGCCTCCAACCTTTGGCAAGCAACTATCTGTTGTTTTCCATTTCTATAATGAGAGGTGGCTGATGCACCTGCCAAAACTCATAAATTTGGAAATGGATTTAAATGCTAGGACACCAGAAAAATGACAAACATCTGTTAGTATCGCTGACTGGTAAGTGAGGCCATGTGGAGAGAGAAGGTAAAGCTTGTTTATTGTAAAGTATGAAGCCCAAGGCAAGGGAAATTGTGGTTCTATTTTCAACAGCTGGAGAAAATAAACTGATTTTTTACAGCATTATTAAGATATAATTTACATGCCACAAAGTTCACTCACTTGAAGTGTATAATTCAATGTTTTTTTTTATCATATATACAGAGTTATGCAACCATCACCATAATCTAAATTTAGAATATTTTCATCACTCCAAAAGGAAACCTCATACTCATTAACAGTCACCCCCTACTATTAGCTCTAGGAAACCACTGCTTTCTGTCTCTCCAGTTTTATGTATTCTGGACATTTTATATAAGTTGGACAATACAATATGTAGGCTTTTGTGACTTGCTTCTCTCACTTAGCAAAATGTTTTTGAGGTTCATCCATGTGGTAACATGTATCAGTACATCATTCTTCTTATGGCTGAATAATATTCCATTATATGGATATCACATTTTGTTTATCCAATCATCAGTTGATGGACATTTGGGTTGTTTCTCCTTTTTACCTATTATGAATAATGATACTATAAGCATTAGTGGACAAGTTTTTGTGTGGACATGTGTTTTCATTTCTCTTGGGTAGATACTTAGGAGTAGAACTACTGAGTCAGATGGTAACTCCATGTAACATTTTGAGGAACTGCCAGGCTGTTTTCCCAAGTGGCTGCACCATTTTACATTCCCACCAGCGTAAGGATTCTAGATTCTTCACACCCTTGTCAATACTTGTTATTATCTGTATTTCTGATTATAGCCATCCTAGTGGGTATGAAGTATTAAATGGATTTTTAAGCTTGATAGTTTGCCATAGATATCCAAGAAAACCTATCCTGATGCTGTTAGTTATCATCATCAACATCACTGAGGAATCAAGTTGGAGGACTGAAAATATGGAATCAGCTTAGTTTTTCTTGAAATCTGTAATAAACCTTTTCTTGATTATTAATTATATCTTGGACAGATGTCATGGCTTTCCAGACATTTTCTGAAAAGTTATTAAAAGTTCCATCTAGTCAAACATTTCATTCTCAAATGTGATTTAAATCTCATCTCCTCCCTTTCCTTGTCTCCTGCACAGGTTTGACCCCTCTCTGGAGAGGTCTTCAGGGCAGAGAGAAACATGGTTTGCCCCTTAATTCCTCCACTCCTCCCTCACTGGGACTGGGAATGAGGCAGAAAGATTGGGAAAGTATCACCTTAGTTAACTGGGCAGTTCCGCCTCTCCATAGTACGTCATGGGGAGGTATCTGGCTCCAGCTGCTGTTGGCTCTTCTCAGAATGTGGGACATTTAGCAATGATTGTCCCACTTGACATCCAGTGGAAGTTCTCAGAGTGAATGGATACAAAAGTAAAGATGAAAATCTTAAGAACTGAACCATGAAATATGACACAGGAAGGAGAGAAGCCCAGCAACACGGTAGGGGATGGTGGAAGGTCACCGAAGGAAAGGCAGCATTTCAGGAAGTGTGCTCAAGAGTAGCCAAGTTTGCCTGGAACCCAAAGTGGGTCACAGAGAAGGTGGGGATAATTGGGGGAACAGGAACCTGGGCCCTCAATAACGGCATCTAAGAATGCAGGTTTGCAGGTACATTTTAGGAAAACGTGATTAAATGGAAATACAGAGTGATATGCAGAAAGGAGTATCAAATACCTGAAGGAGAATATGCAGAGGGTGCTTTATTTTCCAAGTAAAGAAGAAAAAGGTGGCTCACTCAGTTGAAGAGAGATTACTCACAATCACAGCTGACATTCACAGAGCCCTATCCTCAGGCTCCTAGTGCTTTCCAGATACTATCTTTTTAGGCTCACCAGTGCTCAGAGGTTAAGTTCTATTTACTATCATCTTGTTTTCCAGGTGCATTTAAGAAATGTGATGAAGGTCCTACAGCTAGTGAGTGCAGAGCTGTTGATGCCCACACCAACATACTCACACACTCACTGTACTATTTTGACTCTCAGAAGGTATGACTGGGGAGCTAAGGAGAGAAGAATAGTTTAAAAGAGCCATTTGGGAGATGTGCCAAGGAGAAAGGAAGAGAAGACTTGTCAAGCACTGGTAAGAGCCAAGCTGATGTGAATGGCAGCTCATGGGGAGCCAGATCTTCATGGTTATATGTTGTCTCATATCCTCTGGGGCAGAGGGGCAAGAATAGGGAGTGTAGACAGTGGCAGAGGTGGGTTTGGAGGTTGTTACAAGTGTGTAAGGAGACCCATGGGTGAGAGGGCCTGAGCGACGGAAAGGGCAGCCCTGAAACAGCGCCACGGGTTACCCACTGGATCCCCATGCCTTTAAATTCTATGAGGGCAGAGACAATTTCCATTAGAATCCCCATTCTGCAGTATCCTCTTTGAATTTTTTTCTTCCTGCATTGAGGTACCAAGGACTACACTTTGCTACTTTTCTCCCTTCAATCGGAACACTTCAATAATTTCCACATTTATATGAGTGAATTCATAGTCATGGCTCATCTGATTTCAATCATTTACACATCATGCATAGGGAGGTTATTCTGAGCCAGGGACGGGCTTAGCTATTGCTTTGTGGGCTAAAAAGTGGGGAAATTTGGAAGAAGCATGGATCTGAAGGCTTCACAGTCATGGTCTCGAACCTACCACATCTGAGCACCAGCCCTCTTGTCCAAATGGTGATCCCCTCCCTAAGACTCTTCCCACATAAGGACATCTATTCTTCCTTTCAGCCTCTGTGCACTTGCTTTTTCTGCCCTATGCACCATCTGAGGCTCCCAGAACCAGGAAACCAACTATCTATTATCTCAGAGATGGCCACTCACCACTATCTCAAGACTGAAAGGCTCCCCGAAGAGACATCCAAGACATAAGGGCTGCCCAAGGGGTTTTTCAGAAGTGACCAGTGAGGACCAAAGATGAGCAGGTCCTTCCCCAGTGGTCTGGACTACATAAGACCCCTGAATTTTTATATGACCCTCAGTCAGGTGGAATGAAGAGTGTCCACAAAACACACTAAGATTGACTTTCCCCCAGACATGGGTGTAGAGACTCAGAGCAGACGAATAAAATTTTAGGAAATAAAAGAATATGAGTATTCTGGTATGCAAGGGTTGTGTAGTAAAATTAACATTCTCCATAGATTAATTAACTAAAATATTTTCAAGCTATCAGGTAAAGAATATTTTTAACTCTTCAACTGCTAGGAAAGATCTCTACTATCACTCTCAATCATTTATGAATATTAAATTCATAGATCTAAGGTTTCTGTTCCATGAAACACAACCACATTGCCTAGTCTTTCAGGTGAACACTATCTTTTTTTTTTAAGATAATGTTTTGGTTCTTATTTGAATAAATAAGTAAATCATTCCCAGGGATTCTTAATTAATCATAAAATTCCAAAGAGGACTCATCTAATTCCCACTTTTCTGATATAGAACAAAGATCTATTTTGAAATAAGTACATACCTGTGAACTTTTCCAAAAATTTTGCCACTACAAAATACCATTTTGAAGACATTTTCAGGACATAATAGAATTATCGGAAAAACATATTGCCAAGATATATTGGGTATGCAATCTAATTTTTTTTAATAAATGAGATTATTCTATAATTTTATATATTGAAAACTTGGCTAATAAGAAAAACCCCTCTCTTTAGTCACAACACAAACATACCCCAAACCAAAACTGCTCCTGAAAATGAAGCCAGAAAAATATTTTTATGGTAAGTTATATAATGCTGAATAATTTTTACTGGGCATACTGACCTGAATACATGCAACACTGCAAAAGGGAACTAAATATGTACATGTGAATTTCTAAATTCAACCAAATGAAAGATGTTTTTAAGAAATTATTTTTAAAGTGCCATTAGTACGCCCAAGAATTTATTTTATAGCCGCAAAATGTAGGTTGTTCTGTTGTCTCCAACTATAACTTTTTATATGCCAGTCTTATAGTATCTCATAAAATTTAATTCTTAATGCAAAATCTTCTTTTAAGCATTCCCTCTTTCACAGCTATAAAAAGTTGCATTTCAGCCTGAATTTCCATGTCTACCATATGTGATATCCCATACTTTGTCCTCGTTACAATTCCAATCATATTATTGACCTAATACATTTTTGCCAGCTATGTTCATGTTTTGATTTTCCAATGAAAGGACCATTTTATCTGGTGTTAAATTGCATGATTTGAAAACAATAAGATGGTGGTGGAGAGCAAAAAGGAAATAGGGAAATAATACATCTCCTTTCCTAAATTTTCTCCCTCTTTGTATATAAAGAACTCCACGGATAATAGAGACATCCAGAAAAAGTGTTCAAATATATATTTGAGGAGGATGAGAACTTACAGAGTAAATTATCAGAAATAGCTCAGACTTTCCAATGAGACACAGGAAGTACAATAGTAAACATGAAGTTACATCCTAGAGGAATTTTGAGAGTTTATGAGACAGTTGTATGCAAAAGGACATCAAAAATTTTTAAACAGTTTGAACAAATAGTCATTTATGAATTATATATCTCAACAAATTTGCTCCAAAGGGAAAAAAAAATAAAACACTTTTGGCTATAAATATCTGGGTTGGGTGCTGAATGAGTTGGGTGGAATTCATATCTCTTCCTTCTCATTTGATATAAACTTTTAACATATTATAAAAGTATTGACTCCGAGAAACAAACTGAGGGTTTTAGAGGGAGGGGGTGGGTGGATGGGTTAGCCTAGTGATGGGTATTAAGGAAGGCATGTACTGGATGGAGCACTAGGTATTATATGAAAACAATGAATCATGGATCACTACATCAAAAACTAATGATGTATTGTATGGTGACTAACAAAACAAAACAAAACAAAATAAAATAAATATATACTATAAAAGTAATCCTTGTTCACAGTTGAAATTGGAAAATACGAAGAAAAATTAAAATAGAACTAAAAATCACTCCTTATTCCATTACCTAGAAATAACTTATTCTTTTCTGTCTCTGTGCACATTACTAACCTACTAGAGTTCTTACTGTGTTTTCCTGCTTTCTTCACTTAATAATAGATCTGAAGTATTTTCTCATATCTTTATTCTTCGAAAATACAAATTTTAATGGTGGAATAATATTCCCCCCTAAAATTTCCTTAATAAATTAGACATCTAATTTTGGAATAGATTATTTGTAATTTTTCATGATTACAAATAATGCTACAATAAACATCCTTGTATAAAAATCTTTATTTACATCTCTGATTATTCCTTCAAGATAAAATTCTGTAAAGTGATGTTAGAGAGTCAACTGGCATAAACTGGTTTCAGGTTTTTGATTTCCACAGCCTAATTGTCCAGTAGAGAGGTACCCAAAAGGAGACACCAATTTGCACCACCCACTGCTGTGTGTGAGAGTCTTTCCAACCACATTCTTACCTCATGAGGTCCTACAACTAAAACATTTTGCTAGTTTAGTGGGCAAAATTTAAATCCTGATTTAATGAGATCATTTCTTGTGAATTGTCTGTTCGTGTCTTTTGCCCATTTTTCTATCGGTTTCTTTGTCTTTCTGTTATTGATTGTTAAGAGCAACCCACCCTTTTTTCTGTCCTATATGCCACAATCAAGTTGTCATCTTCAGCCTTTCAGTTTTGCTTGTGCTGTTTCTAGTGCACAGAACTATAAAATGTTATGGCAGTCATATATATCTATCTATATACATATATGCATATAGTGTTAAAATTTACACACACACACACACACACACATATCGTTTCTCCCCTTCCTCTGTGTACATTAAGAGGACATTTGCTTATTATCTTATTCTCATTTGCTTACTGTCTTGTCTCTAAGTAAGTCTGAACTTCACAAGGCTAGGTACCATATTTACCACTGTGTGCCCAGACCTTTAGCACAGAACCTAGCACATAATAAGGATTCATTAAATGTTTATTAAGTGAATGGAAGAACAAATGTCCACCCCCACAAGATGCATTCATACCAGCCTTCCTGCCCTGTGTCTCCTGTGCCACCTCTGAGTGGGTATACAAATGTGGCAGTGGGTGAGAGGTGGGGAGGGGAGACGGTATGGGGGGAAGCACTTTGGAAGAGTACTTTGCCTACCTCCAAAAGCAGCACCCATGCAGTTGAAGAGTGAAGGCCTGGTTTTTGGTTGTTATACATCGTGGTCTCAGGGATGTACAGGGAGAGAGGTATGAGATATCTTTTATCATATTTCAGTTCCAGAGAGGTTTTTAATATAATCATGACCTCTGTTTTATGAGGCAGAGACAATGTGCAGTCTCAAATTTCAGGACTGTGCATTGACATTACTTGCTGTGTTTAAGCCCCAAGTCCAGCATATTTGATCTTTAACATAATGGACAATTCACAGCAAATATGTGTGTATAATTTGTGACCAAAGGCCAAGTATAACTAATAATGGTGTGATGTCTGTGTGGCTACAGGCATAAAGGAGGCAGGAAATCTATCATAATTAATGCAGCAAAATGAATGGCAATTAAGTTCAAGTTCAGAAAAAGCACACTCATTTAAATGAAGATACTTGCCAATTTGTGATAATTTGGAAAGGGCCAGTTGGAAGTTGCCATGACATTACCTACAAGAAAAGTGTTTACTGTGTAAATTAAGAAAATTACAGAAAGAATCCTTAAGATACAGATAATTAGACGATTTTTAAGCGCTCTCCAAGGACTTCAAAAACATATGTTTCCATTTAGAGTACTGAATGCTAATTTTTAAAAATGTGATCTATTCCTAAGGGCAAGAGAAAAGACTTCTGATAATTAACACTCTTCTAACCTAAATTTTTTAATAGTACTAATGGTTTTTGCTTCAACATTGTTGACATAATATAACTTAATATGTAATTTATATATATGGTGGGATATTAAAAAGGTAGAAGAGTATATAGTACCAAGTGCACTCTTCTTCCCTCCCATCTCACAGACCCCAGTTAGGTTCCCCTTGGCATCAAAGCAAACACTATTATCCTTTCTTAGTTATTCTTACAAGGATATTCTATGCAAACTCAAACATATTTGTGAATTGTCTATTCTAACATAAGTGGTAGTATATTTTACATATTTAATTGCAATTTGCTTTTTGCACTCTATTTTGGAGATCATTCCATATCAGTATGTAGAGAGCTGTTGCCTCCCCCTTTTTTAATGTCTAAGTAGTACTCCCTTATATAGAATACTATATTTATTTAACCAGTCCCCTGTTAATGGATCTCTTAGATCAGATTCTCCAGAAGCAGAGCCCAAGATGGAGATTCTTGCACAAGTGATTTCTTGAGAAGTGATTTCAAAAGAAACCTATCCAAAAGCCAGGGAGAAAAGATAGGGCTGGGGAGGACAGACATTGGCTTTGGCTACATCCAGGGGTAACCTTCCAGCCATTTCCAAGTGAGAAGGATCCTTTTCGGTTGCGAATAAGTCTCTGGAGAAGGGTGCAGCCCTAAACCATTGACAGCCAACACCTATGTGGCTAGAGATGAATGTTCTAGCCCAGGACAAGGGATCCAGGTGGAGTACTTCAATGGACATTAGGTCCTTTCCAATTTTGCCAGTACAAGCAATGCTTATATCCTTGCAGACACATGCCTCTGTATTATGTGCCAGCACCACTGAAGTAATCAATGCCTAGAAGTGGAATAACTGGGCCAAAAGCTATAAGCATTTAAAATTCTGGTAGATATTGCCAAGCTGCTCTCCAATTTACCCTCTCACCCAAAACAAATGAGAGTTCTGTCTTCTTTCACCCTTGCTGAAAACGTTAGTAAATTTTTTAGTTTTTGTCAATCTGATGAGTAGAAAATGGCATCTTGTTGCAATTTTAATGCACATTTCTCTTACTATGAGAATTTTTGAATATCTTTTAATATGTTTCAAAGTTATTTTTATTACTTTTTTAGTGAACTTTTTAGAAAAGATTTTATTTTTAAGTAATCTCTACACCCAACATGGGGCTCAAATCTACAACCCTAAGATCAAGAGTTGCATGCTGTACCAACTGAGCCAGCCAGGCAACCCATTTTTTAATGAACTCTTTATGCCCTTTGCCCATTTTTCTATTTGGCTATTGGTCTTTTTCTTACTGAATCATAAGTGCTATTTAAATTAATGACAGCAACCCTTTTTTGTGAATAGATATATTCTCAACCATATATATATATATGGTTGAGTGACTTCTGACTTTGCTTATGGTATTTTTATAAGAAAATTTAAAATATTTTAATAATCAAGGGTATCATTCTTTTTAATAACATTTCAATTTTGTATCATGTTTCCAAAGGCTCCAAGATTGTAAAAAATTCTCTGGTGATTTTTTTTTTACTTATGTTTATGGTTTTTTTTTTACATTTAAATATTTGATCCACCTAAAATTTGTAGTGATGTAAGAAGTAGGGATCCAACTTTTTAAAATATTTTTTCCCTTTTTTTGTAGTTTTTATTTAAATTCCAGTTAGTTAACATACAATGTAATATTCATTTCAGGTGTAGATTTAGTGATTCAACACTTCCATACAATACCCAGTGCTCCGCACAACAAGTGCCCTCCTTAATCCCCATCACCTGTTTAACCCATCCCCCCCATCCATCTCCCCTCTGGTAACCATCTGTTTGTTTTCTATAGTTAAGAGTCTGTTTCTTGGTTTGCCTCTCTTCCCCCCCACCCCATGTTTGTTTGTTTTGTTTCTTAAATTCCACATATGACTGAAGTCATATGGTATTTGTCTTTCTCTGACTTATTTCAATTAGCGTAATACTCTAGCTCCATCCATGTCATTGCAAATGGCAAGATTTTATTCTTTTTGATGGCTGAAATATTCCATTGTATATATAAAAAGAAATTTAGATGGCACCCCCTCTTACCTGAACACCACACATTATTAATAACTTCTTCACTAAAATGAAATGGTGCCTTTATGACAGAATATATTTCTATGTGTATTAGTGTGTATCTAGACTCTTGTTTTTCATCACTCTTTCCAGTGTCTGAGTTTGCCCCAGCATTATACACTTTTAATTAAGGTAGCTTTATAATATATTTTAATATGTAGAGAGCTAGCCACTTGTTACTGGTGCCCATTTTTCAGCATCTTCCTCTCTGGCAGATTTATTTTTCCTTATACACTTGAGAAATCTTTAGTGCTTCTTATGGCATTTCTTCAAATTTATAGATTAATTTAGGGAGAGTAGGTGTCTAATAATATTGAGTATTCTTTCCGAAGAGCATTTATTCACTTCAACTTTTGCATCTCTTAATGATGTTTTGAAGATTTCTTCATAAATATCTCAAACATTTTTGTTAAGTGTATTATTAGATATTTTATTTTTCATGTTGCTGTTGCAGATGGGATCTTTTTCCATTATATTTTCTATCTGGTTGTTGTCTGTGTTTCTCCTTTTTAATTCTATAAATAAAGTAGATGGGAATTTTCCTGAATTCTGAATTTAAGAAGTAATTGTATATGACATATAAGAAAATCATTTAGAACCATGAGAGACAATGGACTCTGAAAAACAAACTGAGGGTTCTAGAGGGGAGGGGGTTGGGAGGATGGGTTGGCCTGGTGATGGGTATTGAGGAGGGCACGTTCTGCATGGAGCACTGGGTGTTATGCACAAACAATGAATCATGGAACACTATATCTAAAACTAATGATGTAATGTATGGGGATTAACATAACAATAAAAAAAATTTAAAATAAAAAAAATTAAAAAAAATTAAAAAAAAAGAAAATCATTTAAAATTAATTTAAGAAAAATTTGTGGATGACACATAAAAATAATTTTTATTTGAGGCTAATTTTTTTTCCAGGAAAATATGTACATGATAGAAGTTTTTGCATTCTTTATTCTAACCAAAAATAAAATGTTTTAAAGTATTCATCTGAGAACCATGGTCTAGCCTGTGTAAAACTTCTAGTATATAAATTATCTTGGTGTTTTGAAGAAAGTTACATGAAGTCATATATTTGTTTGTTTAATCATTCATTCAGCCAATAACTGAGTGCCTGGTAAGTGTCAGGTGCTGGGAATACTAGAGTGAACAAGACAGTTCAACTCCTGCTTTCATGGAACACACATTCCAGGTGTGAGGGAGATAGGGAGACTGCAAGACTAGAGAGTAAGCAAAGTAAACAAATCTACAATAAAATATCCTATAAAAGTAAATGTTATGGAACAAATAAAAGAAGTTGTGACAAAAAAGCAGAATGGGATGGTAATGGAGGGGGAAAAGAGTTGTTTTTTGTTGTTGTTGTTGTTTTTGGAGAGCGAGAGTGAAGTGGGGAGAAGAAGGCAGAGGGAGAGGGAGGGAGAGAATCTCAAGCAGGTTCCACAGCCTGGATGGAGCCCAATGGGGGCTGGGGGTTGGGTCAGGGGTGTCAATCTCACAACCCTGAGATCATGACCTGAGTCATAATCAAGCGTCAAGAGTCAGATGCTTAACTGACTGAGATACCCAGGCACCCCGTGAGATATTTTAGATTCCAAGGTGAAGGAAGACTCTTGGAAGAAGTGTTATTTGTCCTGAAGCTTAAATAATATGAAGGTGTCAAATATCTTGGGACAGAGCACCCAGGCAGAGGAAACAGCATATGCAAAGGTCCCAACTCATGAAAAACATCGGTGTGTCTGAGTAACAGAAAGGCCACTGCAGCTGGAGTTAGTGAAGGAAACAATGCTGGAGTGATAGAAGGAGCAGTAAGAAGTCCAATCTACTTGCCTCTGGATAAAAATTTAAATGGTGCTGAGAAAAGAGAAGAGAATGTTCAGGATAAAAGTCTAATCATCATTGAGATATAGTAGTTAAGTTTCTCATATTAAGAATTAAAAATTGCTTTTGAGACAAGTATGTCTGACTAAAATGGAGCTTGTGAATTTGAGATTGATAAAATGGTGGGGGGGGGGGGGTAAAACCTCCAAATAGCATAACCTTCAAATAGCATAACCTTATAGGATGAGGGAGATAGCAGCAGCCAAACTGAATTAGGATAAGAAACAGGAAGAAAGTTTCATGTAATGATAAAACATTAAAATTTAAAAATTGAAGAGTGACTTTTGCTTCTAACCAAGATGGAGTGATAGAGACCAGATTTGCTCTTCTACCTTAAACAACTAGGAAATCAGACAATATATATGAAATAATGGTTTTCACATATTGGACAATAGGCAGGACTGTGTTAGAGACGGATAACAAATAAGATAAACTCCTACTGACTGGAAGCAGAACCTCTGAGCTTGGAGGTCTCACTGAGTTCAGGGGTCCAGAAGAAGAAAATAGGTATAATTTACTGAATAGAGTACCAAAAGAAGAGAACTGCATAAAGAGTGAGCACCAGAGATCTGAAGAGGGGTCACCTTGACACTTTGGCTGAATACTGATATGGCCTTCTAAAGAGAAAATTACCCAAACTGAGGAAAAGAATCACCAGAAAGGAATAAGAAGAATTATTTTTGGAAATCACACAAAGTTGTTGAATAGTCTTCCCATCAGACATAGTAGAAAGACCTTATATATATGGGCTTTTGGATAGAATACTCAGAAAAGTATTGCCTTGGTCATGGGGCCAAATTAGCCCTATACAAAATGTTGTTCTAGACAAATCCTTAAAATCTTAAAATCAAGGCTCCAAATGAGGCTTGGAAGGAAATACCAACTGATTCCATGTAATTTAACTGTCAACACTATTTAAAGGAATATGACAAAATCCAGGAACCCACAATAAAAAATGTGCAATGTCTGGTATCCAGTCAAAAATTACTAGGCAAACAAAGATATAGGAATATATAACCCATAACTAGGAGAACCATCAACCAATAAGATCTAATCTAGAAAAGTCATAGATCATGTAATTAGTAGACAAAGTTAAAACAGCTATTATAAATATGCTCTATACTTTCAAGAGGGTAGAGAATAACTTTACTATGCTGGAGAGAGAATGGATGATATACAAAAGCCCCAAGTGGAATTTTTAGAGATAAAAAATACAATATTTAAAATGAAAAAATTAATTGGATTGGTTGAAGAGTAGATTAGACACTCCAGAAAAAAAAATAGTGAACTTGAGGTGGCTGGGTGGCTCAGTCAGTTGAGCATCTGACTCTTGATTTCAGCTCAGGTCATGATCTCAGGGTCCTGGGATCAAGCCCCGCATCAGGCTCCCTGCTCAGCGGGGAGTCTGCTTGGAGATTCTCTCCCTCTCCCTCCACCCCTTTCCCCACTCACCCTCTTTCTCTGTCTCTCTAAAATAAATAAATAAATCTTTAAAAAAAATAGTGAACTTGAACATATAACAATAAAAACTATCCAAAAATAAAACTCAGAAAGAAAAAGACTGGGAAGAAAAAATGAACAGAGCCTCAATGATATGTGAGATAATACATCTATAATTGGAATTCCAAAAACAGAAGAGAGGAAATATGGGAAGAAAATTTATTTGAAATATAAAGACCAGATTTTTATCAAATTTGATGAAAACTACAATCCTGCAGTTCAATGAAACCCAAGCAGAATAAACATAAAGAAAACCAGACTACATTACATCATATTCAAGTTGTTTAAAAAAACAGTAATAATGAGAAAATCTTAAAATCTTAAAGATTTTAAAATCTTAAAAGCCATAGAAAGGAGATATATCATATACAAATGTTCAAAGATATGACTGACATTTCTTCAGAAAATATGAAAGAAGGAGACAATGAAATTCAATCTTTAAAGTAGTAAAAGAAAAAAAATCAATCTAGAATCTTTTAATGTTGAATATATCTTTCAAATATGAAAGTGAAATGCTTTTCAGACAAAAGCTAAGACCCACACTACAAGAAATGCTAAAGGAAGTTCTTAGGGTGGAAAGTTTATTAGAAAGGTATTTGGATCTATACACAGCAATGAAGAATTACAGAAATGGGAAGTGTGGATAAATGTAATTTTTTTTCATTTTAATAATCTCCTTAAAAAACAATTGCCTATTTAGAAAAAATAATAACAATATATTATGGCATTTACACCACACACAGAAGTAAAATGAATGACAATAGTGCAAAGATTGGGAAGGGGAAATGGTAATAGAATGTCCAAAGGCCTTACATAGTTTGTAGAGTATTACAGTATTTGAAAGTAGAATGTGATAAGTTAAAAATAAATATTGCAAACACTAGAGTAACCACACACACACACACACACACACACAAAATTTAAAGCAAAATATATAGCCAATACAGAAGATAAAATAGGATCATAAAAATATTAGCTAATCCCAAAGAAGGCAGGAAAACAGGAAAAATGAAGGAAAACATATGGATCAATTAAAAAACAAATATCAGGGCGCCTGGGTGGCTCAGTCATTAAGCGTCTGCCTTTGGCTCAGGTCATGATCCCAGGGTCCTGGGATCGAGCCCTGCATCGGGCTCCCTGCTCAGCGGGGAGCCTGCTTCTCCCTCTCCCAACTCCCCCCTGCTTGTGCTCCCTCTCTCGCTGTGTCTCTCTCTGTCAAATAAATAAATAAAATCTTAAAAAAAAAAAATATCAAGACAATAGATTGACACCTAATCATATAGATAATTACACTAAACACTAACAATGTAAATACCCCCAATGAAAAGGCAGAGACTGTTTCATTATTTAAAAAAAAAAAAAAAAGTAAGAACAAATTTTGTGCTGTTTACTCAAGGAAAAAACAAACTAGTTTAGAGACACAGGTTAAAAGAAAAATAATGGAAAAGATGTTACCTGAAAACATTAATATAAAGAAAGTAGGAATGGCTATATTAATATCAAAGTAGACTTCACAGGACTATAGTTAGGGAGAAAAAGGGACATTTCACAAGGATAAAGGGTGCAAATTCAACATAAGATATAACAATACCAAATGTATTTACACCAAATAATAGAGCTTCAACCCAAAACTTATAGAAATAAAAGGAAAAAGAGACAAATTCAAGTTATATTGGTGATTTCAATGCTCCTCTCTGATTGATAGAATAACAAAAGGGAATCAATAAAAATATAGAACACCTGGATAAACTATCAATCACGTTGACCTAAATGACATCTATAGAACATACTATCCAATAGTGACTGCTATAAATTAAATGTATCCCCACCCAAATTCATATGTTAAAATCCTAACCACCAAAGTGATGATATTAGGAGGTGGGCCCTTTGGGAGGTGATTAGGTCAAGAGGGTAGAGCCCTTATGAATGAGATTAGTGACCTCTTTTTTTTTTTTTAGATTTTATTTATTTATCTGAGAGAGAGAGAATGAGAGACAGAGAGCATGAGAGGGAGGACGGTCAGAGGGAGAAGCAGACTCCCTGCTGAGCAGGGAGCCTGATGCGGGACTCGATCCTGGGACTCCAGGATCATGACCTGAGCCGAAGGCAGTCGCTTAACCAACTGAGCCACCCAGGCGCCCTGAGATTAGTGACCTCTTAAAAGAGGTCTGAGAGCTCCCTTGCCCCTTCCACCATGTGAAGACACAGCAAGAAGTCAGAAGTCTGCAACCTGGAAGAGAGCTCTCACCAGAACCCAACCATGCCAGGACACTGATCTTGGACTTTCAGCCCCCAGAACTGTGAGAAATAAATGTCTCTTGTTTATAAGCCACCCAGTCTCTGGTGTTTTGTTATAACAGCCTGAATGGATTCAGATACACGTTGTTTTCAAATGCACATGAAACATTCACCAAAACACTACATTCCAGCCCATAAAACATGCCTCAGTAAATTTAAGGACTGAAATTTGACCCTAATGGAATTAAATCAGAAATCAATATTAGAAGAATGTCTTAAGAAGTCCCCAAATACTTAGAAATTGAGCAACCCATTTCTAAATAGCCCATGAGTCCAAAAGGTAATCACAAAGAAAATTAGAAAATATTTAAAACTGAATGAAAATGAAAACATAACATATCAAAATTAGCAAAAGGTAGCTAAAGCAGTGGTTAGACGGATTATCATGACTGAATGGAGTTCATCCCAGAAAGATAAAGTTTAACATTTTAAAATTTAACAAAAATAAAATAAAATAAAATTAAATTAAACAATGTAATTCATCATATTAACATATTCTATACAGAAAACCATATGATAATCCTAATAGAGGAAGAAAAACCATTTGACAAAATTCAACATCCATTCATTAAAATAACTCTCAGTAAACAGAATGTTGAAGGAAACTCTACAATTTAATAAAGGGCATCTATGAAAAACCTATAACTGTATCAAACCTAATGGTGAATGAAGAATGCTTCCTTCTAAAACTAGGAACAAGGCAAGGATATCTGCTCTCACCACTGCTATTCATCAGTTTATTGGAAGCTTATTGCAAAGCAAAGAAACAAACAAGAGGTAAGAAAAGAAGAATTAAAACTGTCTTTTAAAAGATGCCATGATTGGGGGCGCCTGGGTGGCTCAGTTGGTTAAGCGACTGCCTTCGGCTCAGGTCATGATCCTGGAGTCCCTGGATCGAGTCCCGCATCGGGCTCCCTGCTTGGCAGGGAGTCTGCTTCTCCCTCTGACCCTCCCCCCTCTCATGTGCTTGCTCTCTCTCATTCTCTCTCTCTCAAATAAATAAATAAAAAATCTTTAAAAAAAAAAAAAAAAAAAAAAAAAAAAGATGCCATGATTGTTTATATAGAAAAGCCTATAGGATTAAAAAAACTATTAGAACTAAAAATGAGTTTAGCAAGGTCTCAAGATACAAAGTCAAAATATAAAAATCAAATGTATATCTATACAGTAACAGTTATATATACTACATGTAAATAATTGGACATTGAAATTTAAAATACCATTTAAAAACTATGAAATGGTGGTTTTTGCACAATTTAGTGAATATACTAAAAGCCATCAAATTATACAGTTTAAAGGGGAAAATTTTATGTGAATTATAATCTCAATCTTAAAATCCTATGAAATACTCAGAGATAAATTTAACAAATACACGCAAAATGTGAGAAAATTATAAAGTATTGCTGAGAGAAATTAAAGACTACCAACATAAATGGAGAGATATACCATCTTTAGGGACTGGAAGACTCAATATTGTTGAGACATTAATTCCGCCTGAAAATGTAATTTCTTGAGATGGACAAGACTTGGATTTAAGTTAGAAAAAAAGGTTTATTGTGATCTGAGAGGTTTCTTCCAATATCTGAAAGAGTGTCATAACAGGGAGGCAGGCAACTAAATTTATTTCCCTTGGTTCCAAAAGACTGAATGAAAATCAAAGGATGGATATTACAGGGAGAGGAAGATCAGCTCAGATACAAGAGTTTTCCAATGGCTAGCACTGTCTGCAAAGAATAGGAGTCCCACATACTTTCAGAGCTCTGCATCCCCAGGCCTCTTCAAGTAGAAGTAGGAAGACCAGAATTTGGAAAGGTAGGGAGAAATTCCAAAATTTGGTGGGAGATTAGACTAGATCCCTTCTAAGTAAGGTTTCTTCCATCTCCCAGGATCCACGAGGCTCTATGGTAAATAAATATAAATTATTCAAAGAGGAGAGAAAATCAAGGAAAGATGGGGAGGAATTTCTACTCCACTATTCAATCTCATTTCCCCCTCACAACCTCACCTTTCAGTCTGACAGATTACAGTTAGCTGCAGAACATATGAAACCGTTTGTGTGTGTGTGTGTGTGTGTGTGTGTGTGCGCGTGCGCGCACGCACACACAATTTCAAAGAAATGCAGCATGCATGCATCTGAAAGATCTGAGTGCTTTGGAGAACCTTTGTATATTTTATATTGTGGTCATATTTTAACCTCCTCTGATTTTATGCCAATAGCAAATTCTTCCACTACCCCTTCAACTTCCCTCTTCCACTTTCAAGATTTTCCTGGCCCCTCCTGAAGGCACTTAAAGGCCATTTTTACAGCTTTTGTTCAGAAACATACACATTCATTATTCATTCTGAGAAGTGGCCAGTGTGCCCATGCTGAAGTCAGGAGAAATATCACAGACAGGCAGAACTCCTGTTGCGGAACTTGTAAAACTCAGATCTTGTTTTATCTCACAGTTGTGTAGGACATGATCGTAACTTTGTAACCAGTTCCTACATGTGTTGCCTGCACTGGGAAGAAGAGAAGGAAGAGAATCTTTGTAATTTACACATTTGTAAGTTATATTTACTGAGCAAATGTGTATTTAATTATTTAAAACATTGTATCCAGGGTCTCTTTGTACTCTGTGTTAATTTTATCTTTGAATTCGGTTTTGGGGGAAAAACCCTAAATGTATATGTGAGAACAATTTAATTGCATATCTATTACAAATTGTGAACATGATGTATTCTTCCTGATTATGCAATATTAAGCTATAATGACTAAGGAAAATAGAAGACCATCTCAAAATTATGAAGAGTTTTAAAGTCAACTGGATTCTTTGAGATAGAGACATAAATTTAGAGCAGAGATCAGATGGGCCTTTGGAGGAATATGTGAGAGAGAGTTTCAGACCTCCTCTTTTAGCTAGCATCCAGAAAAGATTTATTCTCCTAACTTCATAATTATCAAGATATAGTTTATCTACAGCTGTTTTCTTTTAAGATCTTTTGCCAAATACTACATATTTTTAAAGTACATATTTCGAGATTATAAACTAAATTAAAGATATTATCTTGGACATAAGCCAGGCAGAACAACATACTGGTGAGCCAAGGCTGGTAGGTGTGGAGAATAGTCTCGCATGGGAGTGTCCCATTCTCCCTCAGGGGGAAGGCCACTCCATGGCTGAGCACAGGCTTAGTCGGTTAAGAAAACAGCTACTCCCCTTTCCTGATACTTATGCCCATGTGGAAGAAGCTCTATTTCCATGATACTCCTGGCCTCATTTCACCTCTCATTCACTCTCCCCTTGGGAGTCACTCAGTTGAGTAGTGAATTTGGTGGCTGGAATTTGATGCGCAAAACCCCGCCTCTTTCTCTCAGAAGTGGGCCAGTCTACGGGGAGCATATGGATTTGCTCAGCTCCTCTGGAGACAGGCTTTGTCCCCATGGCAAGGTCCAGTGTCACCTGAGACTGGAAGAGTAAGTCTGCCCCATGCAGAGATTTAGCAGCCTCACGTGGGTCTCACGCTAGCTATGGACTCTAGCTTAGCCTCTACCAGTCATCACTAAGATGACATTTTTGTTTTCCATCTATTGATTCTTTTGTCTCATTTCTCAGTTTGTTCAGAACTCAGGCAGGTACTAGGGGTGCTATTTATTGTGTCCAGTTCAAGAGACATGTCACCGCCTATCTCACGCTGTGACCTCAACAAGGCTTTGAGGAAGGTGTTATTTTTGTCCATTTTACAGATGAAAAATTGTGGATCGGAAGGAATAAGGGACCCAGAGTTATCCATTGAACTCGTTTAGTGCGTTTTATCCCCTCTAATGGGAATGTGATTCTGCAGGACTTCCAACTACCCTCAAGAAGAGGCATGAAGCCCTTTATTCACTGATGCCGAGGAAGTACAGAAGAACTCTGGGGCCCTGGAAATGACGATAGCTCACATAACCAATGATTACAGAAGGAGATGCTTGGTGACACAAACGCTACAATGAAATTTTACTCTCCTTTGAGAGTTTCAACCTTTTATCTTCCCTGCAGTGCCTATATTCTTGGCAATCTGATGCACTGGACTATTATGCACTTTTTTTTTAGAAGTAAACATTAATTTGCCTTTCATTCATTCCATAAAAATTTATTAGCATCTACTTTGGTTCCCTTTGGAGATTCTGGGGGAGGATCTATTCCATGTCTCTCTCTTGGATTCTGGGGGCTGCCGGCAATCCTTGGCATGCTCCTCATTCCTTGGCTTGTATCTGCAGCACTCCAACCTCTGCCTCTGTTTGGACATGGCCTTCTCCTCTGCATCTCTGTGTCTCAAATCTCCCTCTGCCCCTTCTCTTATAAGGACACCTGACATTGGACGTGGGGCCCAGCCTAAATCCAGGATGATTCCATCTTGATATCCTTAACTTGGTTACCCCTGCAAAAAACTTTTTTTCCAAATAGGGTCACATTTCTAGGTTCTGGGCTTAGAACATGGGTAAATCTTTTTGAAGGGTCACCATTCAAACTACTACAGGAAGAAAGTTCAGAAATAAAGTCAAGAAGTCAGAGAAGAGGGGAGGATGCTTCACCAATGACAAGTTATCCATTCAGCGTAAAATATCCAATGGTACTTGGTCAGGAGGACCCATAAAACTGGCAGAAAAAAAAAATGTTCTCATGCAGCATAAAGCACACCAAACAAAAGATCAAGTGCCCTAAAACTACCCAAGGCCGGGGCAAAGGCATTGGCTGAGTCCTACCCAAGGTCTATTACTAGGTAGTCATATGATCTTAGGCAAGTCTTTTCTCTCTCTCTCTGGGCCTGGAATTCTTTATTTACAAAATAAGGTAATTGGACTAGAGCATTTTAAGCCTCTTCTATTTAATTATTCCATGATTCTGCACAGTCAAAGGCCAAAGATGTGCTTAAACTGATGATTATATGAGAAACATATTTTCAGTAGAAGATGCGACTGTTTGATTATCTAGTGAACTGTGTACAAAGCAATATTTTTCCTACAGCGAACAAAGCAACATGATCCAGAAACATCAAAACAACACATATTCTGAGAAATGGTTCCATTTGTACCATTCTGATAGCTAACACTCTGGTCATTAGAGTTTACAAATTCTGTTTTGAGCTACATTAAACTGGCAGCTTTCATTATAAATCAGGGTGCTTCTAATAAGGATAAATAGTGGCATGGCATGGATGATGGCTCTCTAATTGCCTTGACTAGTCCAGGAAAATAAAATCAGATCAAATTACTATGTGTTATTAATCCTCTTAAATTTTTGGTTTGGGAAAACTACTATAAACCACGACAACGATGTTTAACCAGTCTGAGAGCAGAGCAGTCCTTCAGATTAGCATTGTTAGGTTGGTGACAGATGGCATTTAGATGCTCTGTTCCTGTCAAAAAGCCAGAGTCACGTGAATTCTTTGAGCAATACTTTCATTAGGGATGAAGAGAGGGGTGTTGATTAAACCTAATCAGAAAAACTCGAGATTAATTATGCATTCTGAGAGGTTCCTACAAAATCATTATGATACACTGTATAGTAGCCTGGAATAAGACAGAGAATTGACATGTAATTTGAGGGCAGCAGTGATATTTTTGAACTCTATAGTCAGTAGACACACCTAGCTCTGCAACTTAAAACTCGACCTACCTTTCCACCCTTCACTTCTGCTACTCCCTTTCCTTCTGTCCTCAAACTTTAGTTCCTCTGAAAAGTCCACCATTCCCAGAAAAAAACATTCTATCCTAGCCCTGGGCCTCTAGCCATGGTGGCCCCTCAGTCTGCTTTTGTTTACCTTGTCTCATGATTAGGCATATACATATCTATCCACCCTCCCTCCTGGATTGTAAGCCATCCGCAGGCAGGAACCATCTCTACATCCCGTTTGTCCCATTGTTCTTAGCGCAATGCCTGCCATGGCTTTCTACATGGAAACTCTCAGTGATACTTGAATTGCCTTGTTGAACGTGGGTGATGCATACCTGTGAGCTTACTGTGAGCAGTAAATGACATTATATCCCTAACAGAGGATAAATATTCAATAAATGGGGGCTATTGAATAGAATTCCGCCAGAAATTTAGTAAGAGCTCTCTCTTTCCTATCTGATACGATATTACAAAGCTAGGCAGATGGTATTTTGAAGATGTTCTTAATCTGACATATTATGTTATGTTATATTATATATTTTATTATATCATATTGTTATATCGTATTATATCAGGTTTTTTTCATTCAACAAACTCCACTGGTGAAAAAAGACAAGTAGATGGATAAGTACAAAGCGACGTTTTTGTTAGTTTCTTAAACAGATATTTATTGGGAGATGCTGGTATACAAAAAACTGTGCTAACCACCAAACTAAAACATTTATTGTTAGTGGTTTGAAATGCAATTAACATTCATGTGACTGCATTGAAAAGGAAAGCTTTCCATTTTTCTTATACTTATCTTTTCTTCTGTTTTCACTATTGTCTAAACCAAGGGTCCTTCACCTGGGATAGAATTCAGGGGATCCATAAACTGGTATAGGAAAAAAATTACATATGTATTTTCACTAATTTCAAACAGAAATTTAGTATTTCTTTCAATTACAAATGTAGGTAACCAACCACAATAGGATTAGGGTTTCTGTGACTTTGCCACCAATAGAAATCACAGGTGTTTTCAGGTTATATTCCAGTTGTTGCAGGTATGTTGGAATAACTGTTACACTCATCACAACTTTGAAATTACTTATTTGATTTGCTCCTAGGCTTAGTATTTAATGCATGAATAAAAAGTACATTCTAGGGACGCCTGGATGGCTCAGTAGGTTAAGCATCTGCCTTGGCTCAGGTCATGATCCCAGGGTCCTGGGATCGAGTCCCACATCGGGCTACTTGCTGAGCGAGGAGCCTGCTTTTCCCTCTCCCTGTGCCTCTCCCCCTGCTTGTGCTCTTTCTCTCTCTCTCTGACAAATAAATAAATAAAATCTTCAAAAAAATGTACATGCCTTACTACACCACAAATTTGTTTTGAAAAATATTTTAATGACGCTATTTCAATATATTTTATAGGATTCTTTAAAGGAATCAATAGGCTTCACCAAACTGCCAAAGAGATCCATAGCATACAAGAAAGTTGAAGGACTCTTGATTTATGCCCTGACAGGAATTATTCTTCACACATATCTGAGTTCTTTCTCTGAGGTAATGTCCAAAGCCAGCGCTGAGCTTTGAGGCTTAGTTGCACATGGCCCATTCGCTTGCTCTGGGACTGTTTCCAGCCACATGTTGACAGCAGGGGAGAGAGCACGTGTCTATGCACTCCCATGTGACTGCCCTGCTCTGATCACCCATGAGTGAAAGTGGACCCATCCACACAGAGTCTGGGCCTGTGTGTGTGTGTATGTGTCTGTGTGTGTGCGCACGCACGTGTGCACGCACCTGGGCTTCACTAACAGAGAAGGGAGTTTAAACATAATCTGCCATTTGGATGAAAACCAAACCATACACATCCCAGACAGGAGGAAAGAGACTCACAGATCCAGGTGTAGCCAGAAGCACCTGGGAATCTTGGTGGACCATAAGGCAAATGTGAGTCATCAATGAAAACTAGTTAGTTCCCAGAGCAAACAGAATGAAATATAAAATAACAATAGCATGTAAGAGTTGGGGGGGGGGGAGCCTCTCCTTGCATGAATCGAGAGAGATAAGATTATTATTCCATTTTACAGATTAACGATTCAGAATGACCAAGGTGACTTTACCAAGTCGCACAGATAGTAAATGAAGCCTGTTAAACAGAATTAGAAGATTATATCCATAATATAGTACTGCTACTTCAGGAACAATATTTCTTAGAACAAAGAGTATCTTGTTACCTAAGACTAAGGAAACACTAACAATCAACCAAAGGAGTTTCTTTACCCTTTCAGGGCTGCATTTTTTAAATGTAGGTCCAATTGTGATGGAGAAGACTTAACTCTGGATTCACACTCCTGGAGATGAGGCTAAGCCAGGTAACCTTGGAGCTTTAGAATTCTGTGCTTTGCAGTTTCTCTACATCTCCCAGTAGGGTATGAAACAGCCAAATATAATCAGTTTAGGTATACTCAAGTGGCACCAGAAGCCCAGAATTTCAATTGCTTTCCAAAGAAGATATAATAAGTCCGATTTTCCAAAGGCAAAACTCAGTGACAGGGAACGTGGGTTTCTTTCCCAAGAAGTAAGTGGCAATTCACTTCTGCTTGGTGAAGGACAAGGTCTATATCCATGAAACAGAAGAGAACAGGTCATCTGGCTGGTTAAGGAACCAGACCCAATTTCTCTTCACATGGCTTCTTGTTCTATACACAGTTCCCATCCCCATACCATTAGTCTTTTACTGGTATATCTTTGCTCTTCTCTTTACTGGAACAGCTGTCTTTGAGACTACCTCCCCTCTAATCTGGTACTGTTACAACATGAAGGCATTTTCATTTAAACTAGTGCTCTTGACAGGAAGCCCTTCACAGCCACTGCTTGGCAATATGTAATCTGGAATACTCACGGAAAGCTGCACAAGAGAGAGTGAATGTCATTTCAGGAATATAGAAGCCTTGTTTCAGTAACAGAGACCCAGCACTGAGAGAGCATGGCAATTTCTGAAATGATGCTCCAGAGGTGAAGAGGGGCTTCTGTAACCAGATCTACCAGGGCAGCGCTAAGCCCTAAACTCAAATCTGCCTTTGCCATATTGCATTTCTCAGAGTCGACACCTCAAAAAGCTGTACATGCTGAAGCTTACACTTAGATAAACTATTTCAAAGCAAACATGTTACTACTCACTGAAAAGAAAAAACTATTGATTCCCGGCCACCTATGACTTAGCATTCATTACACTTATCAAGCCAAACCATCAGCAGTATAATTAAATTTTGGCTTACCTCTAGCCAGAAAAAAAACTCCTATAACATTTGGACCAACAATGATTTCCTCTTCCTAGAACTTTAATTTCCTCTGTCTATACCTTGTCACTGCTGGACCCTAGCAAGGCCCATAGATTATCTCTCCTAGATAAGTCTGTACCCTGAGAAATGGCATCTATTTGAAAATCTTAATTATAAATGAAACCCAATGTTATCAGCTTCTAGTACCAAGTGCTTTGCTTGTCTTAGACTGAGTGCAAAGCACAGTAAACAATGGAAAAGGGAACTGAAACAGATAATTTTTCAGCTACTCTGAAATGAAACGTGGATCTCGTTCATTTCAGAGGTTTTAAGGGGAATGAAAATCAAGGGTGCCACACTGGAAGATGAGATGTGAGGAACTATTGCAGTGTAAGTAACAGGACTACGAAAGCAGTCAGAATCTTTTAAATATTTAGTGCCTATTAAATGCCCCCTTAATAATGCTGCAAAAGTGAGGCACATAGTTGTTTTGCCCTCCACTTCCAGTGAGGGGCACTGCAAGGAAATTCCTATGAAATCTTCTTGTGTATTTATCATGGGTATGGAGAGCATCCATGAGAGAAATCTCTCTCAAGCCTCAGTACTAGGAAAAAACTGTTTTCTCATTAATAAATAGATTGATTCTTTCAGTTAGGTGCTTTGAATCTTATAACCAAGTTTTTCCCTCTTTGTTTTAGACATTGGCAAGCTTAGAGCCAAATTTGCAGCCAATCTTTAGCAACTGAACAGAGCTATGTGATGTTGCATTTGCTGTGTACTAATCTTGCTCAGCTTTACTCTGTATTTCCAAACCTAATTTCCCTTTAGTCTTGATTTTATCACCCATTTCTTTTTTTCCAATTGTATTATTAAAATAACAAACAAACAATAAATAATATTTATTAAAATAGGCTATCTCAAAGCCTTTTTATTTTTTTAAAGATTGAGAGAAAGAGCGAGTGCATGCGCATACACACACACACACACACACACACACACACACACACACACACACGTGAGTGGGGGGAGGGGCAGAAGGGGAGGAAGGAGAAAAGCAGACCCTTTGCTGAGCACAAAACCCAAGCAGGGCTGGATCCCACAACCCTGAGATCATGACCTGAGCAGAAATCAAGAGTCGGACACTCAACCAACTGAACCACCCAGGCGCCCCACCCTCAAAGCCTTTTTAGAATGAAGCAGTTCCTGTTAGGTTTTTCTGTTAATATTATTAATGTTAATAATTGCATGCTATAGTTAGGGGGCTTCAGGCAGCAAAGATGTCTATGATCCCTATAGCAACATAATTTCACTTAACAACTAAAGGATCCAAAAGTCTCTAATTTGGGTCCTGTGAAGCATACAGTGGGTTGTAAGCCAATAAATTTATCTGTTCCTTTATCCATTAGGAACTAGTTCATTCTCTCCCACATCTATCTCAGATCCTTCCTTTCCTTAAGAATATAAATGTATTCAAGTCTTTCCCATGAACAAAAGAATCTTCCCTTGATCCTACATAGCCTTCTAGCTACTGCCTAATATCATTGCTTTCAAAGCCAAATTTCTATAAGACTTTTTTAAAGTTGTATTTATTTAAGCAATCTCCACACCCAACATGGGGCTTGAACTCATGACCCAGAGATCAAGAGTCTCATGCTCTTCTGACTGAGCTTGCCAGACACCCCTCTATAAGACTTCTGTGGTCCTCACTTGCCCTGTCATTCACTCAACACATGGGAATTTCACTTCCAACCCATCACTCCTATGATATGTCTTTGTCAATGATAACCAAGGGATAACTGGTACCTAATTCCAGCATCACTTCCCAGCATTCATCTTAATCTTTCCTAATACATACATTCAGCTTACATACTTATTTACTTACTTACCTAAACTGAAGCATTTGACACTGTGAACCATTCTCTTTCTTGAAGCACTCGACTCCCTTAGATTCTGGCACCAACCTCTCCTTGACATCTTTCCATCTCTCCTTCTGTGTCTCCCTAACTTTGCTCATTCCTTTACCTTTGCCTGTACTGAGCATGCTGGTGCCCCCTGGGGATTTATCTAGGGCACTTTTCTCTTCTCACATCCATATCCTGACTTCAACTACTATGTTTTCCAAATCCATATCACTTCTGGTTTAAACTCTAGTCACATGGCCAAGTTCCTACCAGTTATTCCCTTGAATCTATTTGAAAAGTCTTAATGATTATAAATAAAATCTAAAAGTACCTCAAACTTAGTGATTATAATAAAACAGCACAGGAACCTCAAACTCAGCATGCATACAACTAAACTCACCATCTTTTATCTAAATCTGTTCTTCCCTCCTGTATTTCCTAGCTTAATGAAGATACTGACACCCATCCAATTATCATCTCCTTATCCTGAAGTAGTTTTTTCATCAGCTATACTCCAAAATTACAGTAGACAAACAATAATTTCTTCTGTTTCCTTCTCTGTTTTCTTGGCACAGTGGTCACAGAATAAATGTCTTGAAATGAATGGGGTAAAACTGCCTGATTTTCTGACTAGAACAGTTGATCATGCAAGATGGTGGTGGGTGGGCTCTCTGGACCTTCTTTCGGGTATGTGAGGCTACTCCCTTACCTGAGGCAAATCATGGATAGGAGACTTCTATCCTTTTCCCAATTCCATTGACTTTATAATTAGTGGAAATTCCTTCCACAGGATGACCATAGATCATTTGCCTCAATTTTGAGGGTTGAACATTTTTGTCTTTTCAGTCTCTTCTGGGTATTTTAGTTAGAAATTTTGCATGTCAGGCTACCTTAGGAGCTAATAGGTAGATACCACTTGATGTGGGAGTCTTTCATAATCATTCCAAAAATCTATAGGCATGGTAAAAGTAAAGAGAGTCACCTTAAGGAGACAAGACAGAGGTAAGAGTGGAAAAGTACAAATGGAAAAGAGGCATGCAAAACACCAAGTTGTGTCCAGATAAGACTGAAAAGGAGGAAGCACTGACTAAGCAAAGTCTGATGGCAAAATATTCTCATCAAAGAGGTGTGAAAACTTTTGTTCTTATATTTTATAATTAGAACAATGATGATTGGAATGTGAAAGTTGAACTATCCCTGGGATGATTGAGATGTTTAAAAGTGAACAACTCTGTGACTCTAATTATAGACAGAATTCAGCTAACAAAATGATGAGGTATTTTGTTAATATGTAGTAAAAAGGAGAAGAGATTTAAAAAGTAATGGCAAACATATAAGCCAGCTATGGCCAAGCAAAGTGTGGGAATTCTTTGCTTACTTAGAGCTTTCGCCAAGGTTAGATTACTGGATGAGTCTTGAGCCCGTCAATACATAGTCACCAAAATTCATAATTAATTTGATGATGACTATTAGAAAGATATACACATATTTTTCAAAAGAAAATTCAAGTATCTTGGTGTCTTTTTTTTCTCTTGGTGTTTTTTTAATAGATAGTAAGTCTGAGATGTTTAGAAATATTACAAATAGAATATAAAGTACTCAAAAGCACATTGGGCTTACCTTCATCCACTAAATTTAAACATGTTGATTCTTCTATTTTGAGTAAAAAAATAGCTTATTTATTTATTTCTATTTAATTTAATTTATTATGTTATGTTATTAAGATGCAGGAATTCAGGCAATTTTTCCTTTATTCATATTTTCATAAGTATTTCTTTAAAATATAGATTAAGACAAAGAAGCAAGCCAGTCTCAGAGCTGAGAGGGAGAAGGAGGTAGTCTATCTGGCAAGATCTGCCCATAAGATAACCCCCAATCTATTGAAATATGTTCTCACCAATTGTCTATATAAAGAAATTTGTTAAACACCTTGAACTTCTCAATAAAAACCCAGGAGGGCCACACATTAGAAGGGCACCCTAAGCCTAAAGACAACACTGGACTAGAACTCCCTAATAAAACATAAAGTCAAATCTCCACAAAGTTAAGGGAGCACACCAGTAACTTAATTACCTGGTAGTATAACACTATTTTAAAAAGTATAACCGAATCCAGAATTTCTACAAAATATTATCCTTAATGTACATTATATATTTGCAAATTCCTGGACATATTAAAGGACAATGTGACCCACAGTCACAAAGAGATAAATGGTTAACTGAAACAGACCCACGGAAGACCAAATATTAGAATTAACACATAAAGACTTTTAAAATAACAGTGGTAAGTATATAAAAAAAAAATCTGCAGGAAAATACGGATATAACAGGCGAAAAAATAAGAAAATTCACAGAGATAACAAAGAATCAAAAAGAAATCCTGGAACTGAACACTAAAATATCTGAAATAAAACATTTATTGGATAAGATTAACAGCAAACTGTACAATGCAGAAGAAAAAAACCATTGAATGTAAAGAGGGGTCAAGAGAAATTATTAAAATAGAAGCATGATACAAAGAAAAAAATTTAGAAAAAAATGAGCATGCCTCAGTGACCTAGGGGACAATATCAAGCACTCTAATATATGAATAATTGGGATCCTACAAGGAGAGGATAAAGAATGGGGTGAAAAAAGTTTATATGCTGAGAGCCCAAAACCCTGCAGGAGAAATATAAAGAAAACTACTCTAGGCACAACATGGTCAACCTGAGAGAGATCCTAGTGACAAAAATAGAAACATATAAACAAAATAAATAATGTAGTATTGGAAAATAATAACCTAAAATATAAAATAAACGTCCATGAGTCCATGCTGATACATATACATACATACTATGTACTATGTAATTCATATATATATGAATTACTAAATAAATAAGTGGTGGAGAAAAAATAAGTCTTCCCACAGAGTAATTCCAAATAAATTATCCAGATAGCCTCCCACTCAAGGAGGTGGAGCTTAACTCTTCCTCTCCATAAAAGGGGAAAAGTAACTTCACAAAGTTGTATTTTCCTTTTTAAATACTTGGCTAACTGACCTTGGTCAGGTGATCAAGGTTAATATCATCAGAGATAAATCATGTTGAATGTGGGTATCCTCGAAATGGTGTGATGAGACTAGCACTTCATCTCTGTGGTCTCCCTCCGAAAAACCATAACCCCACTCTAACTATGAGAAAACATCAGGCAAACCCAAACTGACCTTGACCAGCACTCTTCAATATTATCAAGGTAATAAAAAACATGGACAGTTCAAGAAACTGTCACAGATCAGGGAAGGAAGCTAAGGAGGTAGGATGACCAACTACACTGGTGTTCTAGATGGGATCTTGGAACAGAAAAAGGACACTAGGAAACAACTACTGAAATCTTTATCAAGTGTGAAGTTTAAATAATAATATATCGATGTTGGTTCCTTAGTTGTGACAAATGTATACTAGTAATATAAGATATAAACAACATAAGAAACAAGGTAAGGGGCATAAATGAACTCTGACCTACCTTTGCAACTTTTATAAAAATCTAAAACTGATTTTTTAAATTTTATTTTAAATTTTTATTTTATTTATTTTATTATGTTATGTTAGTCACCATACAATACATCATTAGTTTTTGATGTGGTTATCCACGATTCATTGTTTTCGTATAACACCCAGTGCTCTAAAACTGTTTTAAACTAAAAAATTATTTAAATTTAAGAAGTACAAAAACATGAGCAGCATCTCAATGACTTGTAGGATAGCATCAAGCACTCCACTATGTGAATATTTGGAGTTCCAAAAAGGAAAGCATAGAGAATGGAGTGGGAAAAGTATTTGAAAAAATATATGCTGAGAATCTTCCAGAACCCCAAGCAGGAAATATTACAAGAAAATTATATCTAGGCACATCATAGTCAAACTGCTGAAAACCAAAGAAAATGAGAAAATCCTAAAAGCAACCAAAGGAAAAAAGCCCTATTACATATAGAAGAACAGCAATAAAAATTATGACTTACTTAGAAATATTGAAAGTGAAAGACAACAGAATGACATCTTTAAAGTACTAAAAGAGGGGCGCCTGGGTGGCTCAGTTGTTAAGCATCTACCTCCGGATCAGGTCATGATCCCAGGGTTCTGGGATCGAGCCCCGCATTGGGCTCCCTGTTCAACGGGAAGCCTGCTTCTCCCTTTCCCTGTGCCACTCCCCCTGCCTGTGTTCCCTCTCTCACTGTCTCTCTCTCTCTCTGTCAAATAAATGAAATATTTTAAATAAATAAATAAAATAAAATAAAGTATTAAAAGAAAGGGAAAAAAACCTGCCAACCTAGAATTCTATATTCAGCAAAAATATTCTTCAAAAATGAAGGTAAAAACAAAGACATTCCCAGATAAACAAAAACCAGGAGACTTTGTCACCATCATAAACATGTTACATAGAAACCAAGTGGAAAAAATTTCTTCAGGCTGAAGGAAAACGATAATAGATGGTATCTTAGAAATTAGAAAATAATGAAAATACAACGAGGGTGCCTGGCTGGCTCAGTTGGTGGAGCATGACTCTTGATCTGGGGGTCATGAGTTTGAGCCCCACATTGGGCACAGAGATTACTTAATAAAAAAAATGTTTTAAAAAAAGGAAAATACAACAAATCAAAATATGTTGCAAGCAGCTAAGGTGCTTAGATGGAAATTTATAACTTGAAATATTAATATTAGAAAAAGAGATATTTTTAATGATCTAAGTCTTCATTTGAAGATGCTAGAAAAATAATGAAATAAACCCAAGGTACTTAGAATACAAGAAATAAAAAGGAAAGGAATCCAATGAAATGGAAAGCAAATGATAGAAGAGAACACATTAAACCAAAGGTTGGTACTTTGAAAAGATTAACAAAATTGACATATCTCCACTCAAACTAATCAAGGGGCGCCTGGGTGGCTGTCAGTTAAGCATTGGACTCTTGGTTTTGGCTCAGGTCATGATCTCTGGGTCCTGGGATCGAGCCCTGCATCAGGCTCCCTGCTCAGTGGGGAGTCTGCTTGGAGATTCTCTCCTTCTGCCCCTCCCCCTGCTCACTCTCTCTCTCTCTCTCTTTCTATCTCTCTCTCTCATTCTCTAAAATAAATAAATAATTTAAAAAAAAGCTAATCAAGAAAGAAGAGAGAAAACACTAATAACAAACATCAGGAATGATATCAGGGACATCACTATAGATTCCTGGGGTATTACAAAGATAACAGCAGAATACTGTGAAAGATTTTATCGATAGATATAACAACTTAGATGATATAAACAAATTCCTTGGAAATGCGGCTTACTGAAAATAACACACAAAAAATTTAAAATCTATGTTCCTATATCTATTAAACAAATGGAATTTGTCATTAAAAATCTTTCAATCAAGAAAAATTCAGCCCAGTGACTTTCACTGGTGAATTCTACCAAATATTTAAGGAAGAAATAATACTATTTCTACATGTACTCATCCAGACAATAGGCAAGGAAGATCGCCTTCCCAAGGTTTTATGATGTCAGCAGAACACTGATACCAAAACCTGACAAGGGCATCACGACAAAAGAAAATCACAGGCAATATGTTTCACGAATGCAAAAACCTCCACAAAATATTAGCAAAGGGAATCCATATGATTGTCTCATTCAATCTAGAAAAAAGATCTAGATGTTCATTTAAAAAACAAACACACTGTCAGCACGCCAGGGAAAAAAAGGAACTTCCCACTTTTTATAAAGAGTATCTATTAAAAACCTGTAACTAACTTAATGGTGGAAAGGCCAAATCTTTACCCTCCCCAAATGTAGACCTATTTATAAGCTCTCGCCTAAGTGTAGGTGAGTTTTCTTCATCAACTGCAAGCGTAAGCTTCCACTCCAGGTATAGGCAGATTTGAGACAATGGTATTACCTCTGAGCTCTGGTTTCTGCTTTTCTACCCTACAGATCTCTCTTATTCTATGAATCCAAAACAGTGACAACCAAAGCTTTGCAAGTCTCAAGATAGGCTGTGTTGCTCACATGGAACCTGCATCTTAGTATCACCTGGAAAGCAAAATTATAAGGATATGGCTTAAGACATGACGAGAGACAGGCATGCATGCTGTCAGTGGAAAACAGCTCCTAGTAGGTTCCGGGGTGATGCGGTGAAGGTGCTGGTACAGGACATCCCAGCCTCTACCTGGGACACCCCCCAACAAAGATCAACAATTAGACAGCTATCCATGAACAAAAATAGCTCTGAGAGAGATCAGAAGTCTACTTAAGAAACTTCAGTAACACGGTGGAACGAAAATAACCACACAAACAGGGAAGGAAGAACGGCTTCATTTTACCTACAGCATCCTGTCCCCCAGGTTGGCACTGCTCAGGGCCAAGAGGGAATTCTCCAGCTAGAAAGAGTGTCCTTCCCTGAGAAAGAGAGAGCAGGGTGAACGACCAGCTTCCCTAGCCTTTCAGGACACTACATTCAGGACCCACTTGGGTTTCACCCCATCCAGAAACTGGCAAAGCTGGGACGTATAGAGACAAGCTAGGAACAAGGAAGAAATGTAGGAATTACCAATATCAGCCATGCAGCGGGAATGACCATGGTTCCCAGTGACCTGTTCTGCAGATGAAGCCAGCAGGTTTCCTCACTGAAGAAACCAACAGCTACAAGGATCCCATGCAGATTTCACCAGTTTTTGCCCTGCAGGTTTTTGTGTTCACAGCTGTCCGCATCCCTTCCTGCCCTCTGCCACCCTTTCCCCCCCAAGCTCCTCACTCCTCCGCCACCATCACCCTCCAAGCCAGAGCCCAGGATCTGCACCAGCAGCCAGCCCCGGCTTCTGTGGCTCTGGAGTGCAAGATTCAACCCCCAAGAGTTGACCAATCTACTGAAACAGGCAAATTTGGGCAGTGGGTGACAAGGGCCAAAGCTTCTCCATCAACCTGGGCATTCTGGTCTTAAGAATCCTTTTAAAATTCCCAAGGTAAGGATGAAGGGAGAAAAGTGAAAATACCAAATAAGACACAGATATATTGGAAGACTGGCATTTTAGAAGGAGGTCTTGGGGATGCCTGGATGCCTCAGTCTGTTAAGCATCTCACTCTTGATTTCAGCTCAGGTCATGATCTCAGCATCCTGGGATCGAGCCCCACAGGGGGCTCCCCACCGAGCGGGGAGTCTGTTTCTCCTCCTCTGCCCCTCCCCCTGCTCACACTCTCTCTTAAATAAATAAATCAATCTTTAAAAAAAAGAAGAAGGAAGAGGTCTTGAGAAGTAGTTTCACACACACACACACACACACACACACACACACACACCCTTAATCTTTGTTTCTCCAGAGCATGACATTCCTACTCTTCTTGTACTAACGTCGTATGTGCACCACCCTGATATTAAAAAAATGTTGCCAGTTTCAAGACATGGGGTGAAACTAACAGGAAGGCACATTGTGTGGCTGACACAGGCTATAGGACATACTGAGAGTCCTTAAAGGCTGCTTTAATTCCCGAAAATGTAATTAGGTGTGGAGAGCCATCGTTTTATTAAGCAACCAAGAATCCTTAACAGAACCTTGCTCTGTACAGTTTAATTCTCAAACATGTATTGTCCTTATAATATTTAGCTCCATAACAAGGAAAGAGTTTGGGAGATATTTCCCATCTCACATAAATGAAAATACAACTTAATAACCTGTTTGTATTATCCTTCATGAAGTAGGTTGCTCTTCCTGGCTTCCAATAGTAAAGAACCCTTAGTTCGTCAGTCTTGCTCAGAAAATGTAATACCACAAGCTACCTGGTCCTAATAGATCATGTTCATACTCACATGAGTATCATATTTATAGAACCATAACTTGACATTTATGCCAAGATATTACTGATTTGCAGACTCTTGAGGCTCCAGGTAATTCGATTCACTATTTTTTAAAAAAAAATATTAAGGAACTGGCCAAAGAGAAATATTTTTGGATTTTAAATTATTTATGACCACAAAAATTTTCAAATTCCTATTTTAAAAGATAAGATTACATTTATTTACCTCATAAACTTTTTTCACAACCCCCTATCCTGTTCTGATTTTCCAAAAAATACTTAGCTATTCCCATGGAACTGCCAAGTTATGCCAACTAAAATGAAGTGCCTTGTTTTGCTCTGTAGATTGGCCTGTTTCACACACAGATTGCTGAACTCCAGTTCTGAGGGAGGAAGGGTAAAAGAATGAGGCCCTTACTTCTTGCATCACGTACAGCTGTGTTTTTGCTCTGTGAACGTTGCTACTCAAGAGTGTGGTCTACAGACCAACAGCAGCAGCAAGAGCATCTTCTAGGGGCGCCTGGGTGGCTCAGTTGGTTAAGTGACTGCCTTCGGCTCAGGTCATGATCCTGGAGTCCCTGGATCGAGTCCCGCATCGGGCTCCCTGCTCGGCAGGGAGTCTGCTTCTCCCTCTGATCCTCCCCCCTCTCATGTGCTTGCTCTCTCTCATTCTCTCTCTCTCAAATAAATAAATAAAATCTTTAAAAAAAAAAAAAAGAGCATCTTCTAGAAGCTTGCTGGGAATGTACAATCTCCAAACCCACCCCACACTTACAAAATCAGAATTTGCCTTTTAACACTATTTCCAGGTGATTTATGTGCACATTAGAGTGTGAGTCTCTGAGGAGATGGTATCATTAACTTCAAACGCTGGGCACCTCCCTCTTGGAAGATAAGAAGATAAGGAAAACACTGGAAGGAGGGAGAATTCCCAGTAGTTTCTAGGTCAACTTCTTGAGTGGCTTCCCTGGCTAATATATATAGCTTGGCAGATCTTGATGCCTTTCAAAAGTTAGAAGGCTTTTGATATGACTTCAACAAAGAGGGCTAAAACAAATCAAATACTGTGTCTAAAAAAATGTCTAGCAGGGACCTGCAATTCTTTAACTGTGTTTGCTTGTTCTGTTTGCTCTTTGTCCTTTGTTTTGTCTTATTTTATTAGCGATCCCACTTTGCTTTGTCGTTTGGAAAACTGAGTCTCTGATTCCTCAAGGGGGCAGGCATTCACCACGATACTGGTTGCAGCATGCTTGGTCCTGGAGGTAGCCTCAGCCCCAGGTTCATTAGTGCAAACAAAAACATCTGAAGGCTGTCAACTATTCAAACTAGTTTTAACATTGGACTTGGCTTGGCTAGTGTTTTCGAAAGTGACTTAAGGAGTTGTAAGATGACTAGTCCAGACATTACAACAAAGTGTTTTTATGCTAAATTAACTTCAGGGGCTAGGAATTAGGCTTGGATTTTGACCTCATATAGAATGTCTGAGCTTTTAAGATTCATTTAGGCTTCTGCCCCCTTGCTATGTCATAACTTCGGACAGTATCCCACCAAAACATCCCCCAGCACCACACGTAGCACACTTTATTATAATAAGTTGGTCAATTATGTTTGTCCTTCATTCGATTGTGGCCTCCGTGAAAGCAGGGACTGGCATATTCATTTTTGTATCACAGGTACCCAGAGCAGTGGCTAGCACATAGTAGGCGCTTAATAATTATAAGTGAAATGAATAAATAAATGAACATAATTGACAGAGAAATGGAAGTACTTAAAGCAGGATAAGCAGTCTAAATAACTCACTTCTTTTTTTTAAAGATTTTATTTATTTATCTGAGAGAGAGAGTGCACATGGGGAGGGGCAGAGGGAATGGGAGAAACTCAAGCGGACTCCGCTCTGAGCATGGAGCCCAACATGGAGCTTGATCCCATGACCCTGAGATCATGACCTGAGCCAAAATCAAGAGTCGGACACCTAACCGACTGAGCCACCCAGGCGCCCCGATAACTCACTTTCTAAGCATGAAATACTATATAAAAATAGATGGAGTAAAATATACCTAATTTAGATCCCATCTATTCAGAACTTGTAAAACACACCTTTTGATTAGACTATATTTTATGCTTTTGTGCTGTGAAGAAGATTAAACAAGACGGAACAGGTTTTATTGATTTGACAGCAACTTAGGAAGTATTCATTTAAGATATTATTGATAAATTAAATTATCACTTTAAATAGTAGGTCAAATACTATGAAGTTCTTCTCATGAAAACAGAATTTTTACTAGTAAAGTTCCTTCCTATTATTAGTACACATAAAATTTCATTTCCTTAAATAAAATTCTAATTAAGCCACCTGAAAACTGAGATTGGTGTTCCCTCTGAGGAATCACATTTGGGGAATTTTTATTATAAGTTATAAGAAAAATGAAATTTTCAAAGGGAAGCAAATAAACACTTCAAGTAGCTTCTGGCATTGGAGCTTCTCCTTAAGTTCATGAGTAAAACTCGTAACAATTATCAGATAGCTTCTTCATATTTTGAAGCCTTGACCTCCAATGACCAAAATGTGTAAACAAACAAAAAGTTGCCAAGTTCCATCCTGGTAATGTGAAGAGTGTTTTTTTTTTAAACTTTCAAACACTTCTATCCTTTGCACACTCTCTGGGTTGAGATCCCAGCTGGAAAGAGATGGCATGCTTCACCTGGATGATTGAAATGAGCTTAATAAAGGGACTGCTTTACAAAAGCACTGGCAGAGTTAGGGGAAACCAACAGGGACAGTGAAACACACCAGGGGCCAACCAAGTGGGGAGATCAGCCATAGCCTCACCTAGTCTTGAAGGAGGAAGGGAGAGAACCAGAAGTAAAGTTGTAGGAAAGGGCTGCAGGCAGGAGCTGTAGACTTTAGCTGAGGAAAGCAGCCAGTGCCAACACCCTGTCCTACTGGAATGGAGACCACAGAGTAAATACACTGACCTCACTCTTCTTTCCACCCTTGGGTCTCATGCTGGTGCCTTGCATTCATCCAACCCAACAGGAAACCAAAGGGCAAGAGAGCTAACTGATGCAGTCCACAAACGTCAGCCTCATACGGCAGTAAGCAGTGGGGGAAGGTAGAGAATGGATTTGAAGGGCAAGACAGAGAAGACCTACTATGCACACCTCCTTCAAAATTCCTGTACTGCAAAGTATTTATGATACAAACTTATTTTGCCATACACATTGCTAAGAACTGATTGAAAAAAGGATCTGTAATAACAACAAATTTTCTAGTAACACCGACATTTGCTAATTTGTAATATTTTCATGGGGATACAAGATTCACAGATTCTTTCACTAGGAGATATGGTAAAGGCAAATTTCCTCTCTATCTCCCTGAAACCTACTGAAATGAATGAAAAGCTGAAAAAAAAATTATCTACTATAAAACTAGCAGAGTTAAGATTCCCAAATCACAGACTATAAGAATTATCTGCCCTAAAGAGTAAAAAATTTATTAAAACAGTAGGCAACCCTAAAAGGTGATCTATACCTTTTGAGATTCCAATTGGTTTTCAAAAATTTCTCTGTAAGTAAAGAGAGAGCTCGCAAAGGGCCAGCGCCGGAATGGTGAGGAGTGCCATGAACAAGTCATGAAAGACGTGGGAAACATCTGTGTGGAGGGGCAGGTCCCATACGAGCACAGTGCAGAAAATGACACTGATGGTGTGAACTCTCTTCTCTTTATTATCAGTGAAAGCCTGAAATTTAGAAACTTAATAGAGAAGACTAGTCTGGACACACAGAGGTTCAGTCATAATCTACCATAGTCTAGCCATAGTCTGGAGGTGAGAGATATAGTAGAAAAGAAGGAAAGTAACAGTGACCTTTGTAGATGACTTGCCCCCTCCCCTCTGTTTGTAGATGCTAAACAGAGCCAACCACATAGTGAAAAATAAGCACCAAATATCTATCTGTCCCCCCGACTCTGAGATACACACATACATGCACACACACACACAGAGTGAGCTAGAATGTGTGATCTATCTCAATGACCTGCTCACATACTGCAAAGCATTTTTAGAGAAGACATTGTCGTAAGAAATTGTTGTTGTAAGAAATATTTATGAGACGAAAATCTCATCTAAAGCCACTATCTTCCCCCAAATACTAGCTTCCACTTATTCTTGGGCAAATAGAATGTTTGGATAGAATATCTATTTGGAAGTGAGTAATAAGTGCAAAGCTGTCAACATGCATGGATTCTATATACTTATTAATTTTTTAAAAAGAGAGGAAAGATTTACATGCAAAAGGCAGGTAAGTATATTTCAGAAAAATAACACAAAAAATAAATGAAATTTTCAGATAAATTCTCCATGCAGTCAAAGAAATTAAAGAAAATATGAACCCTTTTAAAAATGTGCAAAATGAGCAGGAAGAGTCAGAAAACAAATTGAAGATGACAATAAAACCATTACAGAAATGAAATCTACATTTGAATGAGTAAAAACTAAACAAATATTGCTAAAAAAAAAAAAAAAAGTCAGTTGCCCAGAGGGTAGACTTTAAAATGTAACAAAAACTCACGGGAAAAATCAGGGGAAAATGTAAGCAATTCAAGATAGTTACGGAGGGCAGTGACTAATAGATGTACCTGTTGTAGATAAGAGAACAGTAGATCGTTTAATTGAAAGCCATAAAGAAAATGCCTTTACAAAAAAAGGGAAATATAAATCTTTAGATCAAAAGAATGTACAATTTCCCAGGAAAAAATTGACACAGTGACTTGCATGAGAAATATCACAGAAAAGTTATTAGACTTTCATGTTTAAAAATAATTCTATCAGCACCAAGCAAAAAAAAAAAAAAAAATTGCAAGAGTTGGGGGGCAGGGAGGAGGCAAACCAGTTACAAAGAGGAAATAATCAGGCTAGCCTCACACTTTTCCAGAGCAACAGTCCATGCCAGAACATAATGGAACAATGTCTTATAGAATTATGAGGGAGGAAATACATGAATCTATAATTTTACAGTCAATTTGTTTGTTCATAGAAGCAACAGAAAGGCATTCAGAATATAACACCCTTGGGCCCTGTTTGAAAACAGTACCTCCCAACTAAACACTAAGTCATCACAAAATGCTCAGGGAAGAAGATGCCAGTGAGGAAGGGGCTGGTGGTGATCTTGACTCTATCCAGATTCAAGACTAATACTAAGGCCACAAAGCATGGTCTTCCTTTTGCATGGCTCACCTCCTCACTTTGTTCAAACTCTTCCACTCAGAAACTTGTCTCCTGACTACTCGATCAAAAATAACCCTCCCTCATCCCCTTCCAGTCTCCTAACGTGTTTTATTTTTAGTCTTAACATTTATCACTTCCTGACATTAATGTATATACACACTGTGTCTCCTCTACAAAATAAAAGCTCTCTGAAGGGAGGACATTTTTCAGTTTTGTTCACTGCTGTATTCTCAGTGCTTAGAACAGTGCCTAGGGCATAAAGAGTGCTCAGTTGATTGAATGGACTGTGAGAATTATGTTTACACTTCAAAACTGCCAATGTTAAAAACTTTGAAAATGTAAAACCAACAATATAACCACCACAAATGGTAAATAGAGGGCTAAGTGATATACTCTCATTTCCTTGATGATAGGAGTAAGAAATCATTCAATAAAGTCAAAATTTGACAAACTCTACAAAAAACTACTTGATCACTTTTTAAAGTTAATTAGGTATTTTAAGTTCTCCCTTTGTAAATAATTTTCATTCTCTTCTGGACACAAGCTTGCTGTTTGTATTTTATGGCTCCCTAGTGCTCTCTGAAAAAGTGATAAGTACCCCCAGAGGGCCTCAGTGCAGGGAGACAAGACCACAGACTGTGACCACTGAGAGAATGGTTACATAAAGTTAGATGAGTCAAACATAAATGTATTACTCAGATATAAATATATAACGTGGCTAGGGTTGTCAAGGATTTGAGGAAACAGGGACTCAAACATTACTGGTGGCAATGTAAAGTGATAGAACATTTTTGGATGCACTTTGACAATATATAGAAAAATTCATAATATGCATATTTACTCACTCAGCAATTCCATTTCTGGAAAGTACTATACAGATTCATTTGCAGAATGTACAAAGATGTTCATTGCAACATCGCATTTAATAGCAAAAAAAAAAGTGGCAACAAATCTAAATCTTCATCAAAGGGGACTGATGAACTATATTCTGAAAGTAAATGCTAATCAGCTAATAAAAGCACATGTGTTAGGTGTGTATATATTGATATATAAAAGTATGCACAATATATTAAGAGGAAAAGCAACAGAACAACATATGTGGTATGATTTCATTTATATAAAAGGAAGTATTTAAACTTATAGCAGTATGTGTTTCCAATTCTATTTTGTTTGAATGGAAAATATCTGGAAGGATACCTCCAAACTGTTCATGATAATGCTCTAAGGACTAAGCCTTGGGGGAAGAGAAGGGAAAGGGGGAGGTTTATTTCATAAACTAAGCCCCAAAACATTTGAATTGTTATAAAAAGCATATATTACTTCCATCATAAAAATTAATTTTTAAAAGCCTTACACATTTTTTTTTTTAAGATTTTATTTATTTATTTGAGAGAGAGAATGAGAGACAGAGAGCACGAGAGGGAAGAGGGTCAGAGGGAGAAGCAGACCCCCCGCTGAGCAGGGAGCCCGATGTGGGACTCGATCCCGGGACTCCAGGATCATGACCTGAGCCGAAGGCAGTCGCTTAACCAACTGAGCCACCCAGGCGCCCTAAAAGCCTTACACATTTTTAAAGACATTTTTTCAATGCCTACAATGTGTTGAGCACATGAAATGGCACATTTTGTGTAATAGGAGGAGAGACTTAGCCAAGGAAAATGGTTCAAGGTCATATAGCACCCATAGTCACATTTAGATTAAACAGGAAGTTCCTTGAAGACAGGATCAGGTCACCACTTACTCCCAGTACCTATCACAGTGCTTGGCACATAGAAAATATTTGATAAATGTTTGCTGGATAAATGGATGAATGCATGAATGAAAGCATATATTAAGAACCAGAAGTCAACTGTGACTCAATATCCCTCCCACACTTATCCCTTCATGAGCCTCAATTTGTTTATGTGAAAGAACAAACTTTAGTTGAGATGCTCTGTGATCTCCTCTGGATGCTTTAAACTTGTCCTGTGGCTACGTCTATGTGAAAGAAGGCACCTGACAGGTGATGGGACATGTCACTTCTGCATCCCATCAGATCAGCTCTGAGGCTGCCATCCATGTTGTGAGAGCCCCGGTGCTTGCAGAGATGGCAACAATTTGAATTTAGAGTTCCCATGTTATATCCTCTGTGCCTTTCAGCTCCCAAGCTGTTTGGAAGACTGTGTTCTACAGGAATGTCCAGCGAAACCTATAGGTGTGGTATCAAATTAATAACTGCACATACCGAAGTTTGTTCCCACATGTAACATTGGTCTCACACTCAACCCAACAAGGAGGGCAGCCAAGTGCAACGTTAGGGCCCTCTGCTTATTATTTATATTTTTTCCTACTTCAACCGAGATGCTCTTGTTTTATTAAAACCAATAATGCTCATGAACAAATGATTATGTTTTTATTTTCACTCCATTTCATTTGAAATTAGTGACCTTGACTTACTCAAAACTATCAGGTTCTGGCACACCACGAACTGTCTGGCTTTTAAAATTGATAATCCCCTTCTCTTGTTGCAGATATTTGCAGTATTCTGATGCTTGGCTATGACACAGATTTTCTTTTTTTTTTCTTCCAAGTTTTTATTTAAATTCAAGTTAGTTAACATATAGTTTAGTATTGGCTTCAGGAGTAGATTTAGTGATTCATCACTTACATACAATACCCAGTGCTCATCACAACAAGTGCCCTCCTTAATGTCCATCACCCATTTATAACCCATCCCCCATCCACCTCCCTCCATCAACCCTCAGTTTGTTCTCTATCATTAAGAGTCTCTTATGGTTTGCCTCCTTCTGTGTTTTTGTCTTATTTTATTTTTCCTTCCCTTCCCCTATGTTCATCTGTTTTGTTTCTTAAATTCCACATATGAGTGAAATCATGTGGTATTTGTCTTTCTGACTGACTTATTTTGCTTAGCATAATACCCTCTAGTTCCATCCACATTGTTGCAAATGGCAAGATTTCATTCTTTTTGATGGCTGAGTAATATTCCATCATATAGATAATATTCCCATTATATATATATAATATTCCCATTATATATATCTCCATTATATATACCCATATCTATTACATATATAATATATATGCAACATAGATATATAATATACCTATATAATATATATATGCCACATCTTTATCCATTCATCAATCGATGGAGATTTGGACTCTTTCCATAATTTGGCTGTTGTTGACAGGCTGCTATAAACATTGGGGTGCATGTGCCCCCTTTGAATCAGTATTTTTGTATCCTTTGGATAAATACCTAGTAGTACAATTGCTGGGTCATAGAGTAGTTCTATTTTTAATTTTTTGAGGAATCTCCATATTGTTTTCCAGAGTGGTTACACCAGTTTGCATTCCCACCAACACTGTAAGAGGGTTCCCCTTTCTCTGCATCCTCACCAACATCTGTTGTTTCCTGAGTTGTTTATTTTAGCCATTCTGACAGGTGTGAGGTGGTATCTCATTATGGTTTTGATTTGTATTTCCCTGATGATGAGTGATGTTGAGCATTTTTTCATGTGTCTGTTGGCCATTTGTAAGTCTTCTTTGCAGAAATGTCTGTTCATGTCTTCTGTCCATTTCTTAACTGGATTATTTATTTTTGGGGTGTTGAATTTGATAAGTTTTTTATAGATTTTGGATACTAACCCTTTATCTGATATGCTATGACACATTTTCTGTGCCACCCATTTTACATACCTTCAGAAGGAAAGGTAATTTTAGCTTTTAGCTTTGAAGTTGTAAAAGACAAGTATCATAACACCCAATCATAAAGCTCCTTGGCAGCTCCACATTGCACTTAGCTACATCTCTAAACCATCTTCCCCTCACTGCCAAACTCCAGCCATACCATCCTTCTTTCAGTTCTTCCAAACTGTCAAGGATCTCTCCTGCCTCAGGACCTTAGCACATGCTGCTTTCTCAGCCCAGAGTGCTTCTTCCCTCTACTCCTCACCTCTCCAACTCCTACTCATCCTTTAGATCTCACATTAGATATCAGTTCCTCAGAGAGGCTTTGTTGACACCCTAATCTAACCTATATGTCCTTCCTGTTATTTTCTCTGTGCATTTCCTTCCATGGCATTTATTGCACCTTGTATTTATATATTCATTTGTATTTACTACTTTAACATCTACCTTTTCATTACACTATGAACTTCAGATGATGAGAATCATGACTGCTTTGTTGACCAGGGCTAATGTAACTAACAAATATTTGTTAGTTAAGTGAAAAAATAAAAGAAGGAAGTGAATTTTATTCCCCCTTTTAATTGTTTTTCATGAACATAAGTTGAATACAGTAAGAATTGAGTCCCCATCTCTCTGATATTTAAAGCAGCCTGTCCTATCTGAGCAGCGAGAGGGTTTAGATTGAGGGGAAGAACAGGATTTGAGAAATTTTGTTAGACCCAAGACAGGAAGAGGTGGTATTCTGAAAGGAGAGAAAAAGAGTTTAAGAGTTAATTATGTTAATGAAGCAAAGGAAGTGGGACAGAGAACAGATAGCTGGAAATGCAGGAGGTTAACTGGAAGGTGAGAAGGACTTTGGGATGTCACAGAGGAACAGAAAAGCCAGAGCCAGGTTGATCAGGAGAGAAGGGGGCTGGTTGTGGCACCTATGTGGATCCTGCGGAAGGAGAGGAAGAGTGTGGGAGGTCAGCACACCTGGAACAAAACTTAGCTGGAGGATGGAGAGGAAATGTGGGAGGGCCTGAGGAAGGAAACTTACAAATTCTTTATGCTGTTATTGAGCACTCAAGCTGTAAGTCTGGAAGATAGGCAGTCCATTATAGGCAATCCATTAGTGTACTAACATGAGATGGTAAAGATGAAAGTTACTGCCCTGGCAAACAACCAGGGTACCCCTTAACCTTCCACAGTGCGATGACTAGACCTACATTCATTCTCTTATTAAGGACAGTCTCCCTGTCTAAACAAACAGCAATGGCAATAAGAATAGAATATGCCGGAGGCCAAGTTGTCCAGCTTCTGCTCCGTGTACCCAAGTCTGCTATGTCTTTTGGTTGCTTCTCCACATCTCCAATGGTATCTTGAGAATTGTGTTACTCTCAGTTACCCTTGGGGCATTAAGTTTCTTTATACATTGTCTGGAGGGGGAAAAAAACCAGCTTGGTGTCAACCCAAGACCCCACAAAATGTCAATGGAGAATGCTGGAGACCACAGTAATAATAATAGACAATAGATAATATTTATACATAATAGATGATATTTATTGAGCTTTCCTTGTGCCAGGCTCGAAGACTATTATATCAATTTGTTTAATCTTCACAAAAATTGCATGAAATACTTATTATTCCTCTTGCCAGAAATGAGGCCCAAGAGAGACTGACGTCATTCAGCAAAGTACACAGGGACTCAATCCCCGCAAACTGATTCCAAAGACTTAATCATTAACTCCTTAAATTTGTATACACCTTACAATTTACAAAGCCCTTTAGCAGAGACAGAAACCTTATCTGATCCTCTCAACAAGGCTTAAAAAGTAAGGCAGGAATATCTTTGTCTCCATCGTATACACAGGGAAACTGAGGCTCAGAGACATTAAATTACTAGTATAGGAAATCAATAGCACTAATACCAGCCAAGGCAGGGGCTGAAACCTACATCTCCTCACTCCTAAAATGCCATACCATCTCTTGCCTCTGCTTTAGCAGCCCTGTTGGTGAGGATTAAATTGCACCTACACAATCAGATATGCAGAGGGATAAAAGCTGCATCTAGGGTTTATTGGGTTTGGCATGAAGGTCCTGATACCTGAAAACCGGACGTTATCTTCAGGCTGAAATATGATTTCATACAGCCCCAACAACAGGGAGTATCGATGGGAAGAGAAGAGGAGGCGGAGAAGCTGACCAAGTGAGCAGTATCTAATAGCTGCTCCAGAACTGACCCTTTCTTGGAGCCTGTCGCCTGTCAAAGTGCCCCTGCTGCGGCAGCAGCCTGGGAGAGTGCCCAAAAAGCAACGCGGAGATGCAAAGCCTGAGGAGAAAGAAACCCCAGTTCGAACCCACAACTGTAGCCCTTTATTGTGTCTTTTCTGGTTAACGCCCCTCTTGCCTCCCTGCCCTCTCTTCCCCAGCCCTCCCGTGCCGTGCCGTGCCCACGGTGCCAAACGTTGTGACTCAATCCCCAGCTGCTGCGCCTACCTTTCTGTCTCATTTTTCAATTACCCCAGGGACAAATCAATTATTTTGGGTCATCTGATGGTTTCTAGTAGCCAGGGCATTGCAGCTCTGGCTCATATTACCCACTAACTCATCATCCTTCCATTACACGCTTCACACCGAACCACATGTGCTTCCGATCCGCAGTGACCCCCGCCCCTTTTTTTTTAACTGCAGTCCAATAATGCTGACATGGTTAGGAATCGGAAGTAATGGCTATTGCAGTCAACTCCCTGAGAAGCGGAAGCTTGGGGCAGGGATGGGGAAGCCTAGAACGTGCCTCCCTCCTTAGCAGCCGCGTCCCCTCCCGAGGCCCTGCTGGCCGAGAGGTAGCGGCACAAAACCACGCATCCCGGGGCTCCTACCCCTTGGCTCCGGCCCCCGCGGCTGCTGCTATAGAAACACCAGCCGTACACACTGGGCTGAAATTAAACACCCATCAGCGACTGGGACCCGAGCCGGGATCGGCCTGCTGCCGCGGTCGCCATGGCAACGGGCCGAGAGGAGGGCAGCGAGCAGCGCGCGCGGCGCGGGGATACTCACTCCGTCGCGGGGCTCCGGGCGGCCCTGCGCGCTGCTGCGGGGCTCACCGGCGCTGCTCGCCTCTGCCGGGGCCAGGCGCTCTGGCCGCGCCGCGCGCGAGGTGGAGCCGCAAGCTTCGCGAGCTTCTCCCCTCCCCGCCCGCACCCCCTCCTCCCCTTGAGGGTTGAAAGTGAACGCTCAGGCTCTCTCAGCTCCCAGCCTGCGAATAAAACGGGAAGCAATTGGATAATGTTGTTCGCTGGGCGCTAGACAAGCCACTCCACTTAAATGTTTCGGGAGGGAGCGCGCTGGCCGCTGCGCGCCTGGCGGTGTGGCCACCAGCGCGCAGGGCCTGGGCGCCCGAGGCGCCAGGTGCGCCAGCCACTCCCCTGGGACAGGCAGCGCTGCGCTGAAGCCGGGGTGGGGCGTGGGGGGGCAGAGGGGCGGCTGTGGCGGTGGCACAGCCCAGAGGGCTCAGGGAAATGATTGAGTCATCCGCAAGGTTGCAGCTCTCGAGGCTTGGAAGTTGCGAAAGAAAGAAGCGTCTGGCCCCTGCAAATAAATAACAAGTACTGCCCCCAGCGGGCCGGGCAGGAGTTCGGAAACGCCATTGTGCCAGCCCAGCGGGCAACCGTCTGAGTTTCCCAAGGAAAACTCTGCTTGGCGGCGCGTTAATGCGGTGTTTCATCCCTTTTGCGACCCCACGCCCTTCTTATCACTCCATATTCTGCGTATTCCTGCCCAGTAGGATGGGACTGTCCAGCGTTCCTTTCCCTAGTTCGTTCTTTGAAAACAATAGATACATTGAATATGGTTTCCCAAATTACCATGGCCCCACCCCAGAGTTATAAGTCCCCCTAGGGCATATATTACCTCCTTATACCCCAGCTCTGAGGATTCCCTACTCCTGTAACGGTTTCCTAAGTGGAAACCTGGCTCCCATCCAGGTGCCCTGCACCTGCTGCAATGAAGAATAGACGGGACAAGCTTTAGGCTTTCACTGTGCCTTGCTGCCCCGTCCCTCTGTGAGTAAGTGTCTGCAGGTGCTAAGGTTGCAGCCCTAACCACAGTCATCACAGTCCCTGCCCTAGTGGAGCTCACCAGATAAAGCAGAAAGACAAAGCACAGAGAAAGAGAAAAATAAACATCATCACAGGCTGAAAATATTGCTCGAAAAATTAAGTAATAAAATATCAAGATGAACGTTTTAAAATTAAGCTGTGATGATGATTACAGGAATTCGTGAGTATACTAAAAAGCACTGAATTGTACCTTCTGGGTGAATTTTATGGTATATGAGCTATAAATTAATAAGGCAGTTAAAAAAATACTCCAATGGAGAATAAAAGGAAAGTGGATCTGCTAAGGTCAGGTGTTCAGGAAAGGACCCCTGAAGACACTGGCCTGAGAGGGGACAGGCTCTGAAATGCAGCCCCAGCTTGCTGGGTGATTCTAGATGGGAAAGAGCTCTGCACAATCAAGGGGCTAGAAGGAGATGGGTGCAAAATGTTCTGGGGGAATGCATTGCTCCTCCTTCCCCTCTGGAAAATGAGCCACAAAGTTGATCTTAGCGAAGATTCACAGGACTGTTTTGTGGAAAGAGATTCTGGGTCATCTCCAGGTCTCCGTTCACAGAGAATCTGGTGTGAATTTGGAGATCCTAAGACCCTCCCTCGACCCATGTCCCTCTCCAGCTACCATCCTATCTATACTCTTCCCCTTCACAGTCAAGGTTCTTAAAAACTTTGCCCATACTCACCATCTCTCCATCCTTACCTCCTATTTGGTCCCAGTAGCTCATTGGATTAAACTCAACTGTGAGTAATTAAGAGTCTCAATCAGGAAAGAGATTTGTCTGCCTCTTAAAAGTTCAGAGATAAGCGGTCCTGGACTGGATTAGTATCTCCCAAAGAGCTAAGAGACCCAGGCTCCTCCAAAATGTTGTTCTGTCATTTGTGGTCTCCCTTCCTGAAGTCATTCATAGTCAGGGCTGGCTGCTCCAGCTCCAGGCATCATGTCTGCATTCCAGCCACCACAAAGGTGGAAGGAGCAAAGAAGAAGGGGCTAAGGAAGCATGCCAGCTGCTTCCTCTTATGGAAGGCTCCCAGAAGCTGCCTCAGGACACTTTCACTTACATCTCTTTGGCTCTTTTACATCACGGGGCCATATTCAGTTTCCAGGGAGACTGGGCAAGACAGTCTTCATTCTGCATAGTCATGAGCCTAGCCAGAAATTCAGGGCTCCATTCCCATGAAAGAAGGAGAAAATGGGTATTGGGGGACAACCAGCAGTATTTTCTTACTCAACACTTAGCAATCTAGCTTCTGCCTCTCCCATGCCACTGACACTGCTCCCTATAGAGTTACTAATGCCAAATGTGATGGGCATGTCTCCAGCCTCTTCTTGCATGATTTATGAGCAGCATTTGACATTTTGACCACTTCCTTTTGTATTTGGTTTTTTTTCTTTAAGTTGGTTTTATTGACACATGATTTATATAAAGTAGAATTCATCCTTTTTAGGTGTACAGGTCTAAGAGTTTGGATACATTATATGCTCACATAACCACCACCATAATCAAGATAAGGAACATCACCATCACCCCAAACAGTTCCTCTGAGTCCCTAGAGAGTCAATCCCCTTCTCCCACCTCTAGCTCCCGGCAACCACTGACCTGATTTCTGTATCTGTGGTTTTGCTTTCCAGACAGTCATATCAACAGTATGTAGCCTTTTATATTTGGCTTCTTTCACTTAGCAAATGCTTCTGGGAGTCATCAATGTTGTGTGTAGAGGCAGTTTCTTTTCATTGTTGAGTACATTGTACAGATGCACTAAAATTTATTTATTCATTCACCAGTTGATGAATATTTAGATTGTTTCCAGTTTGTGGCAATTACTAATAAACTTCTATAAACATTCAAGTACAGGGCTTTGTGTGAACATCTGTTTTCACTTCTTTTGGGTAAAGACCTTGGGTCACTCCTTCTATTCTGGAACACTGTCCTAGATGACCCCACATTGTCACAGCTCTAGCTACCCTTTCTCTGATTCTTGTCTTTTAGATGTTAGTGTTCTTCTGCAGGATCTGGTCTAAACTCTCTTCCCTTTTGACCATACATACCCTCCCTGAGCAATTTTATCTACTTCCATGGCTTTAATTAGCTGCTTTTTTGGTGCTCATTTCCAAAACTAAATCTCCAGCCCCCATCACTCTTCTCATCTTCAAAATGGAATATCCAAAGTCCCTTGTAATATCTTCACAAACACTTCAAATCCAATATGTCCAAAAAGCACTTAACATTTTCACCTGTAAATCTCCTACTAGTAACCTGTACGCCTATCCTAACAACAGAGAGGGAAATGTCCACACAGAAACCTGGGCACCTTCTTTGATTCGTCACCATCTTGACCTCCCATATCCAGTCAATCAAGATTTATCCAGGCTACCTCCTGAAGAGTCACAGAGCCCACTCACTCCTGTCTATCCCCACTGCTGCTGATAAAACAGCCTCCCATCTGGCTTCTTCGCCTCTAATCGCATCTTAATGAATTCCAACTCATCCAGATGTACAGCCAGCGCAATCTTCCAAAGACACAAGAACTAATTATATCATCCCCTTGCCTAACATCTTTCAACGGGCATCTCTTAGCTTTAAGATAAAGGTCAGATTGCATTGTAGGTGCACCCTAAGTTGTTTGAAGTTAGTCTCTTCACTGTTATAATTTTCAAATGCAGTAGAAAAGTAAGAATTAATTCATTTTACAGGACTGGCCTATACCTTATCAAAAGTCACAAATATATCACTGTTACATTTAATTGTAGGAAAAAATAACAGACTTTAAAGCCAAACAGACTCTGGTTAAAATTCCAGCTTGGTCATTTATTAGCTTTGTGATTTGGGACATATTTCTTAACCTAATTCATAAGTTTCTTCTTCTATAAAATGAGGACAATAATGCCAATCTTTAAAGGTTGCTTTGAAAATTAGATACAGTGTATAAAAATTGTCTAGCATAGTGCCTGGTATTTAGTAGACATTCAATTTATAGTAGGTATAATAAATTATAATTATTATTGTCACCATATCATTATTATTAGATTGTAACTTTCCTCTCAAATCCCAAACATTGTAACAGCTATATATTTATCTTCACAGCATCCCTTTAAAGAGGTGAAACTAATACAAGTGTAGACACTATGAAGATCTACTTGTTTATTCTCTTTGATGAAATGAGAATGTTACACTAGATGATATACTGTGTTTTAAAATGATATAGATATATCAATAATATAACATAGTAAAGAAGCATACATAGCATACAAAGTAGCAGGGTATGGCTATGTGGATACATCAACACACACATCCTCTAATAGTTTATTCATTTAAGTTGAGCTCACTAGATACTATTAGTACACCAGATACACATTAACACCTCTCTAACTTGGAAGTCAATACCTTAACAACTTTACCCATCTGAAATTTAGTCTAGAACCAGGAAATAAAAGAGTGATATCATGAAGTCCATGCTATAAGCAATTATTCTTAACCTCCTTAGGGTCATAACCTCCTTGAGTATCTGACAAAAACTATGGACCCTTCTCCCAAGAAAAACATACAAGTGGCACAAACCCACATTTTTCTTATAATATCAGGTGGTTTGCAGACCCCCTGAAGCCCACCCATTGTCCATGGACCTCAGGCTAAGTCTTACTTGCCTAGAGTTTGCCACTTGCTCCCATACACATTGTTTTCTATTGATCCTGTGATTGTTTTGTGGGACAGTTATTATTATCCCCATTTTGTAGATGAAGAAACTGAAGCTTAGAGTAGTTAAATACTTACTTGGGTCACATGTCAACAAGAGTCAAATTCATAAACAAAACCAAAGTCCTCAACCTCCTGGTCTAAAAAGAGAATAAGCCAGCTGAGAGAAGATCCAACATGCTTTCTATCTAAGCATAAAGCATAAGCTTTAGAATTGGAATTCTTAAACTGGGGACCATGGATGGGCTGTGAGGATCTGCCTCAGACTACAGGCAGAATTATGGGCTGGGAGCGGTGTGTGAAGTATAGAGATTAGGTCCATGCCTCTCACTGTGTTACCTCAGTGTTCCCTGATTCAAAACAGACAAAATTCTGAATATGATTACTTTGGATATAATATTTAGTATGTTTGGTTGAATGGTTTCTTGGTCACTAGAATTAGAAACACACAATTTGAAGAGGTTGGAGAGGATCAAGAAAGCTGTTACTTTGGGAAGTAACAGCTAAAAATGAGGAAGAAACATATGAAAATGGGCATAGGACAACAAAACAAAAACATCAGCATGCAGTCATTCAGTGTAGGAACTGAGAGTCATAGTAGCTCCTGAGAACATCACAGGATAATCATGTTCAGTACCTGTGTTTAAGACTAAACAGGCTTTCAAATGTTCCCATTCATATTAGGTTTTTAATGTTTATCTTTCAGCTAGGCTAAAATTTATTTATTTGGAAAGTACATCGGGGTTCCTGTTCAGTCTCATTTCTCGTCAATGTTTGGTTAATGGAGATATTACTATAATTTTAAGTGTCTAACGGGGGAGGAAGGGAATAAAAATAGGCACAATCATTTTGTCAAGCTCAAGGCATCATTCAAATACATTAACAAACCCAAAGCAAATCATTAGATTGATCATTAAAATATAAAAACAGGCAGTTTTCTAATTTACCTGGCATTACTGGATTTTAACTCTATTCCTAGAAGTAATATGTCCTGTGGAGCTTTATGTAGTTTTTATATTTTATAACATACCACTTTACCTTTTTACTTCCATGTTACTATTTAGAGATATCTGTAAAGAAACATCTTTAACAGAAACTGGGTATTTGTTCATCTAGAGCTGTACATGTGGGGGGTGAGGAAGTATAATTAAATAATTTACTAAGTTTCATCTGTAGATTTCCCACTTGGCTTATAGAGCTGGTGTTAATATGGAGGAAGCACTACTAGATTTCATGTCTCATTCTTCTTCCACCATTAATAAGTCCTCTCTAAAAATATGTCACCTCAAATGGCTTCTTGTGATTCTGACGCTCGGTAAAATTAACCCATAGATTGTGACAGGAAGGATATTGGCAAAATGCAAGGAGTTCTTTTCTTTGGTTAAACACAGGCAAAGTTTATCTCTCTTCTTCATGGTCTTTCTATTGACTTCTCTATATATTTATGACTATGCTCAGACAAGACACTAATAGCACTGACTTCTGACTCATGGAAGATTCTCGGAATCACAGTCTATTGATGATGGAGGGGATTCTGGGGGTTACCTAGTCCATCAGCCAACACAAACTTCTACAATTGACCTGGGATCATCCTTCTTGTTGAAACACATTTATTGTTTTCTTTTAGTTCAAAAAGCTGAAAAGGCCTATTTGTTTTTTGTTTTTATAATCCTCTTACCCACCCACAAAATGACGTATGTGTTCAAAACAGCCCATGATTATGTATGGACAGATGTAGCAAGAACATTTATTTCACCACTGCCAAGTCTGACCTATGATGGAAGATAAACAATGACCTCTCAGAGATAACGCCAGTGACACCATGGACTCATCAAGGGGACTTTGCCAAGGAAAAGCTGCCCCTTTATCACACATGGGAGAGAAACCAGTTCAATGTCACCCAGCTACACTGCACATTGGTTAAGCTGGGAGCCAGAAGACCTTGGTGATGTTTAATTGATATAAGGCCATTAATACTTAATTTAGTATAATCCTATCAGCTCTATCATTCATCATACTGAATGAAGCTGGAGAAGTTATTTGTTTACTTGGTGGTATCTTTAAAGGTTGACTTATCTATATACTCATTAAATACTTTCATCTCCTGATACAAATATTAAATGTCAATGTTAAAAGTAACACTACCTAAGATGAACCTCAAGATTTTTTTGGAACCCATTTTGAGGAGGATCATTTGAAAGTTGAAAACCTTTCTCCCTTCTGAGAATTAGAAACTTGGATTTATTCTTAAGGTAAAATGTTCTTTTGCTCTAGGAAAAAGAAATGTAAGTAGAACATTTTACTTCTGCAAATGCAATCAAGTACCCATTAGAATGTAAGACCTATGAGGACAGAGATTTCTTTTTCTATTTTGTTCACTCATATGTCCCCCAAAACAGTGCCTAGCACATAGTAGGCTCTGAATAAATATTTGTTGAATAAAATAATGAAAAAATCATCTTATGTAAGAAACGAAAAAATTGTACTTTCTTGGATGTACCTTTTATCAAATCCAAGTCTTTCCTATAGAAAGGTTTCTTTCTCTAAGTATACATTGACTGCCCTGTATAATAGTGTTTGTTCATGTGTGTATGATCCTATCTCAGGGATCAGGAACATTACCCATTCACACAAGCACACTTACACACACACACACACACACACACACACACGACAGTCAAAAAAGTGTGCAGATCTGTTTCTCTTTGATGCTGGGGAAAATTTTGAGAAGAAACTAGATAATGCGGAGGCAGTATAACTTGGTTTAGATTCTCAATGTTTCACCTATTGGTATTACTATTAATACTCAATTGGTATTGGCATTTGGTATTAATACTCAGTAAACCTAGACCTTTGGAATATGTGTGGGACGAAGTATTGTGTTTAATGCCATTCAGGGGGTAGGGGAAAAAATCACACCCCAGTAGGTAGGGCAGGGTTTCCAGTGAAGGAAGTGTATAGTTCCCTTCTCATCATCCTGGGAATGGGTCAGCCTTGGGATGGGAAATCTGAACTGCAGAGAGGGATGTTAGTGAGTAGTTAAAGGAAAGATGGTGTCAGGTACTGTGGTAAGAACTGGGACTACAAGATGCTTGAGACCTGCTGTCTACTCCTAAGTATCTTACGGTTTAGTGGAGGAAAGACGTGTATCTAATCAAAATTGAAATACAATGTTGTGAGTGTGATCACAAAGGTGAGGATGAGTAGCGAAATAGGAAAAGCTTGTTGGAAGAGTTTGATGCCCACACTATGTCTTTAAGGATGAATAACATTTAACCAGAAGTGTGTGTGTGTGTGTGTGTGTGTGTACACATATCCATGTGTGTCTTGTATGTCTGTGTGTCCAAGTATTGTCCTGAAAAGTACTGAAAGGATTTTCCAGGAGAGACCATAAAAATCAAAGACAAAGAAACAAGACTCAGCAGGGTGAGGTCTACATATTCTTGGCATTTACTGGAATGTAAGGCAAAGAGAAGGTCCACAGTATCCCTCAACTCCAGAGGCACCATTTACATACAATCCAGTGTAATGATGCCCACTGGAGTTGTGTAATGCAGTGGTCCTGAAGGAAGTGGTTAAAGGTGAGACTAAAGAAGGTCACCAGAGGTATTGACTGCAGAAGCTTAACTAAGGGACAGGATGACACTGCAAACACAACACCCCTCCTTACCTCCAAATCACAGAACACCAAGGCAAGAGGCATTCATGATCTCTCTTAATTTATAATTCAATTTCCTCAAAACTTTTGGGATGCACACAGAGCAAATAGAATCATTTTCATGATTGACACAGCTGATTTCATCTGTAATCATAATTTATGTTTACCACATTTCAAATAGTTTAGGTTTCCTCCCCTCTGGGATATTGAGACAGAATATTGTGATGTGGAGGAAGGTGTTATCTGAAGGTTGGGCATCATGACTTCTCCCACTCAGTCTTATGTCATTGCTTCCGTGTCATGTTGGCAAGGTACTGGCACTCCATGACAGCATGGGTGATGGATTTAGGGTGGGCAAGACTGAAGGCTGGAGAGCTAGTTTAAAAGCTGCTACAATAGTTTAGACAGGAGATGATAAGGTCTTAAATTAGGGCAGTCGGAGTTGGCATAGAAAGGAAAGAGGGTCAAGAAATATGTCAGGGTGCAGAATGTGTGGGTAAGAGAAAGGCATCATACCTGATTCTCACTGCTCAAATGACTCACTGACAGATGATAAGACCAACTGAGCCAGAGCATTCACGAGGAGCCTGCAGGTGCCACCAGAGGATTCTGACCTCAACAAATGAGCAGCTTATCATTTCCCTCTGGACTAAGACCACCTTGTATTTTGTTGTGTGACCTATGAAATACATTGAGCTGCTCACAGTAGAGCTGTGCAGAGAAGTCAGGAGAGGGGAAGAACATTTGAGGAGAAATGAATTTAATTTTCTACAACATACTGTTCCAGAGAGCCATGAAAGTATAGTGTCAGAGGGCTCAGGGAAAGTAAGTGAAGTAACTGATTATTTAAAAGTTGTGCTATTTGGTTATGTGTTAATCTAGAGAACTAGATTAAGAAAGAAATCATTTGATTTTCAGGTAGCAAACTTTCCCTCAGTAGAAAGATCAATAAATTAGGTCAGGTATCCTCTTAGCTACCAGTTGCCCCTTCTCCCCATTAAACCTCCATTCTCAGATAAAACTTTTAAATATCTTCCTTTGAACCAAGTAAACCATACCAACCATTCCCTCCCATTACCTTTGCCAGTTACTCACATTCATTAACACTCCCAGAATTCCTCTGTAAGCCAGATACCATCATCACATCACTGGCTTAATGTGCATGTCTTGTGCAAATCCTTTCTTCAGAGTTTCTTGACCTCCTCAACCCAGCTACTTAACTTCCATTCCACTCAAGCCAATGACACCCATCGGATTTCACACTGAAATGCCAAATATGAACATGACCTACTTTTAAAGGAAAGAAAGATAAGTCTGTTTTACTTTCTTGGATTTCTAGAATCCATGTTTTTTCATATCCACTTTTCTTCCTTCTATTCCTACAAACTTACTGCAACATGAAAATAGCAGGGGGTGGGGTGGGTACTCCTGGGTTGAGGTCCAGATCCTGGGAAAGAGATGGTACAGTGGTATCTCCACACTCTTCTTGATTCTCCTTCACAGGGGCATAGGTTTGGGAAACAGAAGCTGAGAGGAGGTATGGGGCAAGGGTAGGTTCTCTCCTTGCTTCCCAGAACTAATATTCTTGGTCCTGGAACTCTCAGACTGCTTAGGGAAAATGGAAGTATACCCTGGCGTCTTTCTAATGAATGAGAGAGAATATTCCTGCCCACATCTCCAATGTGTGTCCACTGAGGCTGACACAAATGCAGACCTGGACAGTAAAAGTGTGTCAGTGAAAAAGTCCAAGTCAAGATCGGGATAAGGTTGTGTGGCCTGCAGGGAGTGAGGGTGTGGTTCAACTTTCTGAAAGAGGGTAATTTTGTTTGTAGAGACTCCCTACTGCATTCCTATCCTCTCTGTACCATTTTCTCTGAACTTATTCCCACCTGGTGAAGATGTTAGCCAAGGATAGTTTTAGGTGAGTTTTGTAAACTCAGCATACAGAGACCAGGCACATATTTTAAATGATAAAATGGGCTGGGTAGAGGGATAATAAGGACCTGTGGGGACTGTAACCAATCTATATACCATCTAGAGGCAATTACCTCTACTCAGCCCCAGCCAACTACCACCATGTAGGAATATAGGCCTGGTATGTCCAGATCTTCTGAATTTTCTCAAGGAAAAAAAATTATTTGTGTAAAATCTCCCCCAAGAAAATGGTGTGTACCTACTAAAAATTTCTAAATAATCCTGTGGATCAGAGGGCCATGTTTGGCCCTTTACAACCTTTGTTTCAAGGAATCAACAGTGATGGGTTTGAATTTCCCAAACCACATGGATGTCTCACAGCTTCTTACAGGTTTATACAATTTACTGCATGGCTATTTAGTGATGGATTGGAGGTAGACAGTGCTCTGGGCTTCTTTAAAAGATGTTGGTTGGTAGGAATGGGGAGAAGTCAGGGCATATACAAGTTTTCTTAGGGGAGTTATGGGTTTCTGGACAAGTCAGAACAAGCTACTTAATGGGCCTATAAGCAGATGAATGACAGGAGGGGGACAGGGTTACTTCTTAACAGAACTCAGTGGTGGCAACAGTCCCTGCAGCTTCTCCTCCTGAAGGTGACTGGCTCAAAACCCAGTCAACAGAGATGTTGACTGTAGGTGTCATATACAAGATGGTGGCCTGAAGCGCATATGTCCCATTGTCAACCTCTCTGCCGAGGATGGCCTTTCTGCCTCCCAAACCTATTCCCCCCCACTCTCTGGGTCCCCTGTCTCCACCCATGGTTTTATTTAACACTACAGATAACTATTCCCCTAAGTACTCTCTTTAATTTGAGCTCTTAAGCAGCTTACAAAGATAAACTTGAGCTAACGGTGTTTGTCTCCAACAATACAAATAACTTCCCTTTTAATTTTCTATATTCATAAGCATCATTTGCACAGCACTCCAAAACCAAAACATTAGAAGGTGTCTGATAAGTTTAAACAAAAATAGTGGGCAAGGAGAGGCTGACCCTAAAAAGTGAAATTGATCTCAAGAACCCCAGACCCTCTCCTAGCCTTACAATCCTCCCATGGAGATTCAGATTTCCATGGAGGGAACTTAAGGACCAAAAATATTTTCAAGCTCCCTTTATCATCAAATGAATCTCTGATGTTCAGATTCAGATACTGTGACTGGTCTTGGAAAAAATATTTGTGTACCAGTTAGTCTTTGAAATGATATCAATTTTAAAATGAATATTAAAGTTACAGTATAAAGTTGCAGATTAACCAGACCAAATATAACATTGTACAAATCACAGGATTCTCCCATCCAAATATAATGCTTACAATCAATGCTCTTTAGAATAGTTCTGGGCTTTGACTTCCTTTGCTATAAGGCAAAAACGTGCCAGAATATGTTTTGCTTCTATACCATGTGACTTTCAATTTCCTTGCTAAATCAAAGAGGCTTTTGCCTGATTGGCACTGCAAGAGCCAGGTCAATAACCAAAGCAAGTGCAGACTGGCAAGTCTACAGAGGGGAGGGGAGGGCACCAGACTCAGGGATAATCTGAGGTCAGAACCAGCAAACTTGAGGAAGGGCAAGGTGAGAATACCAAGAAACCCAAGAAATCTCACTAATGACTGGGTCAGAGCCCAAGGAAGTGGAGTTCGTTAGATGGAGAGTCCCATGGGTCCTCCTACAACCATTTCATAGGGTAAGAGTACAGGAGGAGTTTCGGGTGTGGAGTGTGTTGTTATTAGTGCTAAACGTAAAGAGTAAGCTCTTCTGAGAGTTTGGACCATTTTGGTTTTTTTTAAAGATTTTATTTGAGAGAGAGTGTTTGTGAGAGAGAGCACAAGCAGGGGGAGCTGCAGAGGGAGAGAAGAAGCAGGCTCCCTGCTAAGCAGGGAGCTGGATGCGGGGCTCGATCCCAGGACCCTGGGATCATGACCTGAGCTGAAGGCAGATGCCTAACCGACTGAGCCACCCAGGCGCCCCTGGACCATTTTGATTTGAACATACCATAGCCCATTCTACCTTCACAGAATCCTGGAACCCATATGCACCATGGTTACTCGTTGGTGTATCGGTCATTTGGGGCATTTTCTTTGGCTTTAATTTTAATAACTGAGATTTCTTCAGCTCTTGAAGTGCCTCTAAGAAGTCATTACCTTTTTTACTTCTATTTTTACACCATGTCAAAATCACAACCAACTCTGAAGACATATCCACAATTGGTAGAGATGTTAACTCTTAAACCTCTAGTAGGGTGACTATCTGAAGAGAATAAGCTATAAGATATTATATATATATATATATATATATATATATATATATATATATATATAATTTTATATATATATAATTTTTATATATCATTTATATATATGATATACATGATAAAATATCTAAACATTATAGTATATCAGAACAAGGAATACCTTGGTTATTTTTATACATGAGGTATTATCAAACAATGTCATATTAGGATTACCATCAGAGTTGAATATCAGTCAAGTCAAAATGAGGATGGTGGCATAGATTGGAGACTGGTCAGGAAGAGCAAACATAAGTAAATGCAGGTAGGTAATGGGAGTCAGGTTTATCAGTATCTGAAAAAGGAGCAATAAATACACAAAGAGTGAAAATCAGAATGAAACCTGCGGTGCTGGACTGGAATTAGAGATATTGGTGTTAACTCATGGTCTTTAATATAGAGATAGGTAGATATAGAAATTAATATAGATACAAATGTGTGCATATGTAATGTGTATATGGAATATAAACATGTAAACATATATTCTCTCTAGCTGTGTCCACAAAAAGAGGGCCTGGGAACAATGACACCCCAATAAAAGTGAGGTGAGGACACCAAGTCCCCAGATCTGGGTTTCTGGATATTATTCTCCATTAAAAGGCACCAAAGCCCCTTGAAGAAATGACTCATTTCAGAACTGGGACTAAAGAAGTACAAGATGAAGGCTGAAACAACTTACGCCAGAAAGCAAAGAAGTACTTGAAGAATGAAGAACATATCAGAAGGACACAGGAACCAACTTGCACTAATCTGGTCTCAGGGGAACAATTTGGGACAACAGAAATAATGATAGAAACAGATTATAACCCACCAAATAAAATAGAAATCCATGAGTCAATAGTAATAGAAGGATGGGAGGGACAGAGGGAGAGACAGAGAGAAAGAAGGCAGCTAGGTTGGATGACAAATGAGCTATTGCGAAGAGGACTTTGCAGTGGAGAAGCCTGGAAGACACCACCTTAACCAAGTGACTGAAGTGAACATCACCAGTAATGGGACAAAGGGACACCTTGTACCATCTGATGGGCTGTTGTGAGAAGAATAAGCATCACTTCTGTGATATTCCTGCCAACGATGCTTAACCTGTGTTAGTCATGAGGAAACATCAGATAAATTCAAACTGAGGGACACTCTAAAAATAACTGACCTATAATCTTCAAAGGTGTCAAGGTCATGAGAGTCAAAGAAAGAGTGAGGAACTGTTCCAAATTAAAGGAGACAAAAGAGATATGACAACTAGATGCAATTCATGATTCTGAACTAGGTCCTTTTCCTATAAAGGATATTGTTAGAAAGTTTATATGTGGTCTGTATAGTGATAACATATCGAGGTTAATTCCCTAATTCCAATGGCTGTGTGTGGTTTTATGGAAAAATGGCTTTGTTCATGGGAAATATTGTACACATTAGATAGAGTGATAGGGCATTGGGGTGGCAAATTGCTCTCAAATGGCTCAGGAAATAAAAGGTCTTTGTAGTATTTCTAGCTTTTCTATGCATTTGTGATTGTTTCACCTGTGAAATGTATAAGACTGTATAAATGTATACATATAAATGTATAAAATATAAATATACACAATATATAAAGTTTGCCATCTTAATAAACTGTAGCAATTCCCCTGATAAACAGATAAAATATCCATTATCTTGTATACTCACACTTATTTAAGATTTATTTATTTGAAAGAGGGAGAGAGAGAGAATGCGGGGTTGGGGGGGGGGGCAGGCAGAGAGAGTCTCAAGCAGACTCTGCACTAAGCCCCGAGCACAACGCAGGGCTTGATCCCATGACACAGAGATCATAACCTGAGCCAAAACCAAGAGTCAGCCACTTAACCCACTACACCACCCAGGCACCCCTCATATTTATTTTTTAATATGTTATACCAGTATATCAGCTTTTTCTATTAATGGCTACCTTTAACCAAAGCAATCAACTTTTTTCTCTGGGAAAAAAAAAAAAAAAACCTGAAGCAGAAAAGCAAGAACTAGCTATTTTTGTCTACAAGTAACATTATATCTCTTTCTATAAAGAAATTACTTTTTAAATTTTAACTTAGTTGAACACATGCTTTTGTAATTTTATCATCTTAAATAAAGGGATGTTAGTTTACCTAATCAGCTAAACCAGTATTAAAAATTTAGGAAATTCAAAATTAATTAGGCTTTTCATGAGAAAATATATCCAAGACTGGCAAAGAGTAAAGAGATAACGTTTTTAAACAAATTTATTAAATCAGTCTAATTTTCAGAAGCATTTTGTATATAAATATTAAAAGAAGCTATTTTCTGTACCTTTATATTACCATATGTTAAAGCATTCAACATGTTTAAAAGCAAATTTTTCCATTTGATTTTTGAACCTAGTATCCAAGGCTGTTAATGAAACTTAACAGTTAAACATTTTTCTGAGTTACAGCTTTAGCAAGAAAAACTTCTTATACAGTCAACTTATTTAAATCATTCTTAGAATTTTTAGTTTCTCTTACTTGACATTTATATAAGCACTTAATATTTTGAAATTATAAAAGCTAACTGGAAAAGGCACTTGCTCCATTAGATTTTAAGAATCCTTATAATCTAATTTATTAACTATCTCTATAGGTAGACAAAATATATCCATTTATTTGCTCAGAAACTGATTCATATTTATAAGCTGGGAACTTGTATCAATGCTTATGCAAGTTAGAGGAGCTAATTGTGATAAGGAGCAGAATTTAAAGTGGAAATATAGGTGCCAGTATTTGTAAAGGATATTGATCAGCTAAAGAATAAAGGCATGTAATTGATCACCATTTGTTCCTTTTGGGAAGCATCAGTGTTGATGTTGTATAATTTTGTGATTTCCTTCTAAATGTACCAAAAGAGCCTCTTTTCCTTTTTATCTAGTGTCCCCCTTTTTTTATAATAGTGACAAATCTTTCTTATTTTATAAGTCCTGAAGAAAGGAATTCTGGAATTATTCAATCATTAAAAGAAATCTGACCATTGAATATTCATTTTAGAACTGGAACTAAAAAAGTACAAGATGAGCCCGAAACAACTTATGCCAGAAAGCAAAGAGATCCAGCTTCCTTTTAATTCTGGTGCGGCAATTTTCACTTTGCAGATATTGGCACGATTGGGTCCAGAACAAATGCACACGAAAAATTACCAGAGGTTTGAAAGAAGGGAAAAAAGGCTCTGATATTTGGACTCAGAGAAAACCAAATTGACACAAACCAAAATGCATAAATAGAAAGAATGCAGTCAATAGCAAGAAAAACACCAAAACCTTTTCAACCCAGCATTCTCTAGTGCCAGGCACCATCAGAATCCTCAGGCAAACAACCTACGAAGGTCATGGAAACCAGATTGCAGATGCCCTTCACCTACCACTTGAGAGAAATGACTTAATGAACAGGCCAGAAAATTAAAGCCCAGTTTCCACCACTGCTGCCACCAAGGTAGGTTCAATCCACCCTGTTCAAAGCAGAGCAAGAACCAGGAGCAGAAACAGATGTGACCAAGAATCAGTCAGCATGCGAGGGCCAGAGAGAACAACCGCCACGTGAGGTTTATTATAGGAGCCGAGAGATGAGCCAAGGACCCAAGGGGTCCAGGTACAGACAAGACACAGACCAGGTGCACTTTAATCTAGATGTTTCTGTGGTGGGCTAGATCACAGCAGAACCTCCAGAATAATAGTCAAACAGTAACTCAGAGACAGTAAAATTAACAGGCTATTTATTTGTACACAAGGAGAAATATTAATAGGCTGATATCCTCTAACAGAGGCAGGAAAAAAAAAAACAATAGAACAGGACTTAAATATGAGAAAGAGAAGGAGAGGAGGAAAGAGAAAGTCATTTTGGAACACAAACTTGGATTTCCTTACTTAGGGTACAATGCTGATCAGCTAGCAGCCAGCAAAAAGGCAAAGGCCAGTCAGGGGATGGGATTCTGTCCCTGGGCAGCCAAATGGCTCATCAAAGGAACCCACTTCAGTTGTTTGTTTATTCTCCAGAAGACCTCAGGAGGTTAACTTGGATGCTTGCAAAACAAGCAGTCTCTACATCCTGCATTACATCCTCTGTCAGCACTTCCATTTCAGCTTAGGCTGGGTCTGCACCATGTCCTTATTTGAATTGCTCACTGACCATCAAAAAAGTAAATTAAAAGAAGCCAAGGCAATCCAGATTTCAAATGAAATTACAAAAAACGAAAATGCATTTCCAAGTGCAAGAAGTCCTGATTGGGCTTGCTTTCCCACATCAAGACTGCTTTTCCACCTACTCCCTCACCTTGTTCTCCACAGTCAGCAAGCCTGCCATTCTGCTGTCTTTCTTCTTCAAGATGTGTCTTTGCTGGATACTGTTAAGGTGACCAACGTGCTCCTGCTTTCCTGAGACTTTCCAGTTTAGGCACTGACTGTCCCACCTCCCAAGAAACCCCTCCGTCCCAGGCACAGTGGGACAGTTGGGGCCCCGTGCACTTTCCCTCTGGATTGTAATAATTAACTCCACACTGCAAGGGTAATAAGATCCAGGAATGTTACACCTTGAAGACGTTTCTGGAAGCATCTTGTATTTTCTATCAAGTTTTTTCAGTAATTTCTTATATTGTAGTAAAATATACATAACATAACATGTACCATTTTAACCATTTTTAAGTATACAAGTTCTATGGCATTAAGTACATTCACATCATTGTGCAATCATCCATGTCCAGAACTTTTCCATCTTCCCCACCTAATACTCCATACCTATTAAACGCTAACTCCCCACTCTCTCCTCCCCCGAGATCTTGGCAACCACATTCCACTTTCTGTCTCTATGAATTTGACTGCTCCAAGTACTTCATATAAATGGAATCATATACTATTTGTCCTTTTCTGCTTTCAAGAATTTACTGAAGTATAAATTGAATTTTACTGGTTTACAATTATAGTAGCTAAAATAACCAGCTGTTGACTGGGCACCACTAGCAGAATGAAATCAGTACGCAACTTCTTCTTCTTTGGCCTTCCACCCACCTGTAAAAATTCATTCAGTGAATAAATGAATGGTACCCGACCTCTGCCTCAGAACTTGGACAGGCCCCGGGGACTTTTGCTAGTAGCTCTTAAAGAATTAACAGTTGGTCAATTTTAGTAGCAAGCAAAAATCTCAGTTCCAAAATCAGGGCACATTTGAAGTGTTATCAGAAATCCTGCCATCTTATCATTCATTTTGTACTTGGCAAAGCACCCTACAGGGCCTCTTGGTGACAGTGAATACCCTTTGTAGCATGCACCTACTGAGGAAAAAAGAAAGCAGATGATTGGTCCTCACAAATCTTTAGTAAATCTGATCAAACAAGACACTGAGCGGAGGCATCTGATAGGAAGCCATCTACCTTTATACCTGTGCTCTTCCTCTAATTTTAACACACCTGGGGCCTGGGACCCAAAAGCCAGAATTTCCTTGCACCTAACACACACTGTAATATTCTACTTTCTTATTTTTTGAAACAAAAAATATACAGGTTCACTGTTAACAAGAATACTACATAGATATAAAAAGTAAGAGTTAATTAATTTCCTACACCAATCTCATCTTCAGTCCCCCAAAGGGGAAAAGAAACAAGATTAATAGGATGGAGTCTATCTCCTACCTCTTTTTGTCATAAAAATATTTCATGACAATATTTCATAAAAATCATAAAAATCTTTCATCATAAAAATATTACAAATATATACAGGCAGATGTTATGTTATGTCATGTTTGGTTACATTATATCATTCATTATCTTGTACCTTGCTCCTTAGCAAAACATAGACTTCTCCCTTTGAGTCTTTGTAATTCCAAAACTTTGAGAACAAGAGAGAACAGCAGTGGGTACTCAGGGTGTGATTTAGAGACACAGATATAAAGGAGACATTGTCTGGTTGTCCAAAGCTAGCATTATTTGTCTATTTGTGAAAGGCTGCTGACTTTCATTCATAGCATAGGTGACTATGTTATTGAATGAAAGAAAAGAGGAAATGAATGAATGCCCTTTAAATGGAGGAGGTAAATGATCAAATTAAGCAGCCAGTTGGTTTAATTTCAGCTTTTAGGCTTCCCTCAGCTAATAAACATTGCAATCATTCCCCCTCTGGTCAAATATAATAAGTAGATTGTATTGTGTTTGTGATTATATATCTGAAATCCATGAAGGGAAAAACAAATAGTAAATTCATTCCTCGGATTTTTTTTCTTACAGTTTTACATGTGATCTATTTTGCAAAGATCCCACTGTTTCTACATGATGCTTTGTAGGCCTTCAGCATCATAATTGTGAGGAATGCTAAGTGCAAATGCAGATTCCTAGGCCATATTTAGACCTTCCCCACCCCAATCAAAATATCTGAGGAGGGAGACAAATAATTTGCATTAAAAAAAAACTTTCCCCAGGTGATTCTAATGTACACTAACCTGCTTGAGAACTACCTCTAGGCCTTCTCACAGGCTCCAAAATTTACCATCTTACCTTTTAAAAGACTCTAATCATCTTCTCTAGCCTTTAGACTCCTGACATCCCTCTTATCTCCTCCCCCTCTCCATCTGCTACCCCTAAGTAGGTCATGAAAGGAGAAACCTTATATACTCTTGGGCCTGACCCAATGTAGGCAGGTCTAGATAGCACCTGAGTCCCCAGCAGAACATGCAGAAGAAGCTGATGATTTGACTAAACCTAAGAATTGCCCTTGACTCTATGTTCAGACACAAGGAATATTAGTTCTGAGTCAGCTAGGACCCTAGGAGGCACTAGAGAGAAAATACTTTCTATTTCTAGGAGAGGCCAGCACAGTGTATGCTAAAAGGAAATGCCATGAAGAGTGAGGAGAGCAAGGACCAACAAGGGCATTTGTCACCAGCAGCCATGACCATTCTTGAATGAATGAAGGTTACTCTGTGAATGAATGATTGAATTAATTAGTTTACTACATTTTGGTGACCAAAAAGAACACCCACAACAACAATGTTCTAATTCCTGAGATTGCTGCCCACTTGAAAAAGACATATAGGTGCTTTATATTTGTCATCAACAATGACAAATATAACAGAAATTACAGAATTATAAATATAAGTTGCAGAATGTCATCTGCAACTTTTAGCAATGTCTACAAGGAAAACTGGTGGGATCAGATCCAATAGGTTTTAAGATTCCAGAGGATAAAGCATGGAATTCCCTAAAAATGCTTTGTCATGACAACTCTACTAGGAAAGAGCTCTGGAAATGGTGTGGGTGTCTGATTCAGGGCCTCATAAACATGAAAGAGAAATAGTGAAACTGAGAAAAGCCAAGGTCAGAAGGCTGCCTTGCAGACACAACATGGCCCACCAGCTAATTCTAGGCTATTCTGTCCAACCTCAAGGAATCTGAGCTCTTCCCTGGTTCTAATTTGACCAGAGAGTTCTTCCATTAGATTATGATGAAAGGGGGTATGAGAGAAAAGAGATTCTTTGGAGAGAATGGAAAATAATGTTTTATGGGAAAGATGAGAAAATTAGCTGAAATACAGACATAAATTGGTCACTGGGACATCATAGTTTCTCCAAGGATATACTTTGTCTGCTGAACCTATCCACAAGAATTTTTAAAACTCTGGAAAATGCAGCACATTCTTTATAAGAGAATATTACTGTGATTCCCTCAAGCAGAGACTGCATCCTTGTGGTGAGCTGATTCCAGATGGTTCCCAATGATCTCCACCCCCTGGTATTCACATGTCCTGTGTAGTCCCCTCCCCTTGAGAGTGGGATGGCCAATAGAGTAGAGATGATGAGCTGTCGCCTATAAGATTATTATAATATCTGTCTTGCTAACAGATTCTTGTTGCTTTCTCAGCTTGCAAACTTTGATGAAGTAAGTGGCCATGTTGGAGAGGTCCACATGGCAAAGAACTCAGGGCAGCCTCCAGCCAACACCTATGAGGAATCTGAGGCACTCAGTCAAATGGTCCTCCAGGAACTGAATTTTGCCAGCAACCTGAATAAGCTTAGAAGTGGCTCTTTCCCAATATATGTTAAGAAAGAAAAAAAGAAGAAAAAGAATGTAGCAGGAGGGGAAGAATGAAGGGGGGGAAATCGGAGGGGGAGAAGAACCATGAGAGACGATGGACTCTGAAAAACAAACTGAGGGTTCTAGAGGGGAGGGGGGTGGGAGGATGGGTTAGCCTGGTGATGGGTATTGAGGAGGGCACGTTCTGCATGGAGCACTGGGTGTTATGCACAAACAATGAATCATGGAACACTATATCTAAAACTAATGATGTAATGTATGGGGATTAACATAACAATAAAAAAATTTTTAAAAAAAGAAGTGGCTCTTTCCCCATGTGAGCTTTCACATGAGACCACAACCCCAGTGGGCAACTTGATTGCAGCCTTGTGAGGAACCCTAAAACAGAGGAATTGGCTAAACTGTGCCCAGACTCTTGACACAGAAACTGAATTAATAACTGTGCATCATTTTAAGCCACTAAATTTGCAGTAACTTGTAACACAGCAATAGACAACTAATGCAATACTGATCCAAACAGAGATATTGAGGGAAGAATGTCTAGTTTTCACAGTTCTAAATGAATAATGCCCTTGCCTTTTCTAGAGTTTGTGAAAGAAGACATACTCTTCCAAGCTGGCTGTGTCCAGCACATATATGACAACCTTCATGGTCACAGGAGGGCTCTGGGATGTTGCCAAATGGGGAAGAGTAAGCCCATGAAGATACTGATTTGTTAAAATAAAAACTGGCATTGGTTTATGTTCTAAAGAGGTCTTTAAATCTCAGAAAAGAGGATGATAATGGAGTGCCACATCCTCATCTTTAGTCAGAGGCTTTAGTTATAAGTAATTCCATGTGCTGGAACCATCAGCTGTCTGCAAGGAGGCTGTCATATGAAATAAGCCTCTGGTTTGCTTGAAGCCAGGACTTATTTTTTCTTTAAAATGAGATCTACATCAACACACACATACACACACACACACACACCAGGCTGTTTTTGTGGGAAGATGGATTCATTTTAACTCACTTTTCAATTGCATCAGCTTTTTTTTAATGTAGTGATGAACGAATTCAGTTAGATGGAAATGATATTTGTGATACCAAAAGTGTCCTCTTTCTTCCCACAGATTTCATAATGTGCAAAGACTAAAGGCATAGACTGCCTTTCTTTGCTGTCTCTCCAGGTCACACCTGTATGCAGCTCTCCCCTGAGACACCTGTCTAGGGACGACAACATTCTTTGTTCTCTTTTTACTTCTCAGGCCTTTCTGGACTCAGCTGACCAATGGAGTATAAGGTCTGGGTCACCCAGGGCTTCTCCTTGTGAAATTTGTATCCCCCATTAGAAAGTTCAGGGGTTCACAAAATTATCTTTACCTCTGTCACCAACTGCAAGTTAGACTTAGTTAGAGGTCCCTAAAGTTACAACTTTAAACATTGTGGAGCTGTTGAAAGTTTTTGAGCAAGGACTTACCATGACCAAAACTATACTTTAAAAGAACTGAACTCAGGGCACCTGGGTGGCTCAGTCAGTTAAGCATCTGACTCTTGGTTTCAGCTCAGATCATGATCTCGGGTTTGGGAGATCAAGCCCTACATCAGGCTCTGCGTTCAGCACAGAATATGCTTGAGAGTCTTTCCGCCTCCCTCTCCCTCCCCTTCTGCCTCTCTCTCTCAAATAAATAAATAAATAAATAAATAAATAAATAAATAAATAAATAAATAAAATCTTTAAAAACAAAAAAAAGGAGTTGAACTCAGGCAGGATCAGCTTCATGGCTATGCAAACTATGCAGTCACATAGAACCCCAAGCATAGAAGGGTCCCATGCCTGGTGTAATGCACTGCTGTTGTGTTGAAAGTTTGAGTGATTTTGAATATGAGTCCATGCATTTTCATCTTGTCTTGTGACCTTCACATTATGTGGCTGGTCATGAACGTAGGATATGGGGTTATGAACAATTAAAATGAGGTAAGAGTCAGGAGGCAAGGAGACCAGATAAGAAACCACAGTAACAGTCCAAGTGAGAGCTAATGAGGAAAAGAAGTGGGGTATCCTTTCTGATCTAAGTAGATACTGTAAGTATTTAGGAGTAATAAAGAAAGCCTTGGGTCACAGACCCAAGGATATTCTTTGAGTCCCTCAACCCCAAACTACACAGAATGATTCTTTATTAAATACTGAAGTCAGGAGGAAATCAAAAGACTACAGGAAGACTTGAAAAGGTTTAAGCAGAGATATTACATAAGATCATTCAATATTTATTGTATTCTAAGCTGCTTCTGGACATCTCTAACATATTGTAAGTAATCATTACTTGTATAATTGTCTCCTTCATTCGATTGTGAACTACCCAAAGGCAGACTGGGTCTTATTAATTTTGCATCTATACTAGCTAGATCACTAGCACAGTGCTTGACACCTTATAGGTGTTTAATTAGTGTTTAGTGAATGAAAAAGCCAAGAACAAAGAACCAGCTTTTGTAAGCACATGTACTATCCGCTTGGAGATATGTGCCCAATATAGGCTCTTGGAGGCCTAAAGGTCTACCTTCCATGGTGTCCTGTGAAATTTGGGGTAAATGGAATTGTCTTGTTAACCTAAGAAGAGCATACATGCTCAATGTTCCCCTCTAGGGAGCCCCAAAGAAGATCATCATGAACTGCCATGAAAAATGGGAATGATATGGAATGAATTCCTCAGACCTCCCACGAAATCTTATCCATTCACAATCTATGGTGTTAGAGTTCTGTGTTGTCTTCTCTAATGATCACTCTTCTACCTGTTAACTTATAGAAGGCCAGCAAAGGACAGAAACAATCCTTCTTTGTCTGATTAAAGATATTCCTACAAGTGTCTAAAGACAAAGTGACCCATGAGTTCAGACCCCGTGTGTTCTGCATTAATGTTTTATTATTGTTGTTGTTGTACATTCATTTTGAATGGTTCTTGACATTTGGGCAGAACCAATAGAATCATTTGCAGAAAGGGTGCCTGTTTTCAAAATAGGTGTATTTCTTCTTAATCTAAATGATAGGAGTTAGAATTATCATTCTACCCAAAAGTGGCATATGGTAAGAATAGGAACAATCTTTATCTATAAAGCTTTTTTCACATTTCAGAATATTTTCATATATAGTATCTCACTGATAAACTCACCAATGATCCTACAAAGGTAGACAGACCAGAGGCTATAACTACAATGTTTAAGATAAAGAAATTTGGACTCAGAAGAGGGGTAAGGGACCTATCCAAAAGTACAAGGCAATAAGTGGCAGATTTAGTCTCAAGATCCCAAAACCCTAATAAAACTTTACATTTACATTTAAAATATAAATGGTGATGTTTCCAGATAAGATTCAAGTATAGCACAGGGATCTAACTCACTGTACCAACTATTTCAGGTTCCTTATCCAGGCACATGGTGGGTTTGCATTTCAGTGCACCTTGAAGTGAGGTGTGACCAAGTGACTTGTTTTGAAAGTTTGAAATCTTAGGATCTGGTGCAGAAGTTGTGACACTTCTTCCATCTGCCACAGCAACCAGCGCCACTTAGGTGGGGTTGCCCCATCAGCCTGGGTCCCAAAGTAAAAACGATGAGGAACAGAACCCCCAGATGACCTAGAGTGAACCCAGGCAAGGAATAAATCTTTGTTTTATTGAGGTATATTGTTACCACAGCACAACCTGACTTGCCCTGCTTGATACACTACACACATAGGCTTACATTCAAGGGCCCCACTGAAATGACCAGCGAACCATAAAAATAGGGGGAAATGGCATCTCTCTAGGAGCTAAGGAAGTGTACCATCCATAAGCCATAATGTTTGAGGGATTTCAACAAGATAAAAGGAGTTTAAGGAAGGATAACAAGGGATGATCCAGTACTCCTTCTTTAAACAAATTAATATCTTAGAAAAGTTTGCTTCTTCATGCTAAATAGGGACACGGTGAGGAGTCTTCCCCGACATACACACACACACATACACACACACACACAAAAATAATAATGCTCTCCAAGTTCATATTGGTTTTGGAGAAGGAAGTGCCTTAACAGTTGTTGGTGGGGCATGCTGTGACAAGCACTAGCTTTGTTCTAGAACATACTGTTCTGCTTTCCCTAAGATAATGCATGATCTTCACATACATAAAGAGCAAACTAGAGCTCACCTCGCAGGTGGAGGTGGTGGTGTGTGGTGACTCAAAACCGATGTGCTGAATCTGATGGGAGTGTTGAGTGATGGGCACACTGACCCACCTGTTTCCCAACCAGTGTGCATATGGCCCCTCTATGGAGGATTCTGTCTTCTGAAGCAAAACTTTTGAAGCGTGAAAGCAGAAACATGTTTGGCATATTTCTGTTGTCTTTTAAATCACAGAGAATAAAAATAGAAACAGCACTACATGAAATGTTATTCACATTTTAGGTAAAAATGATGTCAGAGTGAAATGGAGCACATTCAGACTGACAGGGTATGCCCACCACACAGGGAGTAGAGGAGGGACAGGTGGTGGGGAGTATCAGGTCATGGAAAGGGCAAACAAACCAGAAGGCAATCCCTGCCTCCCCCATTTAGCAGCTGAGTTGTCTTAGCTAAGATTCTCATTAAAGCTCAGACTCTTGATCAATGAAGATAATAAATAACACCTACAATTGAGCATTGCTATAAAGGTAAAACAAAATCATATGTGTGCAGAAGTGCTTTGTAAATTATGAGTTCTGGTGCAAGTGGTAACTCTTTATCTTTGGGCAGTTCTGAGCATTGTAAAATCCTTTCTTAAATAGCTTAAAGCTGTCTCTTCTATCTCTCGAAGTCTCCCAGTTCAGTTCCAGACAGTTAGTTGACATATGTTGGAAGGAAGGAGCAAAGAAGGAAGAAGAAAGGAAGGAATGGAGGGAGGAAGGGAGGAAAGAATCCTCATTTTGCCCATTTGGATCACACAAAATTAGTCTAATTCCTCTCCAGATAAATATTTATTTGCTTAAAAATGTGTTTCCTACCTTATTCCAGAGAACAATATAAGGGAGTTTACAAGGATGACTGAAACACAACAAAAGAGCACAAAATTTTGAATGGTGCAAAGTAATACAAGGAGAGGGACAGGGATGAGCTTGGGGGAGGAGGGGCCCTCAGCCTGGCTATGTAGGGAACCACCAAATGGTTCTATGCTTTGCCTTCAACACAAGAAAAGAAACATCATCATATATACGATTCCAACATCCATGAGGCAAAAAACAGCCCCAACATTCAAGAGAAGTACTGATCTTCTCAGTAGTGAAGATAAGAATCTTCCCAAAAGGACACTGTGGAAGGAAAGCATGACATCCTCAGCATTGCTTTTCGACAGACAGAATAAGAAGGTTCCTATGGCTCGGTCCATGAGAATGCTAATATAGGCTGAAGACAGCAAATCAAAAAACAATTCACTAAAGCAAACTGCATGCCACCAGGACAGTGCAATCCACCTTTCTGGGTCTCACTGATCCAATGTGACTTGAGGGTATATGATGGATTATCTGGAGGAAATGATCATTAGCACGTCCTTTAAGCAGTGGTCCCCAAACAGCATTCGAGTACCCACAAATGTTTAGCTCTGCCAAAGGGTATGAAAAACAAATCATGGTAAATGATCCTAAACACAATAGTATGTGACCAAGAACTCTTGGGGCAACTCGAGGGAAGAGGACGAAATAGTGAAGACAAATCTCGACGTGTTTATCAGAGATAAAAATCAAACCCGCAAGATAGAGTTTCCCATTGTCGTATGAGAAGGACCACTTGAGAAGTCCCTCTGAGGCTGATGGGGTTAAAAGCACCTCTTCCACCTTTATTTCTGCCACAGAGTTTTAGCCACAGTATAAAGACAAACAGCCTAAAATTAGGAATACACCAAGATAAGTGTGCTGGAAGCAGATTATTTATAAGCATACGCCATAGTAAAATGTTTCTCAGAAAATGTAATGTATGGGTTTCTTACCTTTCCAGAAGAGCAGTCACACAGAAGGCCTCCCAAGGGAATGCAACAGGACAATGCACCCAGTTTTTTCATGACGTGGCCGGCTCCCCACCTCGATGTGCTGGCCCTCCCTCGCGCATGGCTCCCTGCTTATATCAAGGCAAGCTCTGTGGGCCAAGGACAGGCATTTTCATGATTTCCTGGTGGGAAGTAAAGCTGAAGCTTGTAAAGGTCAGATCAGCCCTCACTAAATGGGGATCATGAGAGAGAGAGTCAAAAGGGAAGCCTCAAAACTCATGGCCAGAAAGAGGAATAAGATCATGAAACACAGGGGAAGAACAGGGAGGACCATCTCTCAGGGAAGACACAGTGAGGGGAAGAGAGTAACAGTAAAAACAAGGACTAATAATTTATTGAACACGTGTTCTATCGCAGACACTGAGCTAATGCCCCTCCCTGCATGACCTCCATTATTGCCAAAATTAACTGTAGCATTAGATACTCTTATTCTCTCCACTTTACCCGGGCTGCGGTGGAGGATGAGAGGTGCTAAAGAATGCTTTTGACACTGGGTGTGGAGTGCGGGAAGGCGGATGGACTGATAGTGCTCTGACGCTCCTTCAGGGAGCATGATGTCCCTCAGCAGGAAGCTACGAGAAAGTCTCCAACAGAGGATTTGTAAGAGAAGCTTTTCAGAGAGTTGACACTCACTTCTCCAGGTAAGCTGCATTTAGGTTCTAGAGTGCTTTGAATATCATTTATTCTCTAGTCTATGCATTCTCAGTAAGGATGATAGCATCCCTAGAGGGGCAAACCCATATTGGGTCAAATAGTGTCCCCAAAATTCATGTCCACCTGGAACCTTGGAACACGTCCTTGCCTGGAAATAGGGTCTTTGCAGATATAATTCAGGGAAGGCATGAGATCATGCTGGATGGGATCACTCTCCAATGAGAGTGTCCTTGTACGAGGTAGAAAAGGACAGACAGAAACAGAGAGGAGAAGGCCCTGTGAAGACTATCACCGCAGTTATGCAGCCACAGGCCAAGGAATGGTTGGGGCCACCAGTAGGGAAGGATTCTCCCCTAGAAACTTCAGGAGGAGCACCGCGCTGCCAACACTTTGATTTTGGACTTCGAGTCTCCAGATCCATAAGAGAATAAATTTGTGTTGTTTGAAGTCACCAAGTTTATGATAGTTTGTTATGGCAATCCTAGGAAATTAATATAGGGGGTGAAAATATCTTACTCTTTTCATGTATAAAACACAGATCAATATACAGTAAGTACATAAACACATATGTGATATTAAATTTTCATGGGAGGAGGAGAGTAGGGAAAAAATGTCTGAAAAAGTTCCTTACTGGGCCATAATGAATAAAGGGTGACAAACCTTGCAGTAGGCTGTGAAGATTTTGAGGGTGGCTGGGGAAGGGAGGCAGGGAGAATGCTTTGGTCAGAGGCTACTTTCTACAGCTGCTAACATCATTCTTCTTGTTCTTGGCATTTAAACTCAATATTCCCAATTGCTTCTTCTTCCATTCTGGCCCAGGTGCAATTATTACAACTTCTAGAAAGTTTGTTCTGCTATCTATTTGCAATAGGATTTGTCCCCAAATGAAGCAGAGCAATCACCTGCAACGTCTCCCAGTGACATGTTCTCTCATTGTCACAGGAGTTGGAAGGCCATGTTGATGTTTCTGCACTGTGCAGTTTTTTCCTCTGGAATCTCCAGCTTTTTGATGCTTTACAGAAAGATTAAAGGTAGTGGGTTATTTCTCCATTAGACTTGCTTTTTTCCTGATATTTCTAGTATGGCTAACAGGAAATTGTGTATGGTTGTTCTTATATTGACCTTCCATGAAAGCCATGGAATTAGGTCATAGTCTTATAAAGACTATTCAGTGAACTGCCTGTCCTGTCTGATATGGGTCTGAAACAGAGAGAGAGAGAGAGAGAGTCTGAGATGACTGGGGTAGCTCCAAAATGGAGGTCTGCAGAGACTTCCCAAAAGATAAGTAACCTGAGTATTTGATGTGTTTAAGTTCCTAAATTCTTTACAGTGAAACACAGGGAATGTGACGATGTTGGCCTGATAGATTTTGAGAGTAGGCATTACCCACCCACTCCTACTGCAGTAGAATCTTGATTATTGTGGCTCCTCTGGAACGTTTCGTTTTGCACAGAACCGCCTCTGGGTGTGTGCAGTTCGAGTTACAGGGTGTTAAGTAGGACTTCTCTTCTCATCGAAGTTTCAGCTGAGGACAATAGGACAAGACTAAGGTTTCAGCTGAGGATGCTAGGACACATCACTCTCATAGGATGTGCTAGGATATGTGAGGGAGGGTGTTTGGTCCTTCACTCTTCACACAGGGACAGGCTTGAGGATTTGTCACAGACATCGGGAAGTGGGCAGTTTTTTTTAGAAACAGACTTGGTGTGCTGTGGCATTTCTCCTTGCTTCCCACTGGGAAATAGGAAGGAAGTGGGAAGTTGTTTTCACCTTCAGCCACATAAGGCTACTGACCGGAGGCGACTTTCAGGTCTCCGAGAACTTGATAGGTATACCCTAGTGATAGAGCCCCAAGCTAGAGCCTGGAGTCCTGGAGTCTGGTGCTGTCCCACATCTGACATTATCAACATATGAAAGGCCAGCTGGCTAGAGGGACCTCTGGTGATAAAGAGGGTTGCACTGAAATTGGCCTGCACTTGAAGATTGTGGGGGGCCAGAGATGCATATGTGCATTCCACATGTTAGATCTGGATCCCTCAAAAGGAAAGAAGGCTCAGTCATCTAGAGGGACAAAGGACAAGTCATCTGGAGGGACAGTCCTCCCAGAAAGGGTGTGGAGGGAGCCACTGAGAGTCAGGGACTGTCCAAGGAGAGTGCCATGTCAAGGAATAGGAGGGCCCCCTCCAGGAGGGAGCCTGTAGAGAGACTGGCATCTGTCTGCAGGCCCCGCCCAGAGGGCACCGATGTGGATTACAACTAGAGAAGTCAAGGCAGGCACTTTCTGCCTCTTCACTCTCTCCCTTTCTGGCCCTAACCATGGAAAAGCCAGAGCAACAGAGAAGAGGACAAAGAATACAACGGTGAGGAATAGTAAAGAATCCAACCACACTCCCATTCCCCCCCCCCCCCACTGCTAGTCTCCTGCCTGACAGAGGTCCACATTGTGGGGGACGAGAGGCTTTAAAATGGATGAAAGATTGAAGTTTGCTATTCAACAGGACTGGACTTAACTAATGCCTGGAAAATTAGACAATGTGTTAACACCTGAGGATTATGGAAAAGCTGGGAGAGCTGCCCAAAGTTTCATCCAGGATAGAGAAAGACAAGTCAACAGAAAAGTTTAGAGAAAAGGTAAAGCCCTGCTTCTTCAATCAGCTGGTCACCTGATGCCTTTGAGAACAAAACTGCATCTAAAAGCTTTATATCAGATTAGGCTAGCCCATAAAATGTATCATCAAATACTGCATGAATTATCCTTATTTTATTATATAGGCGATATTATTCAGCTGCCTCAATAGTTCTAGGACAAAGGCAGAATTTTAGTAAATAAAAATACTGATTATACGTGACTTCATAATTGATGCCTGTTACAAGGGTAGACACTGTAGATGACTCAGGAATCCTAAGCAAACTCAGTATGCAAACACATTTGATGTGCCCACAATTACTGAGCTTTATTTCTTAATCTCAGGAGGCATCAAGGCCTTGGATGACTTATATCTATGTGCTGTTTCTTGGAAATATCCAAGAATATTTGGGAGGGGTCCCTATTTCCCTTTCAACCCTGAAATTATTTTCATAACCACTCTCCTCCTCTGACCTGGGAGGGCCCGCCGTTCTCCTCCAGGCAGGACCACCTTCTGGGAAGCTCTTGCCCAAGTGGGGTTCTGATCTCTACTCTACCTGAAACAGCCTAGTCTTAGGAGCAGGTGAGTGCCGGGAATGCTACAAAGGCACAGGGTACAATGGACAACAGTAGGCAAACTTTATGGCCTTTAGTGAACATCTCATTCTGCTGCATACCCTTTTGCTATCTTATTTTCCACTGGTCAAAGAGTGCTTTCCATCCTGATTCCATCCTCAAGTAGCTCTTTTGCAATTATAGTTTTCCAAAAACCTTGGTAGAGAATATCTGTGCCTTAAGAGTCCAAATGTTCTATGTTATAAATGAACTTAGGCTGTATTGGTCACCCAACACTCTCAAATTCATTGTCTTGCCCAAATCAAAAAGTTCTGGGTGTAGGGATGAACTATTCCCCCATAACCTTGCTACCAGGTTTTTATGAAAGCAGGTCTCAGACTAAATTCTGCCACATGTACAGATATTGATTAAACAAACTTTTATTAGTAGTAGGCATAAAAACATCATACAACCCCATGTGGTTTATAGGTGCTCTGACCCCACCTTGCAAGGAACATTAACCAGAGGCAGATACCACAATATTCCAGAGGCAGGATTCTGCTGTCCATATTGTCCACAGAAAGCTCCCAGAATCATCCCACTCTGGCTCAACACAGGACCACTTAGGGACCAAACCTTGAGGGCCATCCCCAAAGTAACAGGCTATAGGACTTGCCAGGGTGGCCATTGTCTCTAAAATATAGCCAATCTCCGTATCTGGAGAACATTTAATTTTACTAAGAAAAGCTTATTTCTAACATCTGTTATGCAGATTAGCAAGACATAAAGTTCATCCATGAAAACCCATTTCTGACATTCATTATGTTAACTAATAAAGTCTCTGGTGGTGATTGAAATATAGCAGCTTAAATACTATACCAGCTGCCTTTGGGGTGTGGACTTTCAGATTAAATGCTAGCTGACCACCCCTGGAGTGTGAGTTGTTGTCAAGGGCAACTGACAGCCCTTAGAAAGTAGCTCAGATTCATTCTCTCTCTCTCTCTCTCTCAGACACACACATCCATGCTGAAGTAATTTAAAGCAAATTATAGACATCATAACAATATACAAATAGAAAATATCATCTGCCCAAAGTAACTCTTATAGAATGCTATAATTGGCATTCATAATATTAAGTAGGAAAATCCTTTCAATAATATAAAAGTAATGAAATGTCTTGGTTTTATTCTTACAAATTCCACCTTTTTATTTTTTAATTTGGGAACATAAAATCATAAGATCAACCACAATCCTATATAGAATTTAGGTTAACTTTCAGTCTTTTCCTACAGGCTCACACATTTAGATACACTTTTCTTTTATAAAATTGGCCACTGGGTGTTATACGCAACTAACAAATCGCTGAACACTACATCAAAAACTAATGATGTACTATATGCCGGCTAATTGAACATAATAATAAAAAATGAAAAAAGTAAAATAAAATAATTTAACTTGAAAATTAATTAATTAATTAGTTAAAATTAAATTGGGTCCTGAAGAGAATACTGGAACATTTTAATCTGTCATTAAGTACTTTTTCAAAAACTCGAATTCAGATGCTACCTATTATTTTCTCTCATAGCTACATCATAATTGGGTAAACTAACCCTCTATAATTTGTGATTATTTTAGACTGTTGTTGATCTTTTACCAATTCAACACCTGTCCTACCTCTTAGCAGGACACAGGTGGTACACTTACATTGGGAAACTCAAGGAGCGTTTAATCAAGGTACTATTTACCCCCCAAAAAAAGGTACTATTTACAAAGCTGAGGAGAGGATTTAAGAAAAGCAATGGCAGATGGTGCACTGCCTGGTGGCTGGAAATGCCGGGGAGCTGTTACCCTCCCCAGGCCTGATGGAGAATGAGTGCACACCAGAAACCGGAGAGAGCATATGGGGAGAGCTACATATGTAGCTGCATCAGGGGGAGACAGCCAAGCCACGGTGACCCGGCCGAGAGGGAGTGGCAGGAATAAAATCAGGTCCCCAGCCTGTGCCTCCCTTTGGCCAAACCAGAAGCCAATGGGCAAAAAAGCCCTCTACTGTAGTGCATAGAATCAGCGTCCCAACACGGAGCAGGGTAAAGGATGGAGAGTGAATCAGGAAAGGCAAATGTGCCACAACTGTGAGAAATATTTTTTTATTTTCAGGCACAAAGTCCCCTAAAATGTATACACTTAAAGAAAGATAAGTATATGATAAATAACTTCAATATTAAGAAATACTATTGATGAGCACAGTAAGGGAGGGGGGTTCTCTTCAGGACAGGTTTAAAGGAGCCAGCTGCCTGATCTGCTGATGAAGAAAGCTACGAGTGAATTCTGCTGCAGGACTGAGCAAGCCCCATCACCATGGGGCGGGCGGGGAGGGAGGACTGACGTTCGGCAGGGACTCCTATGTGTCTGGATGGATCAATGAGGTGAAAGTCTGTTTTGAGAGGCTTCTCGCTTCTCGTAACAGTTCCCATTTTTCTAACCCAAACTACCTTCTGGGCCTTGTGATAAGTGCCTTACATACATTATCTCATTTAACACAACAAGACTCAAAGGGAATATTATTTTCTCATGTTTTTACAGAGGAGAAACTGAGGCTCGGAGACGTCTGGTGATGTGGCTAAGATCACGCACCTGCTAAGTGGTAGAGCCAGGATTTGGACCTCGATCTACCAGACCCCAATGCCAGTCTACTTAGCCACCCCGATAAACAGCTACTACCATCAACTATCCCACCTGGAACTGCTTTAGGAAGGAATGAACATGGAAACCTGGGGAGCAAAGATTGAGCCTCTCCAGGGAACGTCTGTCAAGAATGAAAGGAATAAGTAAACCATCTGAGGGTGCTGCCCAGGTTATGTGATCATTTAAAAATAATGATAATAGGGGCACCTGGGTGGCTCAGTCAGTTAAGTGTCCAACTCTTGGTTTCAGCTCAGGTCACGATCTCAGGGTCGTGAGATCCAGCCCCATGTTGGGCTCCACACTCAGCGCAGAGTCTGCTTGAGATTCTCTCTCCTTCTCCCTCTGCCCCTCCCCCTGCTCATGCTCAATAAATAAATAAATAAATAAATAAATAAATAAAATCTTAAAAATAAATAAATAAAATAAAAATAATGATAATAATACACAAGGGTCACATTTGGAGGTTGCTAGGATACCAACTCATTAGGATATCAACACACAAGAAGCAACTAGCCAAATCCAGAATACAGGAATTTCTGCAGGAGAAAGGATCATATTTCTTCCACAGATGAATAGCATGACAAAGGTGCGGGGTGGGGGTGAGGCGGTACGGGATTGTTATAGATCAAAAAAGATTTAAGGGAGCAACTGCTACTAATTTTTCCAATTTATGGCCTTTTGTAACCATTGCTTTACCTACAAAAAAATTCTCTTTTCCAAGGTGACCTATCCCACCTTGAAGCAGGACTCGACATTTCATCTCAGCCTGTGGCCCCAAATATTTTCCATAATCGAGAATGAGTGATATAAACTTTACCAGATTTTATTGATGTGGTGGAGGGAGGATCTCACACCCCACTAATCCCCATCTAACACAAGTCTTCTCCCAAACATCCTTCCCCCTGACTGCCCTTTAATCAGTCTCTAGCTTTCTCCTAGAATCCCAGAAAGCTAAAGGTTATTTTCCCAAGGATGACTTTGATTTCAGCAAACAAAACAATGTTTAACCACAACCATTCAATGGGAAAATTACAAATTACAAATAATTTTTTTCTTTTGTAACTTTTCCTGTCACACAAGCTAATGCCTCCAATTCCTCAGACTACTACACAAACAACATACAGTCATCCCCACTTACATGTGGAGGATACATTCCAAGACCCCTGTTGGATGCCTGAAACTGCACATGGTACTCCACCCTACATATGCTAATGTTTCTTCCTATAGGTACATACCTGTGATAAAGCTGAATGTATAAATTAGGCACAGCAAGAAATGAACAACAATAATAAAATAGAACAATTGTAACAATATACTGTAATAAAAGTTACGTGAGTGTGGTCTCTCTCTCTCAAAATATCCTATTTTGCTTTACTCACCCTTCTCAGACGATATAAGATGATAAGATGCCCGCGTGGTGAGACAGGTGAGGTGGACGACGTAGGTGTTGTGACGTCATGTGACACGCAGCTGCTACTGACCGTCTGATGATTCGTCAGAAGGAGGAGCATCTGCTTCCCTATGGTGGTCGACAGGGTCACTGAAACTGCTGAAAGCCAAACCACAGATAAGGGGGAGACTCCTGTAATTTCAAATTTTCTCACTTTCCTAGACAAACATTTGAATTTACTCCAGTTTAGTTATATCTACCTTCATGTGTAGAACACAAAACGACATGTAAAATCATGGTCTGAGATTTTAAATACAGGAAAGGACCCTAATCTCCATCATTCTAATAATTTTACTTCCACGGATGTGGCTTTGGGCCCCCAAAACTTTTATAGGGATCACTTTTCACCAGTTATTTATGTTGAGATTCCAGGCAACAGAAATCCTTTTTTGCACATACTTCCCTGACACCACATCTTTCCCCCATCTTTACACTTGTGGCATTGTTTTCACACTGAAGGGTTGACATCTACAAGTTCTGCCAATTAAATATAATTGTAACAGATTAGTGTATCATTTTGTTCTGTCAACATTTCAGGCACCCCAGTTCTATTACCCAGCATTTTTATATTCCTAACTCCTTTTAATGTCATATCTGAAAATATGAGGCACGTGTCGGCTAGAAATTGCTAAATAAGGCAGAACTGAGGGCAGAGCACATCATCTGCCCTAGAAACCTCTCTCCAAGTTAACTTGTCTCCATTTATCAAAATTCCTGGTAAGTTCTACAGACCACCACATTACTTTCTGTTCCCAAGTAGGATAGCTGAATGCTCTTCAGTTTTTCCAAGGATCGTATCATGTTCCTGTTCTATAATTTCTGCATCCACCTTTCTTCTGTCCTGAAAATCAGAGACTCCGTGCAAGGTGTGCAGGTGATATATTACTTAAGAGTGACACATATACGGAGAGACCATATCCCTGGTAGATATTGTACATTTGAGTATTGAGTATTATCCAAATTGTTCTGGCAGAAGGCCACAAAATGTCTTATTCTCTAAAAATTATATTACGATAATTTTTCGACAGATGGAAGCAAAGTATGTTGAGGAAGAGGTGCCTTTTGCTACATCACACAAAGGCTTCATATGGGCCAGTGGTGGCTTTGCTGAAATTATATTAACTCACACTCTAAGTGAACGTTTGTGTCCCCCCAAATTCTCTGTTAAAACCTACTCCCCAGTGGGAAGGTGCTTGCAGGTGGGGCCTTTGGGAGGTGCTTGGGTCATGAGGGTGGAGTCCTCATGAATGGGAAAAGTGCCCTTACAAAGGAGACCCCAGAGAGTGCCCTTGCCCCTTCCACCGCCCGAGGACCCAGGGAGAAGAAAGGCCATCTATGAAGTAGGAAGCAGTTCCTCATCAGACATCAAATCTGCCAGCGCCTTAATCCTGGATTCCTTCTTCAGAACTGTGAGAAATAAATTGTTTCTGTTTCTAAGTCACCCAGTCTATGGTATCCTGTTATAGCAGACCAACCTGACTAAGACAACTCCCCTCCAATCTCCTGGACAGCACCAAATTTTCCACAATTTCTCATAGATTGCTGACAACAACTTCATATAGCTCTAGTCCTTTGATCTCCAGAACATGCTTCATCTGAGCATATAGTTCCCACTATTTCCTTAACCATATTTGGTTGCAGTTCCCTTTTCACACCATTCTACCCTTTCCAGTTTGAAGACCATACGAGAGGGAGAGAGAGAGAGAGAGAGAATGGAAGAACAGATTGGGAATCATTCTCTCTTCTTTGTCAACAGCCTGGGGCCATGCTGTGACCAGGTCGCCTCTCCTTTATGCCCATATGCCCACTGGGATCCCTTCCTCCCAAACTTCCTGTCCCTGCCTTCCTCCCAAGAGTGCTCCATTGTCCAGGGCTTCCTCTCTGATCTCATTGCACTGATAACTGCCATTGATTTAGCTTCTGTTCTCGCACCTGTCTTCCTGCTACTTGTTCTCATCAACTTAATGCGATTATCAAGCTTCCTCCCTTCTTGAATCAAAGCTCTCTTTAATTGGGTCCACTTTCCTTTCTCCACAACACCTAAGCATACATTTCTTCTAAGTCAGCTTTCTGTTCTGAAAAACCTGCCGCTCCGTCCATCAGGTGTGCTCCCCGGCTGGCCTGCGACTTGCCTAATGAAGCCACCTTCCTCCCGTCACTATGAAAGTCTCCCCTGAGGCAAAGCTGTCATTATACCCGGCAGACAACGTGCTGTGAGAAACCCACGATTCCTCTCTTTTCACTCTAAAATTCTCATTGATTTTTCTCCAGAGAGACAATAAAGCAATTTCTACCATAAGGTCATCAATGCCTTTTTTTAAGTTTCCTTCAATGTATCACTTTCTTGGAGAAATGTTTTCTCTTCAAGCTCCCTCTTTCTAGTTTTGCTGTTCATACTTCTCAGGCGTCCCCCTCTGTCAAGAATGCCTTTGTTTATCATTAACTTAATTTGGAGCTGCTGGTCCATGTCACAGCACCTCCTCAAGTCATCAGAGTTGTCAAATTATTACCAATGGGAGACTCCAATTGTAAGATTTTTGTCCTAGCAAATTGACACTCTGACCTTCGTGCATGCATCCTTTTTTCCACAAATATGTATTGAAGATCTCCTATATGGCAAACATCGAGACCTAAAGTCCTATCTCAAATATAACTAGAGTTCTGTGTGACTCCATTTGGTGCATGGAATTGTAATCAAATAAACTATAGTTTGATAAACAAAGGTAGTTAAAAACAATTCGAATCATTATCAGTGGCAGGCAGAAGACCACATTCTTAGTCCCCAGTAAAACACTGTAATGTTCCCTTTGCATATCTCTCCCATTCTCTGGCTCTGTGGCTGCTGGCAGAACTCTCCTGGACACTCTGGGTCACCATGAAACACTGACCTGTCATAGAAGCATCTCCCCCTTCTCCCCACCTCAGCCACAAGCATGTAGAAATACAAGATAAAACACACAAGTCTCTTAAAATAAGAACTTTTTCAATACATATATGAATTAGAAAGCAAGGAAATCCACTGATGCAGTGAAGGAGAGATATGCACAGCTCGACCCAGGGGCAAACACTAAAGCCATGTGGTTCACAGAAGGATGAGAACTGGACCGGACCTCAAGTGGCTGGGAGGCTCAGGGACAAGTAGCAAAGCCTCCGTTCTTGCAAAAAAGAGAAGATAGAATGGACCCCACACACCATGCCCTGAGCTAGGAAGGGTTGCCTGGGGCATCAGATGGAGGCCAGGAAATGCTACACACTGACCTGGAGAAAGGGTCTGTTCCACATCTCAGGCCACTCTCTTCCTGCCCTTCTATCTAAACTCGGACTTACTCCCATCCATACCCTAAGCCACAAGCACACCCTGAGGCCTCCAGCCATGTCTATCTTCCCTTCCTGGGAAACCCCACACTCCACCCACCAGGACTAGGCCCTGGACCATGAACATCACCCATGGTGTTCAAAGGAAAGGGAAGGGAAGGGAAGGGAAGGGAAGAGAAAAATAAGATGTGATTTCTGTCTTCTGAAAGGACCTTGACTGCTATGCATTAGCAGTGCCATTATAAGGAACTCTGAGCATCCCCTCTGAGTGAGGTCTTCTTGAGAGTTCCAAGGGCAAGGCCAGGTGTATGAACAGCAAGTCCCATATTTCATGCAGGTTGGATTTCCTCGAAGACTGAGAAACCTACAGATCTGGACAACTTCCACATTCTTGGGTAACATTTCCTTGTAACTGAATAAGGATTAGCTAAGTCAAGGGTCAGAAATGGTTTTTAAAACAGGAGGAAATCTCGTTCAGAGTAGCTCTCTTGCTCACAAAACAAAGCATGAACTCCTGTCGGGTAGATTATTTAATTGTGATTTTTGGCTTTGCCAGTCTAAATTACTGCTTTTGCTAGATTCCCTTAGAGATAGGCCTGTCTGTTCTGGGAGCTTCTTCAGGAGAAGTTTCTCTCTAACAAGAGAAACACAGTGAAAGTTTTCACTGAGAACACAAGTGACCAGACATATTTGACCCTGCAGATGTTTGGACAAGCATTTACTAAGCAGTTACAAAGTCTGCAGGTCAGAAGGACTTGGAGAATCGTTTGTACTTTGTACCAGGAAAAGCAAATACCTTGTATATTATCTCTTTTTTGATGAGAAGTGCAGACACCTGATGGAGACAGGTCTACAATGAAAGAATCACTCTGTCATCTCGGCCCTTCTTAACCCTATGGTCACAGGACTCCACAGCCAAGGCTCCAGGCCCCAACATGAATGTGTCACCAGCCCATCTCCTGTGTGTTGGCATTGGCCTTGGGGTGAGCTTGGGGCTGAGCAAGTCCAGCACATATTTTCTTTGTAGTGTTAGCAGGAATTAAAAATTAGACAAAAGAGTATGGTACACAGCGGGGAGGAATCCTCCTCACTAATCTTTGCCAGAATTGATGACATCAGGTACACCCTTAGGGGACTTGCCTTGGACATCAGCATCACACTGTGGGCACCCACAGCCACAGCAAAGGTGAGGAGCCACTTTATGAAGTCTCAAGGGTAAAGGGATCAGGAGATCTCCTCTGAAGGCAGGAGAGAAGTTCATGGACAGATGAGAAGTGGCAAAAGAACTGATAGTTCAAAGAACTCACATGAGACACATCCTGGGGCACCAGAAGGAGCCCCACCAACCTCCGGCAGAAGGCCAAGGTGTCAGATCTTACAGGACACAAGAGGAATCTAGGTAGTTTTTTTTCTCAATGGGGAGGGTGTGCTAGGTCCTCAAAACTCTAAACCTAAAGAGAGGACTATAGGAGGAGAAAAGACAGGGAGTCTAGGGAATGAGGTACAATCATCATAGGGAAGCTGTACCCCCTTAGGCCAAGTGCTCTGCAGCAAGCAAGGAAAATGCAAAAGAGAATCATAATTCCCAATTCCTGCCTTACCTCTGTTGCCCTCCCCATCATCCAGCTTTGGGCATTTAAATTGAGCTCTTGCAGGAAAACAAGTGCAGATCTCCATCACAGTCAAATGTTTAACCAGTCTAGGAAATGCAGGCAATGCATGGGCTTCTGACAGGCATCACATGGATTATTAAGCAGAGAGGAGAAATGACCAGCCAACAACTCTTCAGCCTAAGAGAAACATGAGACGACTGATTCCCCAGGTTTATTACCACTCAACCCTCCTCCCACAGCCCCCAGTATTCTAGAGATCAGCCAGAGACTCCTTGCAAGGCACACAGGTCACTCTCGCTTCAAGCCCTGGGTGTGTCCTCTTCAGTACTCATATTCTTGCTGAAAAAATGGATAAGCCAAGGTTTCACTCAAGTGATGTTCCAATAAGTGTTTATTCCAGTATATGCTGTGGGAAAAGCCAAGATCTCATCACAGTCCAAACCACCCCTGCCTGCCATGAGAGTGTGCAAAAATGCAGGAAAGCCAGCCCTTCTTGGAAACCTCAGTAATTACTATGGGAACCTGTCGGATGCCAGGAGGCTGGGGAGACAGCTTAATTAAGTGCAACCTCTGACAGTTCTGATTGGGAAATTGAGGACACAGTAACAGGGTGTCATTCAGGCAACAATCTGCTCCTTTTGTTAAGACCCAGGGAGGGTCTCTTCTTTTGCCTACAACAAACAGGAGAGCTATAATTACACAATGTCAGACTGCAGCTGGGCATGCTATTTTGGATTTCATATTTTCCTGAAGAGTTTTACAACCAAAAAGATGAAGTGCCTCCCCATTTGAATGGCAGTTGTATTTAAGGTACTTGAGGTCCTATAACACTCTACAGTCCTAATTCCATTTCTCATGGTAAACAGGGGGTAGCAAGCCAAAATCTGGTGGTTCACATTGCATGCAGCTATACAAGCCTTGTGTATTGGCTTCCTAGGGCTGCCATAACGAAGTACAACAATGGGGTGGCTTAAACAACAGAAATTTATTGCCTCACAGTTCTGAAGGCTTGGAAGTCCAAGGGCAAGGTGTTGGCAGGGTTGGATCCTTCTAAGGGCCGTGAGGAAGGATCTTCTCAATGCCTCTCATCTAGCTCATGGTGGTTTGCTGGCAATCTCTGACATTCCTTGGCTTGTAGATGCAGCAGCCTGATCTCTGCCTTTTTCACATGGCATTCTCTCTATATGTATACATCTATCTCTGTGTCCAAATTTCCCTTTTATAGAGTACAGTCGTATTGGATGAAAACCCACCCTAATGACTCATCCTAACTTGACCACCTGCAAAAACCCTATTTCCAACGAAGGTACATTCACAGGTACCGGGAGATGGGACGTCAACATCTTTTAGAGGGACAGGATTCAACCCATGCCACTTTGGGTTCCAATGAAATCTCATGAGGATGTCCCCTATGGGGGAAAAAAATGGAGCTTCTCTAAGTGACATGAGGATGCTGAGTTCCTGCCACCCCCTCAGCACCGCCCCCTTCCTGCAGACTGTAGAAGTCTCCGCAGGGTGTCACAACTCTCCCCAGTTTTAGAGCAATTCAACTAAGAGAAAGGGGACCTGCAGGGGTTTTCCCTTTTGTGTTCTTTTTTTTAATGAGCACGTGTCAAAGATTTATTTAATCAGGAACATGAGACCCGTAAGGTGTTACAACCAGATCAAAGGAGCATTCAAAGAACACACAGAGGGGTGCAATCCGGACGGCAGAAATGAATTTACAAAAAAACGCAAACCTAGTCAATATCCACAGTGCAAAAACCAGCTGCATCTCCACTGGACAAAATACATTTGCACTTCTATGGGCAAGAATCGTTTGCATTACTATCAGTTTTCTACAAATGACAGAGTTACAAAAAAACTCGAAGGCAATGAGAGACGCAGATAACCAGGAAGGGTGCGCTAGACAAGACACCCAGTAGTCTTTTTTGCCCATTTTGAAGTTTTTCACATTTTTTCCTGGCAGAATATATGCCTCCCAGATGCTGGGCCACCTGCTGAAATGTCATCAATCATCTAAGGCATTTAGATCCAAGAAGGCAGGGGGGGGGGGCGGAATCCTGGGTCTGCTGGTTGGAAGGACGTGTCCTTCAGGAACTTTTAGGATGGCCCCTCCTCTCTACCTCACCCACTGCTTCTCCCAAGGCCCTGATGGCAGGGAAATGAATTTCTCAGCAGTTACAGGGCTTCCTCAGCTCCTCCTGGGAGACCAGGCTTTCTGGAATTCAGCAGCAAGCTTTCCCGTCCCATTCCTCGCCCTCACTACCAAGTCCTTTCATTCCGTGCCCCTGGCCCCACCAATTTTTCTCTCCTGTTCTAGTATATACTTCAGGAGTCACCTCAGCCCTGGCCAGGCATTCCACTCGGGCCACTTTCCTAAACTGGGAAGTCCATCAGTCTCAAGATCAACCTTGTTCTGCCCTCTCTTCTGTGCTTCCCAACCACTTTGAGACGTCAAGCTAAAAGTCTGAGCCCAGAGATGTAAATTTTTCTAGTTCACTTAGTGGCTATGTAACCTAAGTGACAATTTCCCTAAGCTCCAATTTCCATCATCCTAAATCTCAGCATCTCTGTGTGTATAAATGAATACAGCAAATACTGTGGTCTTCTGTCCAGACCCCCTCCAGGATCTAGAACTGGGGCACTCATTCCCCCAGCTCATAGCACAGCTTCTCCCGGGAAACTGCCCCATGCCAAAGGGAGCTGCCTCACCCAAGAATATGACCTCTCCCCACCACCACCAGCCCCACCAAGAGTAGCCCACTTGCCTCTCGGTCCAAGTGGGGATACGAAGCCTCAGCCCTAGCCCTCTTGCCTCAATTTGGAACATCTCCAAAGGGCCACCTCAATTTCAGTGCTCCCTGTGGGATCAGCTGGGGTCTCTGTTGCAACTAAATCACAGTTCAACTTCTCCTTCTGCCCAGTGCTGCCTCTTTCGCTCCCTTACAGGTGTGTTCCCAAGGGACTATCCCATAAATGTCTTGCCTGAAAGCCTCAGAGTCTCAGCATGTGTTGCCTTGGGAACTCGATCCTGCAACAATGAGAGAGTGCTGAGCATATGGTAGGGGCTCAAATATGCCACTAGCAAGCTATGTGATCCACATCGAGTCACCTCTCTCGTCACAAACACGCGGTTCCACGCTGACGCAGGTATGAGTAAAAAGGCAGGCCAGCCTCGGTAACCTGGCTAAGAAGTGGAGCTTTGGGCAGCGGGGGGGGCTTGTTTTCTGCCCGGCCGCAGTGGAAATTCCACATAGCGGGGTAAGAGTGGGGCCAGGTAAGCCAGCCTGAGATTGTTTCCCTGCCACATCCTGCCAGCCTCCCGAAACTGATATCCCTGGGAAAGGCTGACATTTTACAGTTACATGCTTCTGCAGGTTGGCGGTGTCATTCTCGGCCAGGGCCCCTACGTCTCGGATAAGGGGTGGGATCTTGTCAGGCAGCCACACAGCAGCAGCTACAAGGGGCATCAAGTTTCGGTCACTTTTGGGGTCACTGCTTCTTGCTCAGCCATGCCCAGAAGCAGAAGTACCTGTGCAGCCCTCCATCTCTTGACGAGGGTACAGTCAGGTCACTGAAACTCGCATTTCTCATTCCTGCTGGAGACTGAGGGGGACCTTGGGGACCATAGAGCCCATAAACACTGGTGGAACTGTACTACACACACACACACACACACACCTCCCACCATCTGACTGCCATTCTTGCCACTTCATTCCCAAACACACACACACACACACACACACACACACACAATTTAAGCTTATGTAGATCTGTTGGTTATTTGTGAGACCTTGGACAAAGAAAATGTTATGAGGCTCAGTTTTTTCATCTCTAAAATGGGGATGAGTATTCATGTGAGTACCACAAGCTGCTATAATATGTAAACTCCAAAAATCTCACTGGCTTAACACAGTACAGATTTATTTGTTGCTTGCTTGAAGTTCCAAAGGGCTGTCACTGAGCAGTGGTTGTCCTCCAAGATGTGATTCAAAAGTCAGATTCCTTCTGGCTTATAGTTGCAACATCACCGTGCTCGTCTTCACATGATAGAGGAGGAGAAAAGAACACGGAAGGTCAGAGTTATGGGAGGAGAGCGTAGGCCCGGCCTGGAAGTAACACACGACACCTTCACTAACAAGCCTTTGATCAAAACTCAACCGTATCACCATACTTAACTGCAAAGCAGTCTGGGAAATAGAGTTTTGCAGTGTGCCCACAAGGGGAAGCCAGCCAGTCCCTGCCATGGGATGATAACCTTACAGGATTATTGTAAGATTAATAAAATAAGCATTTCGGGTACACAGTGAGTGTTCAATAGATAATTCGTGTTGCAGTTATTAACACCCACAAGGACAACCCCACAGGTCCCTGAGAAGCAGCTGAAGATGCTGCATCAGACATGGGTCCAAGGCTAAGGAGGTTGATTTTTGTCTTGCTTGAGCCAAACACCACCCATGATAGGCTCACAGTGATGAACTCAAGCTCATCCCTCTGCTGACTCCCCTTGTGGGGAGGAGAGCATGTGGGCTTTAGTTCTGACTTGGGAGGAGGCAGGAAATAGTGGGTGCTTCAATTGCTCCCCACCTACCATGCTGTGACCAGTTTTCTCCTATAATACTAGAAGGCTAACATGACTTGGAACCACAAGAATTCTTTACCCTTCCAAGGACTCCCAGTCTGGCTGTAGGAAGAATGTATGTTCTCCCACGACTTTGACACTGGCCCACTCCTTGAGAAATAATAGCCTTGGCATTATATTTCTATATATAATATAATATATTTCATTATATTTGCCTCCTTTCTTTCTTATTTTAAAATGTCTGCCTAAGCCATTTGGGACAAAGTCTCTCCATGCTCAAATTTCTTCTCTCTGACCTCCAAGGTTCTCTCTCTCTTCTTTTTTTTAAGATTTTATTTATTTATTTGAGGGAGAGAGTGAGAGAGAGCATGAGCAGGGGGAGGGGCAGAGGGAGAAGCAGACTCCCCACTGAGCATGAAACCAGATGCTGGGCTCAATCCCAGGACCCCAGGATCATGACCTGAGCAGAAAGCAGACACTTAACCAACTGAGCCACCTAGGCTGCCCCAGTTCTCTCTTAATAGTAGAATAGAGGAAAGTGGTATTAATGCCAACATATGGGGAAAACTCAAAACACCATTCTCTGATAACCCCACCTGCCACATTCCCCACATACGTGCATGTACATGTGTGAGTGAACAGGCACGAGTCACAGCCACAACCCTCGGATGCACCTGTCATTTTGGCTTGGGGACTCAGGAAAGAAGCAGGAAATGGAAAAGAAGGGAAGTGGGGGGGGGGAGAAGTATGTAGTATAAGATTTGGAAGAAAAAGGCAAGTAAAAGTTCCTTGGAGCTGTGCATGCTGTGAATTGTTGCCCCATCCCGAAATAACTTTATCTCTAATGATCTAGGCTTCTTACAAGAAAGAAGCACCTTGCAGCAAATAACTTTTTTAGAGTTGAAGATGCAGAAAAGCAGAGAATAAAATAATTTCAATGAAACACATCAGTCTTTTGGAAATATTGGTTCACTAGCTTATGCAGATCTTCCAAATGTTGGCTCATTGTATTATACAATATCAAAAAATCCCATGTGTTAGTATTACCACAAGTCTCATTGGAAAATTCTTTAAGAACTGAGAAGCTGCCAAGCTCATGGTTGCAGAAACAAGTTTCCCAAAATTCTAATTTTTGGTTGAAATTTTGTATTTTTATCATTGGTAACAAATACCATCAGTTGTTTTCCTTGAAGAAACAGGCTCATTTTGTTAATTTCCAGGAAAATATCCCCCAGACACCCTTGTCTGAATAACCACAGTTTGTCTGCCAGTCATTCTTTCAAGTAAAAATGGTGTTCCATAAAAAATAAAAAAGAGGGGGGATTAATTGAGCTCTCGACTCAAACATACAAGTGAATTTTTTTTTACACAAGTGCTTTTAATAAAGACAATCATTGTACCTCAGAATGCAACAAAGGTACTTTATTCATACTTCATTATTCAGGATTTTTTTTTTGAAGATTTTTTATTTTTAAGCAATCTCTACACCCAGTGTGGGGCTCGAACTCACAACCCCAAGATCAAGAGTCACATGCTCCACCAACTGAGTCAGCCAGGCGCCCCCTATTCAAGATATATTTTTAAAATGTGTATGCAAGGGGGGGCGCCTGGGTGGCTCCATTGGTTGAGCGACCAACTCTGGATTTCTGCTCAGATTGTGATCCCAGGGTCCTGGGATGGAGCCTGAGTCGGGCTCCGTGCTGGGCGGGGAATCTGCTTGAGGATTCTGTCTATCCCTCCCCCTGCTCATTCACATGCACTCTCTCTCTCTCTAAAATAAATAAATCTTCCAAAAAAATGTGTACACAAGGGCCAAGACTTAATACAATTTATCATTTTTACTATTTCCTTAAGGTCACTCCTAAGTGAACCGGGCAGGTTATCTTTTTCACTTCAGGCAGGTGGCAGGACAGGATGCAAGAGCAGCTCCTAAGGTTTGGGGCCCCTGCACTAAAGACCCAGCAGCTCTATGCGCCATTGGTTTACACCATCAGTGTAAATGTCAATACCATGAAAAAGACAAAGAACATCTTCATGTTATTATGAAAACAGCTTTGAATCTGAGGATCCCTGGAAGAGTCATGGGGACTTTTCGAGATCCTCAGACCACACTTTCGAACAGCTGCTATGGATCAAGCAGAGGTCCTCCTCATCTGTCACCAACCCCAATTCCTCCAGCACTGCCACCACCTCCCAGACACTGAAATACCCACAGTTCTAGGATTGGTATCTATCCTTAATATGTACTTTTACTAGATGGACGATAGCCATAGAAAAATCTATAGATCTTTTGATTTTTTTACATTTGGATAAATATCATGCTGAGGATGTCAGTTTGCAGGGTGCTTTTTTCAGGCAATACTGTATTTTTGAGCTTCCCCCAAATTGATTCAAACAGATCGAGTCTGCTCTTTTCATTGTACAGTATTCCATACAATGTATTACTGTTTTATTTAACCATTCCTCTATTCAAAAATTTTTCTTTCTCTTTTGAAAATATGAGTCTTATTTTGTTTACACATTAAGCAGTGCATTTTGAATCGTATCATGAGATGCTCCTCACACACGAAAAGCTATATATAACGTGCATGTGATATAAAGAATAATATACAAATGGAGTCCCAAGGACAGGGGTGTCCTCACCCTGCTGAAGGGGCCTCATCTTTGGCTGGGAACGGTGCAGACTGGCCAGAGTGAGTTGGGTTTGGTTTCTCACTCGAGAGTTTTGGCAGGCCTTCAGGTACCCAATGAAGACATGAAAAGACATCATTCTTGAAGGTTAAGATGAAACTTGCTATTTTACTCAGGGACAAGGCCCCCCTATTCTGGGACTGAAAGATACACAAAGTTTCCTTGTTCCCTGAAAGCCAGGCTCAGGTTGGAAAGACAGGTCATTTTCCACTGTTTGCTCTCCACACAAGAAAGCACAATTATTATTATTTTTTTAATGCCTTTAACATTTCTGAGGTCCCCAGGTTGCACTGTGAAAACAAGTGACTGCCTTCCTCGGCAATTATGTGAACCTTCAGCATTCTTATTGCAAAACATGATTACTATGTCACTAGTTGCTATTTGTTTTCAGACAATTAAAAATGGGGGGATGTTCTGAGATTGGAGCTGAGGTTCGGAGGGATGCTCGTGGACTCTGGACTGGGTCAGAGCTGAGTGCAACTTGCAGCTCCATCACGCGTGGTTGTGTGACCTTGAGCAGGTCACTTAGAGCCCCCGCACTTCACCTCCTGCATTTGTCAAAGGGACATATTTCCTTATACCAGACAACGTGGGCAGGTAGCCAACATATAGGACATCATCAGTTTCAGATGTAGTGTTCAATAAGTGTGTGGCAATCTGAATGCACAGTAAATAACAGCCGTGGATGCTTATTCATCCTCCATGAGAATTATATCACAACTTTCTGATCCATTACTTTAATTATCAGAATGATGGATTTGACTTGAACCTATGATTCTGGCAAATTTTATAAATACAACCTGACTCTTCACTCCTCCTTGGACTGCCATTCACACTAAGCTTTTTTTTTTTATTTTATTTTATTATGTTATGTTAATCACCATACATTACATCATTAGTTTTTGATGTAGTGTTCCATGATTCATTGTTTGCATATAACACCCAGTGCTCCATGCAGTATGTGCCCTCTTTAATACCCATCACCAGGCTAACCCATCCCCCCGCCCCCTCCCCTCTAGAACCCTCAGTTTGTTTCTCAGAGTCTATAGTCTCTCATGGTTCGTCTCCCCCTCCGATTTCCCTCCCTTCATTTTCCGTTCCCACTATTTTCTTTTTTTTTTTTTTTTAACATATATGGGCTAAATGCCCCAATCAAAAGACACAGGGTATCATATTGGATAAAAAAACAAGACCCATAGATATGCTGTCTACAAGAGACTCATTTTAGACCCAAACACACCTCCAGATTGAAAGTGAGGGGGTGGAAAACCATTTAGCATGCTAATGGACATCAAAAGAAAGCTGGGATAGCAATCCTTATATCACACACTAAGCTTTCTGCCATCCGTTTCCAGCCCACCACTTCACAGAACCTTTCTTTCCACAGATGTCATGACCTTCACATGGCTGAACCCAGTGGGATGTCCATGCCCTCATTTTATCTGACCTCTCCATGGCAGCTTCCTGCTTCTTGAGACTCTGCCCTCCTTGGCTTCTGTGAGCCTCATGTCTCCTGGCTTTCCCCAGCTCCCAGGCAACAACATCCTTCACGGACACTTAGCTGGCAGGGTGCCTCGAGTTTGGTCTCCAGCCCTAATCTCCTCTCACTGTTCATTTCTCTTCCTGACTGATCTCGTTGGCTCTCACATACGGATAAGACCCAGATCTCCATCTCCAGACCTGGCCTCTCTCTGAACTTCTGATTCTGTTTTCTGACTCTCATGAACTCCTCCACAGTGCAGTCCTTGGGCATCTCGAACCAACGTATCCAAAATTCACCATCCCATGTGCCTTCATCCTGAATTTGTGCTTCCTTCGGAAAGCCCCACCTTGGTGAATTCCCCACCACCATCCATTTGGTCATCTCAGTCAAAAACATTAGTATACGCCTAGGAGCATCACATTAGTCACGAGCTGTATAAAAGCTGCTTTTCTTTAAAAAAAAAAAAAAAATACACCTGTGTTGTATTGACTCCAGTCAATTCTCACCCACGTCATTCAAGCCCCTCCTAGAGGACCTCGCTGTCTCTGGTCTAGTGTCTTCTAAATCCATTCTTCAATGTGTATCCAGGATGATCTCTCTGAAACACTCACCTACACCTCGAGTTGACCCACAGATTGCCAACTAGGTGTGGCCATATAATTTATCAGCCAAACAGACACTTTTGATAGTAATAGGGTGTGCTATGAATAATTGCACTGGAACAGCAAATAAACCCTAACTCTCTGCCAGGCACTGTGCTAAGTGCTTTATATACCCAATGCACTTATCGGGCAACTACGATTATTATCCACTTAAGATGAGGAAATTAAGGTTTGCACAGGTTAAGTGGTTGGCCCATGAACACACAACTTGAATCCCAGTTCAAATGAGTGAGATTCAAACTCAGCACCAGCTGACCCTAGAGCTCATACTCTTTTTTTTTTTCTTTTTTTATTGAAGTATAGTTGACACACAATGTTACATTCGTTTCAGGAGTACAATATAATGCATAAGTCGGGCGCCTGGGTGGCTCAGTCATTGAGCGTCTGCCTTCAGCTCAGGTCATGATCCCAGGGTCCTGGGATTGAGCCCCACATCAGGCTCCCTACTCAGCAGGAAGCCTGCTTCTCCCTCTCCCACTCCCCCTGCTTGTGTTCCTGCTCTCGCTCTCTCTCTGTCAAATAAATAAATAAAATCTTTAAAAAAAAATAATGCTTGCATAAGTCTATACATTATAGAGCTCATATGCTTAATCACTTCCCTATACTGATCATTATCATCCCCTTATCTAAAAAAAAAAATGTGCTAGGCTTCCCTATCAATTTCACAACAAAGTTTTCATGGTCTGACATGACCCCACCTTCTCTCTGACCACTCCTTCATAGGAGCGCTTACTGCAGCTGGGCAAAACCAACTGACTTTCTCACCTGGGTGCACTTGCTCTTTGTTTTTCCCATCATTTTCTTCCCATATCCTTATCTAATCCCTTATAGTCCATCAAACTCAGCTCAAATGTCATCTTTCCAAGGTAGCTGCCTCTCCAGTGGGTTCCCTCAGTGTTCTGTGTATGTATAAGTCAGAGCGTGAATTATACTGTAATTTCTGTCCCCCACTAGTAGAGTTTGCTCTGTTGTTTTCTTCAAATTATTGTAACCAAATATTTCATTTATTTGTCTTCAAATGTTCTTCTTTTCTGATAAATGTATTTAAAACTATAATTCTCCTTCTAAATGCTGGTTTGGCTATGCCTCATGAATTTTGACATATAATGATCCCTTTAACCCCAAAATTTGGGGGGCCTTCCTTTGGTTTTCGTTTGTTCATTGTCGGTTTCCAGGAAATGGAAAATTTTAACTCTTTTACTGTTCTTGGTCTTTAATTTTATTACATTATGATCACAGAACATAGTTTGTGTTATATTGACTCTTTGGACCTTTTTTCTATGGCCTAGAACATGGCTGATTCTAATAAATGCATGATGTATGATCAACATGTACATATTCTGCATGTTGGCCATGAAGTGGGATGTGTACGTATATTTTCAGGCTTGTTAGTTATGTTATTTAGTTCTTCTATACCTTTGCTTATTTTAAGTCTGCTCTGTAATAAAATTTCTAATTACCCTATATAAAATTGTATCCCACTATTTAGTACAGATACTAGATACAGTAGAGTCTGTAGTTGAATAAGTGAAGATACTGCCATGACCTTCTTGATATCTAGGGCTCACCTCTTTAGAAACAAGTCATTTATTTTTTTAAAGACTTTATTTATTTATTTGAGAGAGAGAGAGCACAAGCGGGGGAGCAGCAGATGGAGAAGAAAAAGCAGACTCCCTGCTGAGCAGGGAGCCCAATGTGGGGCTCAATCCCAGGACCCTGAGATCATGACCTGAGCAGAATGACACTTAACCGACTGAGCCAGCCAGGTGCCCCAGAAACAAGTCATTTAGAACTCAACTCAACTAATCTTTAGCTCTGACTCAACATGCCCTTGGCCACTCCAGTACCACTCCTAGGGGAGAAGGATTAGAGAGTAAACAGAGGCAAGGACACATGTAAGAGAGGGTGCTAGTCCTTAACCTTCATGAACTCTGCGGCCACTCTTTCGTTTGTGAAAGTTCTTTCTCACAATGTAGGTATTTGGTTTTAGCTTCATGCCAGGACCACCAGGGAAGTGAGTCAGGTATGTATGTATGTATGTATGTATTTAATTTGGGGGGATGGAAGTTTGTACAAGTCAGGTTGTATTATCTCAATTCTCCAGCTGAGAATCTGAAGGACTAGATCATACTCCAGGGTCACACAGAGCATTGGTAAGTATATGGAGAAAAATGCAGGTGGGAATGTAAAACGGAGCAGCTATTGTGGAAAACAGTCTGGAATTCCCTCAGAAAGCTCAACAGAGAGATCACATATGACCCAGCAATTCCACTCCCAGGTATATACCCAAGAGAATTGAAAACATATGTTCACACAAAAATGGAGGCATAAATGTTCATGACAGCATTATTCATAATTGCTAAAAACTGGAAACAACCTGAATGTCCATCCATTCATGAATGGACAAAATGTAGTACATCCATACGATGAAATATTGTTGAGACATAAAAATGAATGAAGGACTGATATATGCTGCACTATGGATGAACCTTGAAAACATGATGCTCAGTGAAAAAAAGTGTGACACAAAAGCCCACCTATTATATGATTCCATTTATATGAAATGCCTGGAATAGGCAAATCCATAGGGTTAGAAAGTAAACTCATGGTTTTCAGGGGCAGGAGGGGAGGGGGAAATGAGGAGTGACTGCTAATGAATGTGGATTTCTCTTTGGGGTAACAAAAATAATCCGGAATTAGGGGCACCTGGGTGGCTCAGTCGGTTAAGCATCTGCCTTCAGAACCCCAGGGGCCTGGGATCGAGCCCTGAATTGGGCTCCTTGCTCAGCAGGGAACCTGCTTCTCTCTCTCCCTCTGCCTGCCATTCCCCCTGTTCGTGTGCTCCCAATCTCTCTGTCAAATAAATAAAATCTTAAAAAAATAATCTGGAATTAGACAGTGATAATGGTTGCAAAACCTTGTATTTATACTTAAGTCCAGTGAACTGTGCATTTTAGAAGGGTGCATTTTATGGCATATGAATCATATCTCGGTTTTTAAAAAGAGGATGGCAAATCAAGAATCATAGATCCCAGGGCGCCTGGGTGGCTCAGTTGGTTAAGCGACTGCCTTCGGCTCAGGTCATGATCCTGGAGTCCCTGGATCGAGTCCCGCATCGGGCTCCCTGCTCGGCAGGGAGTCTGCTTCTCCCTCTGACCCTCCCCACTCTCATGCTCTCTGTCTCTCATTCTCTCTCTCTCAAATAAATAAATAAAATCTTTAAAAAAAAAAAAAAAGAATCATAGATCCCTGCTCCAAATCCCAGCAGAAAATGCCTCAGAAGCAGTGCAGTACACAAGACCGTGGACCTTGGAAAAAGATGGAGTGTATTCAAGTCCTACCCTTCCAATTATGACCTCCAGAACTTGGGCATTTTTTTTAAAGATTTTTTATTTATTTATTTGAGAGAAAAAGAGAGAGAGAGAAAGTGAGAGTGTGAGTACAAGCAGGGGGAGGGGCAGAGGGAGAAACAGACTCCCTGCTGAGCAGGGAGCCCTATGTAGCAGGGGGCTCCGCTCGATCCCAGCTGAAGGCGGATGCTTTACAGACTGAGCCACCCAGGCACCCCAGCACTTGGGCATTTTATTTCATTTCTATAAACATGAGTTTTATTTCCTGTAAAATGAGAGCATTATTACCTATTTCATGGGGTGGTTGTAAGGATTAAATGAAGCCATCTACCCAAGACAGCTAGTACTATACCACAACATGTAATAAGTGACTGCTACTATTATTATTATTTGTATTATTACAATTATTATTTTCACATCTTTCAGATCTTTCATCTCTAATAATATTTTTAGTACTATTCTTATATGACACTTCCAATAACAGAGATACTGAATGGTTCCAGTTTCTGTGAGCACAATCTTGGCAAATTCTTTAGACAATATGGCGTAAAGGAAAATCTATTTTTAGTCTACTGAGATATGCACTGTTCTTGTTCCATGAAATAAATAATAATTAGCAAAACAGCTGCTGAAAGCATGTCACATGAATTCATTTAATATATTGTTATAAATAGCAGTAGAAATATTTGCCCATTGCGCCCCCTTGTGAGAGTTTAGGGGAACTATCTTTATTCCAGAGAGTAGGGAGTTTTGCACCTTGAAATTCAAAGGGTGGTCCTCAGATCAGCAGCACGGGTATCATGTAAAACCTTGCTAGAAATGTAGATCTTGCATTCCCCCCCCCCCCCCCCGCCAGTTAGAATCTACATCTTAACACTCTCCCTGGATGATTTTTATACACATTAAGTTTGAGAAGTATTGGCTTGAAGCATATTGTAAACACTTATCTCTATTCAGGAAGCATTTATTGAGTGTCTTACTATCATATGTTAAATACTGCACCAGGAAGTGGAAATAGCAAGATAGATTTAATTTTTCCATGAGGAAATCTGTGATTAAAAACCTGTAATAGTTGGAATTAATGGTGCACCTTAAAGAGGTAAATTACATGGTTTGTGAGTTATATCCCAAATTTAAAAAAAAAAAAAGTATGTCAAATCAGGAATCATAGATCATGCTCTAAATTCCAATAGAAAAGTTTCAAGGAAGAAGCACAGCACACAAGAATGTGGACTTTGGAAACAGATGCATCATATTAAAATTTTACCCTCCCCATCCAATGAACACTATAGTAAAGTTGTGTATAAGATTCAATGCTACACAAAATGAGAACAACTAACTCTGAGTGGAAGAACAGAAGGAAGGTTCAAGGAGGAGGTTGTATTTGAGATCAAGCTCAGTAAGCAGAAATTTACCAGGTGGAGAATGTTGGGCAGGGTATTCCAGTCTGAAGGAATGCTATGGGGCAAAGCACATACATTCAAAGGCATGTGATATGTTAGAAGAATGTCAAATCTTTTGGTAAGTCTTTGGTGGGCAGTGTTTGTAAAAAAGGCAATTACCTTGGGGCACCCTTAGCCAGACTGCCAAGTTAAAAAGAGAGAAAAACACAATTCCCAATATTATAAATGAAAGAGGGGATGTAATGATGGACACTAGGGTGATTATTGTTAATACTGCATTGCATATTTGAAAGTTGCTAAGTGAGTAGATCTCAAAAGTCCTCATCACGAGGAAAAAAAAAACATAACTATGAACGGTGAGAGATGTTAACTAGTCTCATTGTGGTTATCATTTCACAATATACACACATATCAAAGCATTATGTTGTACACCTAAAACTAATATAATGTTATATGTTAATTATATGTCAATTTTTTAAAAAGAAATGAAAGAGGAGAAACACAAATTAGCAATATCGGAAATGAAGGAGAGACACCACTATCACGTTTGCAGTCATTAACGAGACAAAAAATATTATAAAAAGATTTTTGCCAATAAATTCAACAACTTAGATGAAGTAGACAGATGTCCTGAAAGACACAAATTAACAAAACCGACTCAAGAAAAAATTAGGAAATCTGAGTATCCCAATATCTGTTAAAGAAAATAAATTTGCAATTTTAAAACCTTCTGACAATGAAACCTTCAGACCCAGATATCTTTACTGATAAATTCTATCAAGCACTTAAAGAAGGTATAAAACCAATTCTATGCAAACTCTTCCAGGGAATAGAGGAAAAGAGAGCACTTCTCAACTCACTTCAAAAGACCAGCACTACCTTATGCCCTAAAGCAGGCAAACACTTTACAAGAAATGAAAAACTGAGACCAATATCCTTCATAATGCAAACACAAAAATCTGTAATAAAATCTTAGTAAATCAAATCAGCCAATGTATAAAAAAGGTAACACATCATGAACCAAGTGTTAACAGATCAAAGGAGAAAACCCACATGATTTGCTCAATCGATGAAGAAAAAGCACTTGACAAGACAACAATTTCTTAGAAAGTTAAGTATACACGTGACACACACTCGGCAGTTCTAGGTGTTACCCAGGGGAAATTAAAACCTATGTCTACACAAAGACTAGTATGCAAATACCCACAGCAGTGTTCATCGTACTGACCAAAAACCCGAAACAATCCAAATGCCCATTAACAGGGGAATGGAGACACAAAGAGTATATCCATACAATGGAAAACTACTCGGCAATAGTAACGATGACCTATGACACATGCAATGACATGGATGAATCTCAACATTCTTAAGCCCAGTGACAGGAGCCTGACATAAAAGAGCACATACTGTATCATTTCATTTATATGAAACTACAAAAAAGACAAATCTATCATGACAGAAGGCAGATCACTGGAAGCCTAGGACCAGGGGCAGATGGAAAATTGACTGAGGAAGGGCACAGGGAACATTGTAGGATGATGGAAATGTTCTACAGATTGATTGTGATACTGATTGCACAAATGTATAAATACGTCAAAAGTCACCAAATGTACACCTAGAAGAGGTGCAGTCTCATGTGGAAATTATACCTCAATAAAGCTGATTTTCTTTTTTTTAACCAAAGCACATCTATGGGGGTTTTCATTGGAAAAAGGAACTGTCCTTACAGGGTCTTGCAGATGCTGGGTATGACTTTGAGCTGGACCATGGAATGCTCTAGCATTATTGATGGGGTCAGAGATGCCTGTCTGCTGGGGCTCTGGGGACAGTTTGAATCCTAACACACATACCAGCGCGGTGGGTACAGACAGCGCTGCTGATGCTCCCAGCTCAGGGAAAATGTGAAGGGCTCAAAGCACTGGTGGGCTTTGGATTACATTTTTGTACTTGGGTCATTCACGACAGTTCCCAGACAAGCAATATCATCCCGGCTACATGGGCAAGGGGATCAAGTCTCCAGCCACTTTTCCAGGAACCTCCTGGTGCTGGTGCTGGCCCCATGGTGAAGAGGGGTGAAGAGAGGTGAAGAGAGAGGCATCCAGAGGTAAGGAGAATATAGCTTTAAGAGCTGAGAGTCCAGTCTGGTGGCACAAAGCCAGCGGGGCAGGACTGGGTCTTTCCTGGGGAAGAAGTCAGAGTGAGAACCCAGGTTTCATGGCTAGGATGAAGGGCAGAGAGGGACAGGGTAGGCTAGCATCTTTAATGTACTTTCTAGGGAACCCATATGGCCTGAGGAAGACTCACCCTCCTTGTCCCAATCCCTGCCTTCTCAGAGCTTCCCTCCCAAAGCTGCCTGTGCCAGGCCAGCCCCTGGCACACACGTGTTGCCTGAACAGACACAGAGCTTCTGCTCCATTGAACTGGTTCCTTTCCTATTCTGTCCCATTTCCAGTAGTGCTTGATGATCACGTATGGTCCTTAGGGTTAGAATGATGGTCTTAGAATCACTTGCACTCCCCTATATTCTGAGAAGGAAAGTAGAGACTTGGGGGGTGGTACTGACATCCCAATTATGAATTAGAGAACTTTAGATCCAAACAGATCTGAGTTCAAATTCCACTCTCCCATTTACGAGCTGGACCAAACTGGACAAACTCCTCAAGGTCTTTAAGCCTCCTTCACTTTAACTGTAAAATAGGTACAATGACCCGTGCTTCATGGGGTTGTCCCAAGGATGACACAAGACAATGTGTGCCCTGCACCTGCAGGCCATCGACCACATTGCAGGCCATCAGAAGTGGTCTTGGGGGTAGGCGGGAGTGCTGCATCTTGCCAGGCAAAGGGCTGACCTGGACATATCTCATTGTCTTCTCTGGCCTCTGCTTCTAAATAACTGAACTGCAATGTTCATTTTGGTTACTTACTGCTCATTAGTGTCCTTTCTTCTTCCTTCTTTTCTGCTCTTCTTTATCTAAGCAGAGGAAACTGAGTTCTCAGTGGTAGTTTTTGGGCCAACCGATACCCTTCGCCAGCTTTATAACTGAGGGTGGTGGTGGCGGACTCAATGACACCCCCAGCCACAGCAGTGACACTGACATCCAATCCTACCCACACAGCAGGCTCTGCCCTCCTTGGCGGCAGCAAGGGGCTGGGAACGCAACAAGGCTCAGATCGCCACGGTCCCTGGCAACCTAAACCCATACACTGAAACCACTGGCGCAGCGACCACCACTGTCTCCTTGTGCAGAGTGTTCTCCCACCATGGCCTGGGCAAGCAGGACAGACGAGGGGATGAAGTTTATTCTCACAGGTCTCAGCCATGCCTGGAAGGGAAATTGCAGGCAGATACACGTGCAAGAGGTTTTCGAACTCCAGCCCAAGGCACCTCTTTATCTAGAGCTCACATTCTTCCATGTAACCTCAGTAACTGACCCCTTCCCCTTCCTCTAGGTGGGGCTCATGAACCACAAATTACTATGACTGATTACTAGTTACTTCATCTGTAGGGGTTCTGAGCATCACGATGTCATTTGCATAAAGGGGCAACTCAAAACTCAGGAAACCAGAAAGGAGATTCGCACCATCAGTCCTTAGCCAAGACCCCAGGTCATATTCCACCTTGGCTCACTTCCCTCCTGTGGTCATAAGAAAGTCAAAACTTCACAGCATTCTACCCAAATACATCCCCTGTGCTTACTAAAACCTAATAACTGTCTGTATTCTGATACTATAGATTTATCTTACAATTGATACTACTCTCCAATGACATCAGTAATGGCCAGCACTTACTGAGCACTGCTATGTCCAAAGAACTGTGCTAAGGGGCGCCTGGGTGGCTCAGTTGGTTAAGCGACTGCCTTCGGCTCAGGTCATGATCCTGGAGTCCCTGGATCGAGTCCCGCATCGGGCTCCCTGCTCGGCAGGGAGTCTGCTTCTCCCTCTGACCCTCCCCCCTCTCATGTGCTCTCTCTCATTCTCTCTCTCTCAAATAAATAAATAAAATCTTAAAAAAAAAAAAAAAAAAAAAAAAAAAACAAAGAACTGTGCTAAGTATTTGAGACACACGATTTCACTTGATCCCTACAACATTCTATGAGGTAGTTACCATTATTATCCCCACTTCACAAAAAAAGGAAACTGAGGCTCTGAGACTTTGAGTCACTTACCCAACTAGTAAATAATAGAGGAGGTATTTGAATCCAGATCTGTTCTCATTGTTATTGCCATCACCATTCTGTCATCACTGGTTAGAAAGCAGAGGAGAACATTTTCTCTTAGCCCCTGTGGTGTTGGGTACCATTTTCCGGTGATCGAGACACATGATCTCCTATTAATACACAGGAAAGTGTCCTTCTCTGTGTTGACAATGTGGCCCTACCCTTCAGGTCCAAGAAGGGTCTCAAGAAACAATTTAACCTGGTAGCTAAGTTATTGCCAGAGAGAAAAGGAAACTAGTCATTCAGATAAAATACATTGCCATTTTTCAACCATATCTTTGGTATCCTGATGCATGATGGTAATGATTTGCCAGGTGTGGCAATTGGCTGGGCTTTGATCCTGCTGCAATCACCTGGGTTCAGTGCACTGGAGAGCCACGTTGAGGGTCTAGTGGGGCAGAGCAGGGCTCTCAGAGTCACCTGCCTCAACCTTCCTGATTATGCTATGAGGCCTCTGCTCCCTGTTGTAAACCTCAGGGGCTTCCCTGGAATGCTTGTAGAGCATGTGGGAGAAAAGTCTTAAGCTCTTTCCTGAGAAGAGCTGCACCCCATCTGTAGGTTCCCTGTGCCCGTCCAAGAGGCTGGATTTGGTGGGAGCAAGGAGTGGGTAGTAGAGGAGCAGGATTTTATTACAGTAAGACTAATGAGGTGCTTCCTCATTCAGAACCAGATATCCCAGTCCTCTTGCATAGCGTAGGGTCAAAAATGTAAGTGTTGAGGAAGTGCACAGGAGAGGCGATGTGAGCTAGGGCAGTGGAAAAGGCTTCAGAAGCAAAGAGCTAAGCAAAGGGGCAGGATTCGGATAAGAAGGATGTGCCTGGAAGAGAACAGATGAAAGATTATGCTGGATGAGGACCAAAGGGAGAGGTTGGAGGCATGTGGGGTCACCAAGGACCGCATGGGTGCCTGAGCATCCAGCCAGAGTGGGTCTGGAATGAATGAGAGGAGGCGGCGGGAAACAGGGCTGGACCATGAGGTAAGTGGTTTCTCGGGACAACCAAACTCACAGGGTGTGCTGGACGGAGAAGAGACAGAGACGCTGAAAGCAGCTGGGTGTCAGTTCAACTCAGTTCTGACAGGGTCTACCTGGAGATACCATCAGATCCCATAGGTAAAGGGCTCAGTCCTACAAGACTGCCCCTCCTCCCACTTCAGACACCTGTGCTTCCTACCAGCTGGGTATAGATCTGAGGTTCCAACGACCCCCTCCTCAGGTTCGATTAATTTGCCAAAGCAGCTCCCAGAACTCAGAGAGACATTTTACTTACCACATCACCAGTTTATTATAAAAGGATACAACTCAAGAACAGCCAGATGGACAAGATGCAGCGGGCGAAGTACGGAGAAAGGGCTCAGAGCTTCCATGACCTCTCCAGGCACAGAGCCCTCCCCAAATCTCCACGTGTTCACCAACCTGGAAATTCTCCAAACCCCATCCTTTTGGGTTTTTATGAAGGCTTCATTTCACTGTCATAATTGATTAAATCATTGGCCACTGACAATTGATTCAACCTCTAATCCCTCTCCCATCCCTGAGGTCAGAGGGTGAGACAAAGTTCCAACCCTCTAATCAGAGGGTTGGTTCTGCCAACCAGTCCCTATCCTTAGAGGTCTATCTCCCAAAAGTTGCCTCATTAACATAACAAAAGACACCTTTATCACTCTTAGCACTTACAAAATTCCAAGCGTTTTAGGAGATTTGCACAAGAAAGGAGAATGAAGCTCAAATACATATTTATTAGACATTACAATATCACAGGAGGCAAGCGCCATCACTGTGTCACCTGGTCACCTAGGCCTAACACAATCCAACACAGCTCCCAGCCCCTTGTAGGTGCACCCAGCAAAGGTCACCTGTAGGCAGTGAGGTTGCAGTTGATTTGCATAATGTAAAAAAAACCCGCCCATCTGTAAAATCCTGCCCCCACCTGCAACTATTCTTGATAAAACAACTGGAAGTTTACTTTAGGTTCACAGCCAGGAAAAGGAGATTTGACCTTGCAGTCTTCCTAGGCTTTTGCCCTTTCTGTACCTACCCAGTTCCTAAAGCAGTAGTGGACAGTGCCTTAGGGTGCCTTCCAGCCAAAGGCATATTGTCTGAGGCTCATCTTTCCTTCCTCAGCTGGCCTGGGATGGCAGGACCTTACCCCAACCTGTGCTGTCCCATCTCTTTTCCCTCAAGCAAGATGCACTGGACACGCATTTCTACACCATTCCACCTCCTGTTGTCCCCTGGGGTCCCATTAGAGTTTGTCAGTCTTTCTTGTGTAGTTCAGGACTTGGCCTTGAAGACTGCTTGGAAAAGGAGCCTGCTCAGAACTGAGCATCCCAGGGCACCTGGCTTGGTCATTGGAGCATGCAACTCTTGATCTCAGGGTTGTAGGTTCAAGCCCCATGTTGGGTATAGAGATTACTTAAAAATAAAAATTTGGAAAAAAATTAAAAAAACAAAAGAACTGAGCATCTTAAGACGGTCACCTCCTGGAAAAGCCCATTGGGAAACTCTTCGCCATCCAGGAACCCTCAAACATCAGAGATACAAGAGCCCATTAATTTAGATCTTTCCAAGCAGGAGCCCATTTCTCAGAAAGAATCCCCTCCCTTCCCACCTCCACCTGCAAGGGCTTTCTACATTTCCTGACCGTTCCTGGCACCTTCACCTTGACCTACAGGTACGGCTTCTTGGGACTATGACAGTTATTTTAGATGTATGTTTTGTGTTTGTGAATTTAAATAGACCTCTGGGAACAGGAGCCAATCTCTGCTGGACACCTGTACTTGCAGGCAAGATTGTTCCTATTCATTTCCCCTGGTGACATCATTCAACACTCACAGAAAGACTGAGAGATTGGTTCCATTAGGTCCTGTTTGGATTAGAGGACCCAGAAGCACGAAGAGGTTAAGTTGCTCTTCTGAGTTCACAGGAGTAGGAATTGAGGGAGGCAAGATTCTCTGTCTGACTCTGAAGCCCAAACTCCAGACACCTATGCTCAGGTGCAGGGCTATCCAATGTGGAATCCACGAGCCAGGACGGTAGCTATTTACGTTTCAATTTAAATCAAGTAAAATAAAAAATCCACTTCCTCAGTAATTATAGCCACATTCCACGTGCTCAATAGCCACACGTGGCTAGTGGCTACCACAGCAGAGACTGCAAATACGGAACACGTCCATCCTTGCGGAAGCTCTCCAGGACAGCCTGCAATGTGATGCTTTATCATTTATACACCTGGGCATGATGCAAAGTCACCGCCTTGCCTCACTGTCCTTACCGCTACCCAATCCATTCAGTGAAATAGCCCCAAATGCATCTTTAGAGAAGCATGACCTTGACTTGTCTTTCTTTTCTCTCTGCTATCTCTCTTCAGTCTCCAGGAAAGCGGCAGGAACCCTCAGCACAGAGTCAGAAGGGAGGAATGAGATCTGAGTACTAAGAATGCATGTCCGGGCCTCCCCACACACCCTGGCTGTCCAGCAGGAGAACTGCAGTGAGGGAGGACCCCAGCCGAGGTCCCAGGCACAGGGGCAGCCTGGACATCACTGACCTTCCAGTGTACGCTCCTGGCCCCCAAGCTTGTTATGTTATGGCCAGCCGTCCCTGGCAACAAGGCTTCTACTTGCTTCTGGGAAGGGTTAGTGTTTTTATTAAACCTTGGCTTCTCTACACTCAGAGCTCACATCTGGAAAAGAAATTTCATTCTCTGATCATCTACCATGTGGTTTCTTTCTACAAATAAACTTTTTTATGAAAGGAATGAACCCAGCACGTGGCCCGTTGCCCCCCTCCCCTTCCCTGCCCCAGCAGCATCTAGAGCCACGCTCCGCAAGGATATCCAGTTCCCTCCCTGTGACTCTCCCGCTCTCAGGACCCAGCATGGAAGCTGCCCCTGTTCTCCCCATCTCTGCCTCCGCAGCCAGCTCCATTTCGCATCCTGTTCATTTCTGGTCCAAGTACAGCCTCCTGACACTGTAGTCTTTTCCTGCTGGTTATGGGTCCTGGTTTGCCTGTTTTTCTGTGACCACCTCCTATGCCAGGGGGGTGAGGTATGGGGTGAGCCCTGCTTTTTTGGCTGTGTGCCAGTTGACCCACAATGAAGTCAAAATCAAGATGCCAAAGTTCTTCCCAACACAGTACTGAGTGTACATTCCAAGCCTCAAGCTGTCGTGGCCAAGTCAGTTGGGGCACCCGACCATGATTTTCTCTTTTCTTTGGGAGACTGACTATGACCTTTCCTCTGGCTTTGTTCCTCCATATCAGACTCAGTGTCAGATAGGAGGTTGTCAATGGACACAGCCTCCCTACGGTCAGCCCCTCTGGAAGGGCTTCTTTCCAGGTGACTCTGGCCTCTCCCTCAGCTAGGGACATGCTTTACCTTCTGGACCTACAAATAGCAGGCTTTAAGGACCCTTTTCCTGTTTGATAACACAGAGAAAGCAGAAGGAAGAAGAGCATGATGAGGAAGGTTGACTGGAAGTAAAAGTATTGGCAAAACATTTGCTAATGAGGGCGCCTGGGTGGCTCAGATGGTTAAGCATCTGCCTTCGGCTCAGGTCATGATCTCAGGGTCCTGGGATCGAGTCCCGCATCAGGCTCCCTGCTCCTTGGGAGCCTGCTTCTCCCTCTGCCTCTCTCTCTCTCTCTCTCTCTGTCTCTCATGAATAAATAAATAAAATCTTTAAAAAAATAAAAATAAAAAAATAAAAAAAAAACATTTGCTAATGAGCCCCTGTCGGTCTATATTCATAACTCTTCTGCTACTCTAAAAACAGCCCATACAAGCTGATAAAATTCTCAGTGAAACCCTATGAAAAAATGGGCAGAATTTATGAAAAGGTGATGCTCACACACATACATAGATGTGCCCACAGGATAACTGAAATGTCTAAAATGCAATATGTTCAATTTCACTGACCACCAGGGAAATAAAATGCAAGTAACTATGAGAAGCCAGTTCTCACCCGTTGGACTGGCAAAAATTAAAAATAATAATCATTCCCCATGCTGGTAGGATGCTTTGCCAAAGAACAGTGAAGGGTCTAGAATGTTATGTCCCTTGCATAATTTTTGTACTTTCTATGTGTGGATACAGTAGAAACATGAGGCGCTTGGATGGAAGGGTGTGGGGGAAGTGTTCTTTACTGATGCAACCAGATGAACAGTCAGAGTAAATAGCAGGGTCAGCCCCTGACACCTGGATTAGTCCCTGACACCTAGACACACAGACAGTGCTATGAGCACCATAGCAATTCTCTCGGGAGTGGCAGGGTTCACTCCATAGACAAGGGATGAAAGAAAGAATTTCCTCCATTTGTATACAGGAGTTATCCCCCTCCTCTCTAGAAGGAAAGAAGAAAAACCTTGGTTCCTTGGAAAAGGGATGAGAAGGATCCTGGCTTCTCACTCTACCCTTTGGAACATAAAAACAACTCTCCAAGGGCCCGCTAAACCCAGAGTCTCAGGCTTTTACCATCAAGAGATGTCTCCAAGGTCTGGGCTTCATTCCTTTTGAAATGTAAATACCTGGCAGGATAGCAGTCTAGTATTCCTGACACTTTAGAAGTGTAACAGAAATCTAGTCCAGGTTATAATCATTGGTCCCTCTTGGAGAGATAAGAGAAGTTTTATTACCCTTTTGGACTAGAGGAATTAACAAAAGTCTGCAGATCTAATTCTCATACTGTGTGAAAAGCAAAATGTGCCTAGGAGAACTGAAGTCAAACATTCCCTGGCTTTATACCATGCACATTCCTCTGTCTCAGGAGGCTAGGGCTTTTTACAGGAATGCTGAGAAGTCCAGAGAAGGTCTGTGTCCCTACAGAGGGCTGCATAGAGAAAAGAGCATTCTTGGGTTTTGCTGATAGAACGTGAATTGTGATACCTCTTCAGGGAAGTAATCTAGCAAATCTATTCTGACCACACACCTTCATACTCTAGAAATCCCACTTATGGAAAGTAACAAATAGAAATGAAGCATGAGGTCAAAAGAATATACCTCTATGAATGCAGATTGCAGAATTGATAGACATGGAAAACAATCAAAATGCCTATCAGTATGAAATACAGTATAAATTGCTGAAACATTCATACCATGAAATATTATGCTGGGGGGGCACCTGGGTGGCTCAGTTGGTTGGGCGACTGCCTTCGGCTCGGGTCATAATCCTGGAGTCCCTGGATCAAGTCCCGCATCGGGCTCCCTGCTCTGCAGGGAGTCTGCTTCTCCCTCTGACCCTCCCCCCTCTCATGTGCTCTCTCTCATTCTCTCTCTCTCAAATAAATAAAATCTTTAAAAAAAAAAAAAGAGGGCGCCTGGGTGGCTCAGATGGTTAAGCATCTGCCTTCGGCTCAGGTCATGATCCCAGACTCCTGGGATCGAGTCCCGCATCGGGCTCCCTGCTCAGCGGGGAGCCTGCTTCTCCCTCTGCCTCTCTCTCTCTCTCTCTCTCTGTCTCTTATGAATAAATAAATAAAATCTTTAAAAAAAAAAAGAAAGAAATATTATGCTGGGGTTTTTTTAATGGTTATTCTATATCTTGACCTGGAAGAATTTCCATTACGTAAGTGAGAAAGGCAGATGCAAGAGATATATAAAATATTCATTTTGAAAACCAATGAAAAAACTTACATGTATGTATGTCATATGTACATGATTGTACAACCAGGGAGAAAGATAAGGGAGGATCGACTTTTAATATCAATTGCCTTTGGGAAAAAGGAGATGGGAAAGGAAAGAAATGAGGAAGGTAAGGCTTAAATGCAGCAAAAAAGAGAAATAGGCATGGCCCAATACCAGTGGAAAATTTAGGACACAGAATTCTCTCTGTGATGTAGCTGAAGTATATACAAATTGGATCTGTTCATGGACAAGCACTAGAATAGGATATCAACACATGAGAATATTTGGGGACTCAGATTTTTTTATTCACTCAACAAATATATTGAGTGTGTACTCCGTGCCAAGCACTCTTCTCATCCCTGGAGAGACAGTTCTGGACAATATCCTCGAGCTCATGGAGTTTACTCTCTCGTGGGGAAACTAGACAGTGGCTTATGGTTGGAAATAAATGTATCGGAAAATGTCAGGTGGCAATAAGGGCTAAGATGAAAAATTAAACAGAAGGACCAGCGCGACGGGGCTGTTTTGAATGCGGTGATCAGGGAAGGGCTCTCTCACCTGAGCAGGGACCTGAACAAAGTCGGGAAGCAATCACATGCTTTTTCTTCCCCAGGCCGAGCATCATCAGGCTCTGAGCCCCTGCTTTTGTTACCAGAGCCGGGTTCTTGGACCCGACAGGGATAGAAACAGGGCCAGACCCCTAAGTCAAAGGCGCTGGCAAGGCTTTCCAAGAGCAAGAGCGTCAGCTGAAGGGAGACCCAGGACCAACAGAGAGTGGTTAGGCTGGCGTCCCCACCAACCGGGAGGCCCTGCTTCTGGGGTGGAAGTTCCCACCGACAGTGCCCGCTCGGGTTCTACTCGGGTCCGCTATGTTAATAAGGGACAGAAAAGTGCCTCGTCCCTCGCGCAGCTCCTTGGTGCTTTTGGGAGCTGTTTTTCAGGTCTGTGGAGACTCTGTTGGTTTTTTGCATGTCCACTGGGTATGGCTGCAGCTGTTGGTTTTAAGTCTGGCTTGTCCATTGGGCCACATCCTGGCTCTGCTCTGTAAGTGAGGCAATTCAGCCAACAGGACGTACCCCACGTGCAGAATGTTTTCCACCAGGGGCTTGTTCCCATGGTCCCTGACAGTCTTCCTTTCAAGGTTAATTTCTGGACCCTCTCTTAGAGGACTCCAGTCGGTGGAGCCCAGCACCAAACACAGCACTCTTCTGTGCCACATGGTTAGCACAGGGTAAGGGCGGTGAGTCCATACCTACCTTTCTCCTGGTAACGTACACCATGTTGTATGTAGAATAAAATTGTTCTGGAGGCAGTACGATGTCACAGTGAAAAGTACATAATCCAGAGTCAAGCATTCAGGATTCTGCTCCCGGCTCTCCTACTTCCTAGCTGCATGGCCTTGAGCAAACTGTTTAACCTCTCTGTGACCTGACTGATAAAATGGGGGACGATAATTCTATCTAGTCCCAAGGAGACAATAAATTTTAAAGACTTAAACAATGCCTGGTACATAATAAGAGCTAAAAACAAAAACAAAAAATTTCTTGCAAGAAAATGCAATGGGAAAAAGTCTCCTCAACAAAGAGTGTTGGGAAAGCTGGAGAGCTACATGCAAAAGAAAAAAGAAAAAAAAGAAAGAAAATGGACCACTTTCTTACACCATACACCAAAATAAACTCAAAATGCACTAAAGTCCTAAATGTGAGATCTGAAACCATATAAATCCTAGAAAAGAGCACAGGCAGTAATTTCTCTGACATCAGCCATAGCAACATTTTTCTAGATATGTCTCCTGAGGCAAGGAAAACAAAAACAAATAAACTATTGGGACTACATCAAAATAAAAAGCACAGCAAAGGAAACAACCAACAAAACTAAAAGACAACCTACTGGATGGGAGAATATATTTGAAAATGACATATACAATAAGGAGTTAATATCCAAGATATATAAAGAACCTATATAACTCAACACACACAAAAAATAATCCAATTAAAAAATGGGCAGCAGACATGAACAGACATTTCTCCAGAGAAGACATATAGACGATGGCCAACAGACACATGAAAAGATGCTCAACATCACTCATCATCAGGGAAATGCAAATCAAAACTACAATGAGATGTCACCCCACACCTATTAGAATGGCTAAAACCAAATACACAAAAAACAAGTGTTGGCAAGGATGCGGAGGAAAAGAAACACTTGCACACTGTTGGTAGGAATGCAAATTAGTGCAGCCACTGTGAAAAACAGTATGGAGCTTCTTCAAAAAATTTAAAATAGAACCACCATATAATCCAGCAATTCTACTTCTGGGTATTTACCTGAAGAAAATAAAAACACTAATCAGAAAGGATATATGCACACTTATGTTTATTGCAGCATTATTTATAACAGCCGAATTATGGAAGTAGCCCAAGTGTCCATCGACTGATGAACTGATAAAGAAGATGTGGTATATGATATACACAACGGAATATTATTCAGCCATAAGAAAAGAATGAAATGTCACCATTTGCAACAACATGGACGGATCTAGAGAGTGTAACGCTAAGCAAAATAAGCCAGTCAATGAAAGACAAATGCATATGATTTTACTAATATGTGGAATTTAAGATACGAACAAAGGAAAAAAGAGAGAGATGAACTGAGAAACAGACTCTTAACAGAGAACAAACTTATGGTCACCAGAGGGGAGGTGGTGGGGGATGGTGAAACAGGTGAAGGGGATTAAGAGAACACTTAGCATGATGAGCACTGAGTCATGTACAGAATTGTTGAATCACTATATTGTACACCTGAAGCTAATGTAACACTGTATGTTAATTACACTGGAATTTAAAAAGTAAAAAATAAATTAAAAAAAACCCACACAGAACCCAATATCCTTTTAAAAATAACTCTTAATGTTGCTATTACTAGTACGACTTATTATTATTATTGCTATGGCTACTAACTGAAGGGTCAGCAGCCCTCTTACACGTTGACTCACATTGAACTTGTAGAATTCTGAGGGCCTGGTTAAAACTTATAAATTGTCACTCCCCTTCTCTGAGCACTTACCTCCTGTTGGCAGGGAGGAAGGGAGACCGAGGCAAAGCCAGTAATGAGGCACTGCTATTTTGAATCATGCAGTCCAGGCAGGCTTTTCTGAGAAGTGAGAAGGTGATATTTGAGTTGAATGAAGTAGACAGAAAAAAATATTCTCATTATTAAGAAAATCAGCTTGTATGAAACAATATATACCCAACTTGAAGATACTTTTGAATTTACTTTTTTTTTAAAGATTTTTTTAATTTATTTATTGAGAGAGATAATAATAGAGAGAGAACATGAGAGGGGGAAGAGTCAGAGGGAGAAGCAGACTCCCTGCTGAGCAGGGAGTCCGATGCGGGACTCAATCCTGGGACTCGATCCTGGGACTCCAGGATCATGACCTGAGCCGAAGGCAGTCGCTTAAACAACTGAGCCACCCAGGCGCCCCTTGAATTTACTCTTAGTTCAATCAATGAAACATGAAAAAATTTTTGACATCTGGAATATTTGTCATAGGATGAACAAAAAAGTAATTTATTTGTGTTAATGTTCTTTAATCTTTTATTTTAAAATATCAGACAAAAACCATTTTCATATGTTATTGAAATATATAATCTTATCACAACACATTGATTCATAATTAACAAACCTTGTATTTTTTATTATGTCAGGTTTCTTAGACAGAAAGTCTCTAAAACTTTGAGTATAACCCTATCATAGAAAAATGATTCCTTGTTTATTATTATGATCACTCATCATTTTAAAACAAGTTATGAAAAATTATTTTTTAGATTTTTAAAAAGAATAACATGATTTGGAGAATCCCCCCAAATTCCAAGAAATTGCCATTTTTTGTTCTTAAATCCCTAAGATAATTATCTATCAGGAATTTGGAAGCATTGCTTCCAAGTGGGAGGAGTCATGCAATAACATGGAAAATATGAATATATCAGAAAATGTCGGGTGATATTAGGAGCTAGGAAGAAAAAGAAAGCAGGATAAGGGGCTACAGAGAAATGAGGGTTGCTGTTTTAAATAGGGCAGTCAGCGATGAGGAAAACACACAAACAGAAAAAGACAAAGCACGAGAAAGCTGAGCAAGTCTTTGAGCAATCACAAAGGAGGGAATGATGGACCATGGACCCACAAAGAAGGTCCTAACAAGCTTCAATTTGAAAGCTCAACGTTTGGGAGTGTTCCTGCAACGAGGGGAGGAAAGCACCTCACAGGTGTCGGGCACTGCGTGCATAGAATGAGGGGAACTGGACCTGCCTGGGCATGTTCAGAAACACGAAGGTGCTGGGTGAGGCTGGAGCGCAGGAGGGGGACAAGTTGCAGTGTCCAGGGAGGTGGACCCGGGACAGGTGCAGGATGCCTCGCATACCATGTTTGGGAGTTCAGCATCCAGGAAAACCATGATCATATCCTGGATCTGATCTGGTTCATTTTGTGGAAGGTGCCTCAGGCAGCAGCCTGACTGATGGACTGAAGCCTTCCTTCCCAAAATCCCTACCAGGATCGTAGCACAGACATCAGCAGGACACGTCCTAATGTTCCTGCCTTTGCCTTCCCACTTCCCTCCGTGCTGGGCTTGTGCTAAGTGCTGTGTCTATAAACACAGGAAGACCTGGGCCTCATTTTTAACCTGAAGAACCTAGAGGTCTTCAGAGAGACGCAGACAGATAATCAAAACAGTACCACAAATGGTTAGAGGTGCCGGGACAAACATGTGTGACTCACTCCATGACACTATGAAGCAGGTAGTGGGGAGAGTAAGGACGGGGTGTGTTAAAAATGGGTCCAGAGCTAGATAGGAAGGACATATTGGCCAGGCAAAGGATAGATGCAGTGGAGGTGGGAGGTGAAGTCAAACAGCACCACTGGCCTTCAGAGCAAGGCACGAGGTGGAGACTGATTGCTACAATGTGGGGACCGAGGTCAGGGATCCATCAGAACACCACGTAATGGCGTGAGGGACCAGGGTCCACTGGATAATTATAATCAGGGAAGAAATCTGATCTAAATTTAAGTTTTTAAAAAAATTATGTTAAGGGGCACCTGGGTGGCTCAGTCGTTGAGCGTCTGCCTTCGGCTCAGGTCATGATCCTGGGGTCTTGGGATCGAGCCCTGCATTGGGCTCCCTGCTCAGCGGGAAGCCTGCTTCTCCCTCTCCTACTCCCCCTGCTTGTGTTCCCTCTCTCGCTGTGTCTCTCTGTCAAATAAATAAATAAAATATTTTTAAAAAATAATAATAAAATAAAAAAATTAAAAATTATGTTAATAGTAGTACAGAGGATAGATTTGGAGTAGACATATTTTTAAGCTTACAATCAGATATATCTAATGTTTTAATGCCACGGTGAACTCCAGAGAGTTCAAAGCTTTGGAACCCAAGGATCTCACCTAGGGTTCATGCTCCGTCACTCCCTGGTTATGAAGCCTCAAGCAGCTCATTTAACTACAATGAGCCTCAGTGTCCTCATTTGCAAAATGGGGATAATAACCCACTACACACAGTTGTTAGGAGGATTGAATGAAACAAATTGTGTGAAGGTACCTTATAAACTTTACAGAACCAAACAAATGCACACATTTGCTGTTGTTTTGCTCTGAAGGACATTTTTTGTCAAGGTATTATAATCGAATAAAATTGATAATAATGTTTAATGTCTATAAAGTAAAACTGGGAATTTGGAGATGGCAGGGTTGGTTTGGGTTTTTGTTTTTTGTTTTTTGTTTTTTGGGTTTTTTTGAGGTGACAATATGGACTGGGTGGAGAGGACTGGGCCTTGAAGTTCAAGTAGACCCATATGATGGGCTATCGCTGACTAATTGTCAAGGGCAAGACATAGGAGTCCAAACCAGAAGATCAGTTAGAGAAAGCAGGCAGAGGCAAAAGTACTCATCAAAAGCCAAGGTCCATACTAATTCAAAGTCTGTCCCAGACAGGTACCCATCTAGGCAGCAGAAAGCAGTGACCAGCAGAGATCCACAGGGCAGAGATCTGAGCCACCGGAGTAGGTGGTATAAGAAGAGGAGTCCCCTCTACAAGACATGGGTTTGTTCATTCAACAAACATGCACTTAGCGCCAATTACATTTTAGGGTCTAGGAATACAAAGTTCAAGGAGGGAAGGAGCTTACAATCTAATGAGGAAGACAGACACATGAGATAAGGCTAACACAACCCAATAAAAGGAACAGAGAGAAACACGGGTATTCTTGGAGCACCAGGAGGAGCAGTTAATCCAGGCTAAGTTGTGTTAGGGACAATTCTGGAGGGTGTGATGACTGAGTGGAGTTCCAAAGGATGAACTGGAGTTAGCCAGGTGAACCAGACACATTTGGAGGGTGAGGGCTTTCCAGGCAGCAGGAACAGCATGAGCAACAGCAGGGAAACAAGAAGCAGGAGACTCAGGGAGTCTAAGGAAGAGCAAATGCAGGTGATGGATGATGGGGAGAGTGTGGGGGTGAGACTGGAGACATTGATAAGAAAGGTCCCTGGTCCAGCCTAGGAAAACTGGGACATCATCCTGAAGGCTATAGGGAGCCACAGAAACATGAAGCAGGTGAGTGTTAGGACAGGAAGAACATTACTGAGATCCAGGTTGCTGTGAATGAGGGGACAGTACAAGGGACTTGGACACAGAGGAGGTGGGGGGCCAGGAAGACACAGAAGAACAAGGCAGGAAGCTGCATTAGGCAGGGCTCTCCAGAGAAACAGAACATATGCATGTTTATAAGTGTGTATGTATATATATATATATATATATATATATATATATATGAATTATATATGTATATGAATTTATTATAAAAGATTTATTATAGAGGCTGAGAAGTCCCAAGATCTGCAGTTGACAAGCTGGAGACCCAGGAGAGCCAATGGCATAGTTCCAGTCCAAGTCTGAAGGCCTAAGAAACAGGAGAATCAATGGTGTAAATTCCAGTTCAAGTCTGAGCCCAAAAGCAAGAGAAAATTGATGTCCCAGCTTGAAGAGAGTCAGGAAGAGAGAGTAAAATCTCCCTAACTCCACCTTTTTGTTCTATTCAGGCCTTCAATGGATTAGGAGAGGCCCACCACTTTGGGGAAGGCAATCTGCTCTATTCAGTCTACTGATTTAAATGTTAATCTCATCCAAAAACACCCTCACAGACACACTGAGAATAATGTTTAACCAAATATCTTGGCACCCCATGGCCCAAGCAAATAAATTATGTGACATATAAAATTAGCCATCTCAGAAGCCCTACCAAAATCAAGGTCCCGTAACAGAGCATCTCCAGCTGCCTGATGGACTTGAGTGCTGAGAGCCCAAGCTGATACTTGGAGCAAGGCCAAATGGGAAGAGGACCACGCATGAAGAGGGAGTGAGAAGGAGGTCAGAAGTGAGCAACAGAGCTATTAGAAATTATGATCAAGGTATAAATCCATATTTATAGACAGAGAAAGATGTCCACTCCATATTGTCAAGATAAAAAGGATTAAAAGGCAGCATTTCACAATGTGTGTGAAACGACCTCACTTAACAATATGTTGTGTGTATGTGTGTGGGTGGATGTGCGTGCACCTAGAGGAAAGTCTGGAAGGATAAACACATACGGTAATTGCAGAGTTTCTCTGGTATTGGAATTCTAGGCGACTTTTACTTTCTTCCTTATCTCTTTCTGAATTATCTCTATTTTCACAATTGGCATGCATCATGTTTATAAATCATAAAAATCAATAAAACTATTTCCATCTTAAAAAAAAAACAAAACATTACAACATGCAAATGAGAATCTTACCAATTCATCCTTTGCTTCCACCCTTGGGTGGTTCCTCGCTGATCAAGTTCCTTGACACAACCCACAGGATCTTCCGCAATGGGGCTACTACTATGGGAATATTGGCTCCTGACCACTGTTCTAACAGAATGGCTTCCCACCTCATACTCCCTCCTCCAGCAACACTGAGACAGCCCATCCTGGACACTCCCTGCTGTTTGACTGAGTCTTTGGCTCCCACTCTCCCCTCTTTGTAATGAATGATTACTCTCTACAAGACTCAGTCCAGGCACCTCTCCTCCCAGAAGCCATTTTTTGATGTCCCCTGTCTGCATTTAGTGGCCCTACTTCAGCCTTCCATGTATGCCTGCTGCCTATCTCTACCACCGCACCTTCATGCTGAATTGTGGGGTGTGAGTGTGTGTCTTTCTCCTCCACTGGATGATGTGTCTCTTTTCTGTCTCTCTCCAGGGTTCTAGTCCACAGCCAGACTCAAAAACTTTTGGTTGACTAAATGGGCTTTTTGAGTGACCTATAAGAAGTGGGATCCAGGTTGTATTTTATCATGGCAGGTAACAGGGGGAGGAGGGGCAGGGAAGATTTACAAAGGGGAGATGCTAATACTTTAATTCACAATAGTAGTCCCTCTCCTCTCTTTCTTCTCCTGTTTTGTCTCCTGCTCTTCTTTCCTCTCCCATCTCCCATCCCCACACCCACCTTCTTCCTTTTCTTTCTAGAGAAGTGTTTCACAAATTTTTGGTGCACAGAAGAATTACCTGGGGAGCCTGCTAAATGCAAATTCTCAGGCCCTGCCCATGGTTCTAATTTCCTAGATCCGGGATGGGGCCCAAGCATCTGCATCTTAGCAAGGGTACTAGATGATTCTATTCCAACTTTGAAAAACACTATCTTAGAAAACGTAGGATTCCTCATTTTCCTTGTCTATCCCATTAAATAAGGGAGATGAGAATGTGTTGCCTACAACATTGCCCATTTCCCAGTCACACTTCCTGATCCTACAAACTCAAATCCATCTCACAGATTCAAACCTCACACAGGTTCTGGGATAGAAAGCAGTTTTCTGTGTGGTTTGAAGTGTGTACTGTGGCTGAGCAACATCTCCTCGAGTCCTCAGTGCACCTGACTCACAAGTGTGATGACTTCGCCTCATTACTTATATAACAACAATAATTATCACCATCATCATACCCACCGTAACTGCCATTTACTAAGTCCCTACTAGGTGCCAGACACTGTGCAAAGTGCTTTACTAGCATTATCTCACTTAATACTCACAGCAGTTCCATGAGCAGATACTAATATTATCTCCACTACTCCAGTGAGGAAGCTGGAATTAGGGAGGTTATGACCAAGGTCACACACTTGTAAATGGTGGAGTCACCTGAGCCCAGACTGATCTAACTGCACATCCCATGGTCTTCCCACTATGGCTCCTGATTCATTCTCCTACCAAAGATGTCCTAAAATAAAAATAACAATAATATAGCAAACCTCATTACTTCTTACATCAAAATCAATTTCAGAAGGATCAAAGATCTTAAAGTACAAAGATGAAACTTAGTAAGTTTTATTTTTTTAAAGATTTTCTTTATATATTTAAGAAGGAGAGAGAGAGAGGAAGCAGACTCCCAGCTGAGCAGAGAGCCTGACATGTGGCTCAATCCCAGGACACTGAGATCATGACCTGAGCCATAGGTAGATGCTTAACCAACTGAACCATCCAGGAACCCTGAAACTTAATAAGTTTTAGAAGAACTTCTGGTGGAACGCCTGGGTGGCTCAGTTGGTTAAACGTCCAACTCTTGATTTCAGCTCAGGTCATGATCTCAAGGTTGTGAGATTGATCCCTGCATTGGGTAGACAAGATAAGATGGATGATGCCCACTATAGCCTAGGAGGAAGGAGAGGAAGAAGAAAAGGAGGAAGGAGAGGAAGAAGAAAAGGAGAAATGAGAGGAGGAGGAAGGAGAGGAAGAAGAAAAGGAGAAAAAGAGGAAAATGAAACAGGAAGTGCTTGAAAATGTTTATTAAAAAAAAAAAAAAGACTATACCATCTCAGTTTGAGAGATTTGGGGGTGGGAGTTTGTACTAAGAAAAGAGCCAAGCTGGGTGTGAGACGGATGAGTCAATGATAGATGATGAATGGATGGATGGATGGACTAATAGATAGATGGATGATAGATAGATAATAGGTAGGACAAATGGGAAAGGAAGAGAAAATGAGAAAAGAGAAGATGGAAGAAGGAGAGAATTTGCTCTTTATAAAGAACACACTCTCAGAGCTTCTTTGAGAGGCAGAGGTAAAAATTCGGATTATTTCAGGATGCCAGATTGGTGTTTCTTGACATGTAATGGTGCCTACAAGAGGCTACTGAGTAACCCTGGCTTTATAGGGGCCACATGGAGATAACCCTCCTAGTTCTCGCTGAGGTGGAGAAGGCCAGTGAGATCACAGATACAAAATTACAATGGTTTTATCATTAAGTTTCCTTTGGTTTTCTGCTCAGATCTTAGTTCAGATCAGTTGCCCAAAGTTGTGAGCAACAAGGAGCTAGGATAACGAGGACATCGTAGAATTGTAGTCTTTGCTTAGGTCTCCGAGAAAGGCACCAGTGGTACCTTACACATGCTTCCAATCAGCCAGCACATTGCACTGCCCTCCTTCCCCTGGGCTAAGGCCGGGGTGAGGGCTATGCTTGTGCTTAGGGATATGAGGCACAGCCCTGGTCAGTTTGGTACATCCTAGAGGAGAAGGGACCTGTGCCTCGCACCAGGGGATACTTGAGGAGATGCAGAAATAGTCTCCTCTCCCCCCGCCCATGAACAGTAGAATAGGAGGGAGTCGCTTTAGAAGAAAAATGACATACGACAAGGCTAGACTAGGGGGCCTGAGATAGCCCTGTGGCATTCCCCCAGATCCTCTGAGTAGCCCAGGAGAGCCACCAAACATCTCCCGCACTTACAAGAAGGACACAGAAACTAGCTGAAAGACAGAAAGCCAGTCGTTATACCGATCACGTTTAAACAAACAAACAAAAACGCCACATAACAATGAATGCCGGCATTTTCCAAATGTCTGAAGACCAGATGGGCTACAGGTTTCAATAGCAACCAGGGTGGGAAGACCTCTGAAGGCCATACACATCCTCCACCTCTCTCTCACACACACACACGCACACACACACACACACGCACCTTTCAGTGGCTTAAACTGTTATACAACCATGGGAAAAAAGGGAGTGGGGAATTGCTGAGTCAGCTGAGAAAATCTAGAATTGACAGGTTTCTGCCACCAGAAGGACTAAGGGCCCAGGAGAGAACTTAATAGAAGTTATAGAAAAAGAAAGCCACCTTGGCAGATCTGAATTTTGAGCCCTCAAATTCATACTCACTACAAGTGTTTGTTGATTGAATGCATGAACCAGTTGTGTTGGGGGAAGGAAATTGTGCTGCATGCAGCCTGTTCCGGGTAGAGCAGTCCTGGCTGTTCGCCAGGGAAAACAGTAATTACTAAAAAGAGTATCTGCTTTCTAGTCCTTGCTCAGTGCTTATTATCTGGGGTTCCTTGAGGAGGTTGCAAGGTTCGTGGGGACTCGGTTCTCTTATCTGTAAAATGGGCATAATGATATCTGCCCCACCCTCTTGTAATGTTATCATGAGAACAGAATGAGATAAGGTACCCGAAGTTGCTTTACACGGATTATAAATAAGGGCCTGTGGATCACCTCTGTCTTAAGCAAGAGAAGAGTAAACGAACTCAAGGATCAAGGGTACCCCTCTCCTCAACCAAAATGTCTCTAGAGCTGACAGGTAGCAGATTGCACTCTCTATATCGGCAGAGCATACTTCATCGGGAAGAAGTTCTTGGGGCATGAAACAGATTTATTTTCATTGTGAAATAGTCTGTGTGCTATGCAACAACAAATTAAGCTCTGGGTGACTATTCCCGTAAAACACGTCCTGCGCTTAGCACTGCTATTATGGGGTGGATCGACGTGGTAAAGAATCAATTAAAACTCTGACACATTAAATGGGGCTCAAAGACCTGTTTCACAGGTTTCCCCAGAGGAAAATAATCACGTTGCATTATACTTTGGAAGCCGATTGAGGCAAGATTTCTGAGACAAGTCCTGGGATTTACAAGACACACTTTAGCTTTTCTAAATCATTTTTGAAGCGCTATTTAAAGAATTAGAGCATTCAACTCTCCCTTCGTCTGGCGACATCATGGTGGAACAAGAGGGATTATCGTCACGCGGGCATCCTCCTCCGGAAAACCGTAAGTGCCCTGGAAACAAAGCCTTTAAAGAAATGGTGGAAATATTGCAGTGTTTGTATTCATGCCGATTTTGGAATGAAAGCAAAATGTTAAGCAAGAAAAACCAGAGGCATAATCAAACTCAATATCCTTTCTATTTTTATAATAGGGCTATGCCACCCAAGGGGCGGCCATTGTTTAGAAACTCTGTTTTAAAAGAAGTTCTAGAATTTCAAGAAGAACCTCGCAAAAAAAGAAAAAGAAAGAAAAGAAAAGAAAGAGAGGGTTAGCACTAGAACGTGAATAACGTTTGTGGTTACACTGCTTAAACTGTTTCTATAACAGCCACTAGGAATGCCAATGTTAGAACACTGTGTGTTTGGGGCTCACTCAGACATCTGTGCAAACCATCTTCGGTCTCAGTGCCTGAAGAACTTCTGTACCTCAACCTGAATTAAGAGAGGAGATGTTGGAGTTCAGGCAGGATATTTTCAGAAGTGTGGCCTACAAATGAGCTTCATGGAAATAAAGAATCCGAGACCAAAGCAAGGCGAGCATCAACAGTGACCACTGCTGAGGGGACAGGTTCTGGCCTGCAGCGCCATGGGCGTGTCAGGAAACGGCCCGGAGGGGACTCAGCTAACCCCCGCTTTTGCAGGCTAATTCCAAAGCAAAGAACTCGAGAGAAAAGGCAACGTGAGGGTACAGTGTAAAGGTTACGCTTTCAAGACATTTCCCCAGGAAAGAGAGAGAGACAGAAAGAAAAGGAAACCCAGAGTGTTAGGACAAGACTAAGCCTGCCCATTGACATGTTCAGCTTTGGTTCAGAACAGGACATTTGCAGAGGAAATGCTCTCATGGTGCAGGAATCCATTCGGTTAGGAAAGTAAAAATGTGTGGCAATTCTGTCATGAAGTCAACTGACAATATCTTTACTTTCTACTTTTTAAGGATGAGGAGGTGAGAAGGAGGTTGTGTGCCCCTCCTTTTCAACCAAGCGTACTGTTCACTATAATTTTTCATAAAGAAAGAACTTTTGTTCTTTTCTTGCTTAAGTTGCTACCTCAATCCTTACGTTCCCCTTTATTGCTTGGAAAAAAATATTTTTTACAGAATAGTATGTCCTTGATGCACTAATGCTTTCCTACTCTTTGTAGAACAGAGGCCTCTCAGAGCTAGTGAGGGGAGCTCAGATTGTGCTGGGACCTTGGAATCTTGGGGTCTTGCCAAGGTCCTTAGGGCTGCAGGGATACAGGGTGCCCTGCGTTCTGGCCTCCCCCCCCAACTCTCTCTCCTCAAATGCATGCCCTAACTGCACTGGGCTTTCTCCTGTGAGTTCATAGGAAAAACAGTTTCCATTGCCTTAAAGGAAACCAAAAAATTGAATATCACTAAAATATGCAACCTTTTCATTTGACAGAGAGGAGAATCTAACTTCCCAGAGAATTATAGTGACTTAGGTAAAGGCAAACCAGCAACAGAAGCAAGGCATAAGGATAACTGGCTCTACTACACTGGTGTTCCTTCCCCTTTGTCCAAAGGAGTCGGTAGGCTCTTCTTCACCTCACCCACCCTCTCTCTCCACTTAGCTCATTACTCATATTCAAAGATTTACCACATATACCACATTTTCCTCAAGGATAAAACTGTATATAATCCTCCTATCATAGTCAATCCAATTCCACAAACATTTTATTGAGCACCTTCTCTGTGAAGCCCTATACTAGCCCACCTGAGATTCACAGATGAATAAGACACAATCCCTGCCTTCAAATACATATGCAGCCTGTTATGATTAAAGGCATCTTCTAATTGTAATATGACAGAAATTCACTTGAATATGTTGTGCTATTGAAACACAAGAGAAAGGAGAGGAAGACAGTCTGGCAGCTCCTCAAAACATTAAATAAAGATTTACCACATGACCCAGCAAATCCACTTTCAGGTATATACCCGAAAGAACTGAAAACAGGTACTTAGACAAATACATGTATATGCCTGCACTATTTACAATAGCCAAAAGATGGAAGCAAACCAAATGTCCATCAACAGATGAATGGATAAACAAAATGTGGTATATTCATTCAATGGAATACTATTCAGCCGTTAAAAAGGCATAAACTTCTAACACTGCCACTACACAGCTGAGCCTCAAAAATACTGTATTACATTTAAAAAGCTAGCCATAAAGGTCACAGAGTGTATGATTCCATTTACATAAAATATTCAAAATAGATAAATCCTTGGAGACAGAAAGCAGATCGGTGGTGGCCAGGGACTGGGGGGAGGGGCCATGGGGAGTGACCGCTTAACAATGTGAAAATTCTCCAAAACTAGAGAGTAGGGATGGTTGCATAACACTGTAAATGTACTAATGCTACCAAACTGTTCAGTTTAAAATGGTTAATTTTATATTATGTGAATAAGAGGAGGGCTCTGAAGAAGCTGGGAGGGAGCCAGGAAGCAAGCTTATAGGATGCATTGAGGATGGGCTCCTGCAACCCTGGGACATCTTTGGACTTTATCCTGAGAGAAGTGGGATAGCCAGTGAGGAATTTTTAAGCTGGTGGATGACTTGTTTTAAACTGGACATTTTGGGGATGCCTGGGTGGCTCAGTTGGTTGAACATCCAACTCTTGGTTTCCACTCAGGCTGTGATTTTGCAGTCATGAGATCGAGCCCCGAGTCAGGCTCCCTGCTCAGCATGGAGTCTGCTTGAGATTCTCTCCCTCTCCCTCTGCCCCTCCCCACACCTTTCTAAAATAAAATAAATAAATAAAATCTTTTTTAAAAAAAGCTAGAATAAACAGGCCAATTGGACTTCATTAAAATGAAAAACTTTTGTACATCAAAGGACGTTATCCACAGAGTGACAAGGTAGCTGACAGAATGAGGGAAAACATTTGAAAATTACCTCTGATAAGACATTGATATCCAGAATATATAAAGAATGGCAAAAACACAAACAACCAGATTCAGGTAAAGTACTAGAATCGACATTTCTCCAAGGAAGATATACAAATGATTAATAAGCACATGAAAAGATGCTCAACATCACTAATCATTAGGGAAAAGAAAAAATCAAAACTTGAATGAGATACCGCTTCAAATCCGTTAGGATGACTGTTATCAAAAACAATACAAAACTAAGAAAATAACAAGTGTTGGCAAGGATGCGGAGAAATTTGAACCCTTGTGCACACTGTAATGCAAACCGGTGCAGCTGCGGTGGGAAACAGTATGGCAGTCCCTCAGGAAGCTAAAAATAGAATTACTACATGACCCAGCTATTCCACTTCTGGCTACATACCCCAAAGAATGAAAAGAATTGAAAGCAGGGACATGAGGAGATACTTGTACACCCATGTTCACAGCAGGATTATTTACAGTAGCCAAAAAGTGGAAGAAATCCAAGCATCCTTGATAAACAAAATGTGGTATATACAGACAAGAGAATATTATTCAGTCTTAAAAAGGAAGGAAATTCCAACACATGCTATGACTTGGATAAAACTTGAAGACAATATGCTAAGTGAAATGAGCCAGTCACAAAAGGGACAAAGACTATACAGTTCCGCTCCTGTGATGTACTTAGGGTTGACAAATTCATAGAGACCGAACGGAGAAGGGTGGTTGCCAGGAACTGGTGGGCAGAAAGGAATGGAAGCTGGTGTTTAATGGGTACAAACTTTCAGTCTGGGAAGAGAGAAAGTTCTAGAGATTCATGGTGGTGCTGGTTGCACAACAACATAATCATACTCCATGCCACTGAACTATAACACCTAGAAATGGTTAGAACGGTAAATTTTATGTAATGTATACTTAACCACAATTTTGAAAAGATGGTATTCAAAGGACATGCATCTACGGACTCAAATTCCACCCAAACTCTATTTAATGACGGACAAAACGCTTTAAAAATCCTTTAGAAGGGAAGTTGTTGCTTAAAGAGTGTAGAGTTTCAGTTTTGCAAGATAAAAAGTTCCAGGGACAGATGGGGATGAGGGCTGCACAACATTGTAAATATACTCAACACTATTCAACTCTACACTCAAAAACAGTCAAGGTAGGAACCCTTATGTTCTATAAATTTTACCACAATTAAAAATGAAAATTGGGGATCCTGGGTGGCTCAGTTGGTTAAGCGTCCGACTCTTGATCTCAATCCAGATCTTGATCTCAGGGTCGTGAGTTCAAGCCCAGTACACCCAGTGTGGAGCCTACTAAAAAACAAACAAACAAACAAACAAATAAATAAATAAAAATCTATTAGAACACTGGAAATCAAGAATGGGGGCTATTACCTACCAGAAACTGTAGGGAATTTCTGAATGATAGAAAGCAGTTGTGATTGGACTGAAGGAGAAACAGGAAGGAAAACATCTAGCTTGAAATACTTGCCAGAGTCCCCGCAGTGAAAACAGGTCAAGGAAGAGGAAGAGTGATGATCCAGGAAATTAACTGGGGTACTCTATAAATAGACAGCCGTCCTCAAACCTGAGGGGGCATCGTTATTGCCCGGAGCGTGGGTCCAGGCATAGATGGCTGCACCCCACCCCTGAGTGTCTGGTTCAGTTTGTCTGGGGTGAGACCTGAGAATTTGCCTTTCTAGTAAGTTCCCAGGTGATGCTTATGCTCCTGGTTAGAGACGGAGATTTGAGAACGACTTTGAGAAACAGCTAGACCTATCAGCCCTTCCCCCTCTTCCACCTCTAATGAGGGACAGGCAGCTGCATCTCTCCCAGGTGGAAGCATTGAGTGCAGATTCTGAAGCCCCAGATTCATGGAAAACTCAAAGGGTGGGTCCAAGAATCTCAATCCTGGAGGACAACCCCCAGCACACATCCCATTTCCCCCACAGTAATGGAAGGCAGCAACTTGAACCATATGGAGGGTCATGATGCGCTTCCCGGGACTTCTAAAATCAAAGAAGAGTGGGCAGCCAAGAATATTTGAGGAAAGCCAACACTGGGAGAAGAAGAGCAACAATGTCAAGAAAGAGAATTAATGCACAAGGAGGTAGAAGTAATCAAAGAGACACTAAAACGTGTATAATACTGTCAAACCGACCCTAGAACACATATACACACACAAGGAAGAAGGGAGAGGAGGAGAAGATAAAGGAGGAAGGGAAGAAGAGACTGTTATACACAGAGATTTGATTTTAGGCATTATATATATATTACATATATAATACATATAATATATAGAAAAGTGCACCAATATTTATAAAATAGCTCAGTGAATTTTCACACTTATATATACCCTTGAAATCACCACCCAGATCAAAATAAACATCCAGCCCTCCAGAAGGCTCCCTACCCCCAAAGGTAATCAACATTCTGCCCTTCATCACCATAGATTTGTTTTGCCTGCTTTTGAACCTCATACAAATGGAATCAGAGATTATGTGCTCTCTTGCATCTGCCTTCTTTCCACTCAACTTTGTCTCTGAGAGTCATCAGTTTGTCCTTTTTCACTGATACATAGTTTTCCATATAAATATATCACAATTTATTTTTTATTCTACAATTAATGGATATTTGAGTTTTTTTCAGTTTGACTGCTAAGAATAGTCATATACATGTCTTTTGATGAACATAGGAATGCGCTTGTCTTTAGTATACACAGAGTGGCAAGTTTGGACGTAAGATTTACTTATGTTTAACTTTAGTAAATACTGTCAATTTTCCAAAATGGTTGTAGCAACAAGAATTCCAGTTATTCTATATCCTTGTTAACACTAGCTTTATTAGTACTTTTAATTATATCAAGTGATGGAGCAGGGAAGGATGGAGGATCATGTGGGGGTTTTATCCCTAGTTTTACTGAGAAATAATTGATATACATCACTGTATAAGTTTTGGGGGTTTTTTGTTTGTTTGGTTGGTTGGTTTTGTTTTGTTTTATTTTGTTTTTGGAGAGGGAGAGAGAGAGGGCTGGGGGAGGGGCAGAGGGAGAGAGAGAATCTTAAGCAGGCTCTATACCCAGCGCAGAGCCTGACGTAGGGCTCGATCTCACAACCCTGAGATCATGACCTGAGCCAAAATCAAGAGTCAGGCACTTAACCGACTGAGCCACCCAGGTACCTCATCACTGTATAAGTTTAAGGCATACAACATGATGGTTTGATGTACCTATGGTGTGAAATGATTACTACAATAGGTTCAACTAAAATACAGATAAAACTTTAAAAAAGAAAAAAGGATGGAAAAAAAGACAAAAAAATTTTCTTCTTGTGATGAGAACATTTAGGATCTATTCTCTTAACATCTTTCCTATATATCCTACCACAGTGTCAGCTATAGTCATCATGTTGTACACTACAGCCCTAATATTTATTTATCTTATTACTGGCAGTTTGTACCTTCTGACCCCCTTCCTCCAACTCCCTCCCCCCCCACCATCCACCTCTGGTAACAAGTCTGTTTTTGTTGTTCCTTGTCAATAATTTTTTTAATTAATAGACTTTCTTGAGCCATTATAGTTACAGAGTTCCCACATACCCCTTCAGAAGATCATGACGTTTTAATTTGCATTAGCCAAATAAATAAGGATATTGAGTACTTACTCATAAGCAATTGACATTTGGATATCCTCCTTTGTGAAACAATCATTGCTGTCTATTTTTAAAAGTAGATTGTATGTCTTTTGCTTATTGATTTGTAAGAGCTCTTTATATATGCTGGGTATGAGTCTTTTGTCAAATATATGTATATTGCTAATATTCTCTACTAGCCTGTGGTTTGCCTTCTCTGTTAATGGTGCTTATGATGAATAGAAATTATTCATATTAATGAAATCCAATTTATCAAGGTTTTCTCTTATGGTTTATACTTTTTGTATCCTATTTTAAAAATCTTTGCATACCCCAAGATCACAAAGATATTCTGGAATGTTTCCTTTTAGAATCTTTATTATTTCATCTTTCACATTTGTATTTATGGTCCATCATGAATGTTGTGCATGGTGTGAAGGGTCCAGTTTCTTCTTCTTTTTCTTTTCTTTTCTTTTTTTTTTTCTTTACTGAAAAGTTGATATTTTCTTCATTGGTTTCCTATAGAACATTTGGCATAAATCAAATGATCATATATGGATGAGAGTGTTACTGGACTCTATTTTATTTCATTGGCCTGTTTATCCACGTATCACACTATCTTAATTTCTGTAGCTTTATAGTAAGTTTATAGCCGGTAGTGGAAGTCCTCAACTTTGTTAATCTTCCTCAATATTGCCTTGGCTATTCTATGTCCTTTGCTTCCATATAAATTTTAAAATAAACTTGCCAATATCTTAAAAAAAAAACTTCCTGGAATTTTATTGAGTTTGCATTAAGTCTGGAGGTCCACTTAAGGGAAATTCATATCTTATCCATATTGTGTCTTCCAATTCATGAACATGGTTTATCCCCCAATTTATTTCATTCTTCTTTAGTTTCTCTCAGGAATGTTTTATGGTTGGCAGTGTACTGGTCTTCAAAATCTTTTATTAGAGTCATTCCTAGATATTTTGTGTTTTCTGTGATTATAAATTATATTTTTTAAAGGTTTTTATTTATTTATTTGAGAGAGACATAGTGAGAGAGAGAGAGCACAGAAGGAGTGAGAGGGAGAAGCAGGCTTCCTGCTGAGCAGGGAGCCCGATACAGGACTCCATCCCAGGACCCTAGGATCATGACCTGAACTGAAGGCAGACGCTTAACTGACTGAGCCACCCAGGTGCCCCTATAAATTATATTTTTAAATTTTTATTTTCCAGTTGTTTGTTGCTAGTATATAGAAGTATAAATGTGTTTTGTACATTGACCTTTTATTCAGCTCTCTTGCCAATTTACTTACTTAATACTTCATATTAGATTTCCTTATATTTAAACATACAATCTGAATAATACATTTAATTTCTTCCTTTCCAATATTCATACCTTTTTTAAAAACGGCTTAATAAAGTATAGTTTACCACACTTATATTTATTTTAATAAAATTCACCAATTTTTGGTGCAGTTTAATGAGTTTTGACAAATGTATACAGTCATGTAACCACCACCACAATCAAGATGTAGACTATTTCCATCAGCCAAAAAGTCCCCTCAGTGCCTCTTTGCAAAAAGGATTGGAAAAAAAGCCATATTGTTAGCCCCTTCCTGGGCACAGAGGGAAAAGTCTGAGTTAAGTAGCATGGGGTTACAGAACACAAGGCAGCTAGATTCTCTGGAAGAAGAAGAGTGGGGGGTGAAGCTTCTCCATGAAGTTGTTCTTCAATCCTACTTGCACGCTAAAATCAGCTCTTAAAACTACTGCTACCTGGACCAACCCCCAGCACGCCTGATTTACTTCATCTGTGATGGAGCCCAGGCACTGAGTATCTTTTCAAATAGACCCTCAAGGTGATTCTCATGTGCAACCCCCAATGCTAAGAACTTATTAGGCTAAAGGCAGTAATTTTTGCAGGTGGAGGACAACTTTTTTAAAATTGTAAAAACCATATAACAGCTGTCACTAAAGGAAATGATTTAAGAGCAGAAAAAGAATAGATAATCCTATCGTTCTTGCACAGCAAATATTCTTAACATGCAGACGTATTTTTGCACAACTGTACTCACTGTGATGATGCAATTTTACTTCTTTATTTACCATTTATTGTGAACTTCTTGCCTATACCCCTTCATAAAGAGGTAGTGAAGGATAGTGGATCTGAGTGTGGGCTTTGGAGTTAGACAAACCTGGGCTAAAATCTAAGCTTTTTCACTTGCAAGCTGTGGATCTCCAGCAAACCACTTAACATACTTGAACTTTATCAATAGACTCTAGCTGAGAGGTAGAAATAATGGTACCTACCTCATAGATTCATTCTGAGGATGGATGTTTGTAAAGAAACAACAGCAGAACACCTTACACACTTTGGGCTTTCGATTAATAGTAGCTGTTACTCCCATTGGAACAAGTGAGGTTATCCACGGAATGGAATGCTATTCTAGGGCAGTAAATGCAAATAGACCAAGGGCTTGGGAGATAAAGGAAGGGATTTCATTTACCTTCAGCAACAAAGACTTAGGCACCATGGGGAGAGACTTGTGAAAGTGGCTGTGTGTGTGTGTACTAAAGAGCTGGGAGTCCTGGGAGTTCTTGAGCAAATTCTTTTGTTTTCTCTCCTTGAGGCTAGAGAACCAGACTGACTCCAAGGAGGACGGAGGAAACATCCCTCCTTGGGGGTCTTGGACTTATCACAGGATGTGAGGCCCTCAGGAGGGAAGAAAAGTATTCTTGTGTCAGGTAGATAGAGTGGGAATATCAGGCCATTTAATTTGACTGTTAAAAATAATAATAATATAGGGGCGCCCGAGTGGCTCAGTCAGTTGAGCATCCCACTCTTGATTTCAGCTCAGGCCATGATCTCAGGGTCGTGAGATTGAGGCCCTCCCCTCCCATTCCATCAGGCTTCACACTCAGTGGGGAGTCTGCTTGAGGATTCTCTCTCTCTCCCTCTCCCTCTGCCCCTCCCCCAACTCATGGACGCACATGCGAGGGTATGTGCTTTTTCTCTCTCTCTCAAATAAATAAATAAATCTTAAAAATAATGATAATATAAGTTTATAGAGAGGACTATTCCAGGCACTTCAATCAACTCAATTAAATTAAGCATTTACTTCTAACAACAGTTCTATGATGTAGGTATTCTTAGTAACCCCATTTTACAGATGAGGAAACCAAGGCATAGAGCAGTTAAGTAAACTTGCCCAAGGTTACACAGCAAGTGGTAGGGTCAGAACCAAAAACCCAGAGACCACGCTCTTAATTACCTGTGTACCCCAAGCAGATGAAGTGAGACATATTAGTTACACTACAATTAATTGTGAATGGCCTTTGGAAAGATATCATATCATAATTTGCTCAGCTCATTTCCTTTTCATTTCATATTTTCCACTTTCAGTGGTAGAAAGCATCTTCATGCATATGGCTTTTCGCTTCTGTCCAACTGACTCTCCTAGGATTACTTCCCGTGGATGGCATTACTTGGTCCAATGGAATAAACTATGTTTGGTTGTTGCTACATAATTGTTGTAGTGTTTACCACACAGGCTGCACCAGATGACAATGTCACTAGCAGGATATGAGGACTCTCACCACCACCTCAAATGGCACGGTTGGAATTATTTGTATAAATGAATATACATTTGAAAATACATATTTTTTTCAAATTTGAGAACTACAAAAGCTGGAGATATGCAGCAAAGGCTTGCTGGTCAGCTGTGCTCCTGGGAGTTTCCCTTTATTCAAGGCCCCTTTATTCACCTCATCTGAACTTGAACCATGGTCCACCATCAGGCCAGATCCTGGACTTCCAAACTATCTGGAACTTTGGAAGGTGAGGGGGCACACACTTCTGATCTTTCATCTCGAGCATGCACTGAATGCCACAATATTTTGGCCAGGTTTTCTTTTCCACTTCAACAAGCTGGCTTTCCCCGCACAAACTGGGATGACTTTTAAGCCAGGCTAGCTGTCCCATTGGTCACTGAAACCAGTATTTCTCAGTCTTTATGTGTCTGCAAAACACCTGAGATCTTGTAAAAAATGAAGATTCTGATTCAGTGCGTCTAGGGCAGGGCCTGAGAGCCCAACGAATCCCAGATGATGCTAACGCTGCTGGTCCTAAGAGCTTAGGCTCCTTTATTCCTTAGATAAACCAGAGAGCAGAGAAAGCCCAGGCCATCTGGATCAGAACCCTCTAACTCCAGCTTGACCTCTGACAGCCTGCAGGGCCTCTCTGAGCCTCAGGTTTCCCATCTGTACAATGAAAGGGTGAGACTAGACCCTCTCTGAGTCCCTTCTATGATTTTCATTTCGATCTTGGATTTCTTTAGCCTACTCATGTTATTTTTCACATAATATTTACTCAACAAAACAATATTTAAGCTCCAAGGATGAGCACAGGCGCCTTTGTAAACACTAGCAACGTAAGGATGAACAAGATAGACACAGTCCCTGCTTTCATGGGAGCGCAAGTCTAGTGAGGAAGACAAGCAAATTTTAGAGTTTGGAAATTGTTTGTTTGGTAAGTGTTTCGGTAGGAGAAAGCTCAGGGCCCCGTGGGAGCAAACAGAAAGCGGATCTCACTCAGACCAATGGGAATCAGAGGAAAGTTCCCAAAGGAAATTATTACTGAGCTGACCCGAGAAGGAGTGATCCAGGTGAAGCTGTGCAAGGGAAGGGGGGCTGTGTTCCAGGCAGAGGGGAAGGCATGGCAAAGGCCCAGACTCAGAACTCCCCCTATACTGGTGCTCCTCTCCACCCCAAACTTTCGGCAGGGGGCTCTCTCTCTTGTTGGCTCATTCATTCTTCTCACCATTCGTCATCCATTGAGCAAGCCTGAATTGAGGGCTTTTGTGTGACACACTCTTCTAGGGGGCAGGAAGAGAATATAAAGCTAACAACAACAGGCACTGTGCTTAAAAAGACCAACATGTCAGCAAGTAACTACCACACAATGTGAGGACTGTAATAATCCAGGTGGCGCTGGGGGGGGGGGGGCCGCTTCGGGAAACAAGTGAGATTGTGTGGGCAGGACTTCTAAGCCTTTGAAGGGATGGAACACGACTGGCCTTTGCTTGACGTCATGGGCTTCTCCTGGGGGTGCCCAAGCTCCCGGCTTGGTTCAGACCTAGACGGCCTCTCCTTTCAAACCACGCCCCTGGCAGTGCCGCCATTGGACAGTAGAGGGCGCGAAAAGACTGCACTTGATACAAACTGCCCGGTGCTTGGCGATCCACAAGGGACCGCTTTCATGAAGGCTTGGGCAGATGAGAAAATAGATAAAATCCAGAGAGCGGAAGAGATGTGCCCAGGATGACACAGCTGCTCAGTAGCAGAACGAGCACATTCCACCAGGCCCAGGCAATTTACTCTGCAATGCTCTAAATGTTCTAAAACTCTCAATTTGTATAATTCAGGATGTTTCTAGAAACATTTTTTCTTTTTCCTTTCTTAAAAAAGATTTTATTATTTGAGAGAGAGCGAGTGAGAGAGAGAGAGCACAAGAGAGAAAGCGTGAGCAGGGGGGAGGGGCAGAGGCAGAGAGAGAAGCAGGATCCCCGCTGGGCAGAGAGCCTGCTGCAGGACTTGATCCCAGGGCCCTGGGATCATGACCTACACCCAAGGCAGATGCTTAACCGACTGAGCCACCCAGACGCCCTTCTTTTTCCTTTTTTTTTTTTTTTTCCCGCTGTCATGTAGAGACATATTTTGGTTTATAAACCTCTTACAAATACAATATATATAGGGGCGCCTGGATGGTTCAGTAGGTTAAGCGTCCAACTCTTGATTTGGGCTCAGATCATGATCTCAGGGTGGTGGGATGGAGCCCTACGTCAGGCTCTGGGCTGGGCGTGGAGCCTGCTTAAGATTCTCTCTCTCTCTCTCCCTCTGCCCCTCCCCCCCCAAAAAAACCAGCAATAATAATGACAAATATAATACATACATAAGTGCTTTCTCTTTCTTCCTAAATCTGAAGTTGGGGTCACATTTCCCGGGGAAAGTGCAGTGTTTCAGAGTATAGGGTCTGGAACAAGTCTGAGTTTGAATGCAAGCTCTGTCTCTTCTTGGTATGACCTGCATTTCTTAACCGCTTCTCTGGATCCTAATCTTTGGAATCAGGCAATGATCACACACATACCTCCCGAAGCTGTTGTCAGGGTTAAGTGAGTTGGTGGAAATGAAGTGCTCTGACGATTCCTGGTCATTCGGTCTGTCAACATGCACTTTTATTTTCAATATCCTGGTTAAGCAGCACTGGTCAGCCATCGCATGCTGTGCTTGTGTGGGTGAAGAGCCCAGCCATGTCTACTCCAGCCCTTGCAATCAACCTTGTTTGGGTTCAAGTCCCCGTTCCGCCCTGTCCTTTTTGGGCTGTGCCATCATGGTGAGCAAGACCCTTCACTGCCCTGGGCCACAGTTCCTCATTCCTCAAATAGGGCTGGTAATATCACATTATTACCACTTCTGCTAATGCAGCAAGAATTCCTTTTAGTTCTGTTCAGCAAATATTTTCTCATTCCCTGTTATGCCCTAGGCCCCTGTGCTGGGTCCCGGAGAGAAAGAGACAAATAGGTCAAAGCCATGTGTGTGAGGATCTAGTAGTCAAGTGGGCTGGATAGGCCGGTGATCGTACAAATTACCAAAGCCTGTGATGAATACAAAGAAGGAGTGCTGGCAAGGGAGCTCCAGGAAGACTTCCTGGAGAAGGTGAAATCTCAGTTGGCTTTCGAAGGATGAATAAGAGTTTGCCAGACTCATCTTCCTTTAAAGTCAATGGAGATAGTTTGTGGAATCAGGAGTCCCAAATGGGAAGTCTGTTGTGTATACCAGCCAGAGCTTTTCTTTCATCTTAGCCTCATGGACCCCCACACCCATTATCCACGCAATCTCCCTCTTCCCTCCCAGACAACCCTTGGAAGGCAGGCTGGTGAATTAGACAAGCGTTAGAAGAAGAACCCACATCACAGCAGTTGGGAGAGAATGGGAGGTCCCTGGCCCACAGAGAACACCTGGAGACATGGGGACCCTGACTAGCACCTGTCCCAGGGGAGCATCCCACATCTCAAAACTCTGAGGCCTCCCTCTGCCTCCCAGCCAGGTAGGCATGTAGATCCCAGTTTCTGTTCTCCTACAGGAAACCAGAGCAGACATTGCCATTCACACGAAGATTCTGTCTCTGCCTGAATGTCCTAGCTCATTCTTTTCCTGCCCACCCAAATTCTACATGTCCCCTTTTCTGGGAAGCCTTCGTAGCCCGCCGCTCCCTGCATAGTGGTCCCCCCTGCACTTCCAATGGTACCCTGAGTTGCCACATCATCACCCTGTATTCTGGGGTCTACCTCCCATGAAGTTGTGAACCCTCTATAGGCAGGTACTGTGTCTAAGTCACTCTCTGGATCCCCAGCTTCTGGCCCAGAGCCCAGCTCAGAGGACCTCGCTCAGTAAATGTTTGCTGAATTGAGTTGAACTGAACTGAACTGGGCCCAGAATTCCTGACTCTTTCCAGTCAATGTTTTTGTTCTCTGGTCTTGGCAGGAAGCAGAGGGCACACGCTAAGAGGTAATTGAAGAGCATGTAATAAACAGATTATTTAGATGTCTGGATGGAATTAGAGGAAATAAAGACAGCGAAGCACCCAGAGAGGAGCCGCTGTGAGAAGCTGTTCCCCCCAGGCCTGCGGAGGCACAGGAAGGGAGCTGCTACAGGACTTGGGGAGAGCTGCAGGCAGCAGAGGGGCTGCCCATCAGGGACTCTGGGTGTAGCCCGCACTGCCAAACCACAGCCTGGCCGGGGGCCCCGGGACATCAATGCCCACCCTGGTGCAGGCCACAGAAGGCAGCCTGACTGGGCACAGACTCGAGCGAGGAAAAGCCAAGCGCGGATCTGGATGGAGAAATAGGGAATATCTAGCACAAGCGGTTTTTCTCACAATACGGCCCCCATTGCATCAGCATCAGAAACCCTTCGGGAGCTTGTTTCAAAAGCCAATTCCTAGGCTCCAGCCCAGACCTACTAAATCAACATATCTATCCGTGGGGCCTGAGGATCTGTACTTTCAGAATACTCCTCAAGTTGACTATAGAAATCACCTGGGGATCTCTGGAAGGTATGGAATTATAAGAATTCTGAATGTCATTAATTCATAACTTGAACCTACAGGATCAGGTTGTGGTATGGGGTCTGATGAAGTTGGTTTTCCATCTACCGTTTCCAAAGCACTAGGGGACTTCATTCATTCATTCATTCATTCATTCATCAGCATTACTGAGCATGTGCTACGTCTGGGCCCTATAGAGCATTCTGGCTGCACAAAGGTAAAAAAGGATGGTCCCCACGTGAATATCCTAGGATAACCTCTTACATCCCATGTAGGGATTCTTCTAGGACTTCAAAAGTCATTCTGACCACGTGCAGATGACTCTTCAGTGTGTCTGCAAGCACCAGCTCTGGGCAGACAAAGTAACAAGCTACACCCATGGTTTCAACGACCATCATACTTTATGACACCCAAATACTTATTTCTCCTGAGTGTGGGGGTTCAGCTGCCTATGAAACATACATTCAGAGGCTCCTGAAGCCCCCCGCCAAGCTACATGATCCAATGGGAACTTATCTTCTATCCCCCCCCACCCCCAAGTCTCCCAACCTCAATGAGAGGTATCATCATCCAGCCTGTGTTTAAGCAACAACCTAGGAGCCATCTCAACACCACTCCCTCCAAGTGCCAAATACCAGGCACTTGGTCCATCCACTCAACCTCCTAACTCTCCCTTTCTCTCACTCTCTAGGTTTCTAGCAACACTTCAGGTCATCTAAATTTCCCCCCTGTATTACTGTAATGACCTAACAACCTCCCTTGTTCCTTCTCAAGCCACTATTGTCAGAGGGATCTTTTAAAAATGCAAAATCTAAGCATATCACTCCCCTGCTCAAAATCTCCAGTGCTCCCCAGTGTCCTCAGGGCCTAGTCCAGACTCCTCACTGTAGCACACAAGGCTCTTCACACCTGCCCAGGTCTGAGTTTCTACCTCATTTCCCACCACTTCCCACACCCTCCCACCCCACACACCCTCATCATAGATTTTAAGTTCATGCACTTGCTCCACCTTCTTCCCAGAATGTTCTCCCCCTTTTCTACCTGGTCAATTCCTCCTTGTCAATCAAAACTCCAGTGTCATCTTATCCTTGAAGTCTTTTCTGAGCCACCAAGCTGGATTAGTCTGCACTCCTTTAGTATCTTGTTCTCATTTCTCTGGTAGATTTTATATCTCACCACGTTGGAATAGTCTATTTATCTCTTCTATTAATCTGTGATCTCTACAAGGACAAGATCAGCCATGCCTAATTTGCCTGTATATTTCAGGGCCTAACAGAATGTCTTCCTTTTACCAATTGTGGGGGAGGGAGGTTGGATTAGACAGATAAACTGAATTAACAATAGCCTCTTGCATGGAAAAAGATCTCCTGAGAGAAGACCTAGAGCAGACTGCTTCATTAAATTCACTAATTTTGCCCAGAGTTTCATCTGGTTTAACAACGAGTAGAGTATACCATGCACTTACACCGGGTTCTGTGTCAATATCTCTTCCCTCAGGGACCTGTGATAGTAGAGGAGAAAACGTCTTCCTTAGGCTCATTCAGGTTGCAAGGAAAAGACATACTCAGTTTCTTAGGTGCTGATGTAAATGGCTCGATTAAAATATTCCTTACATGGAAGGGTTTCCTGTACAGAAGTAAGGAAGTATGAGAGCCACCCCCCCACCAGTAGCAGCCCAGTTCCTCTGGAGCAGCACCCCCAATACAGGGACATCAAAAAGATCTCATGGAGGATAGACTCCATCAGCTGTTGCCCCAATAACGCTAACTTACAAACCACCTCCAAACCCCAGCATCTTAAAACAACCACCATTCCTTCACAGTTTGGTTCTACTTCATATTTTTCTCATTCTTCTGGGACCAGCAACCTACCTGGGGCAGCCTTTTTATGGCAGAAGAAGTGCAAGAAGGACAAGCTTAACCATGCAAACACATTTCAAGCCTCTAATTGTGTAACATCTGCTAACATCCCATTAGCCAAAGCAAGTCACATGGCCAAGCCCAGAGTTGAGCAGGGAGACATCCATCTACTTCTCGTGTAAGGAACTTCAAGGTTACATGGCAAAGAGCATGGATGCAGAGAGGAGGGAAGAAATGAGGCCAACGCAATCTACACTATCTTGTTTTTCAGACTAGAGGTCATCTTAAAAGTAGACATCAGTGACTCCGTTTTTTTGTCTCTTCACTTATAAGCTCCATAAAATCAAAGACTTCATGCTATCCCCAGAACCTAGGATAGAGCATAGCATATAGCTGGTGCTAATCAATATTTGATGAACAAATGAATGCTTCTTGCTGCCTTCTCCTTACATTCTCACTTCCCAGGAGATGCCTTCTGATCAGATAGATTTGTTACCATCAAATTCCCTGCAAACTAAGGAGTTTAGACTTTTCCAGTATGTAGGCCACAGTGAAACATTGTATATTTTTAAGCAGAGGAGTAACTTGTTCAAATCTGTGCTTTAGCAAGATGAACCTGTTATCAGTACTCCAAGAAAAAAGTGAGAGGAAGCTGGGATACCAATTGGGAGGCTATCTGCAAGAAAGATAAGGAGTTCCTGCGACAGAAAGCAAAGCTTGGGAAGGATGTGAGAAACATGGGGGTAGAATAGAGAGAACAATTCATTTTCTTGAATGGCAAGAGAGAGCGAGTGCTTGGAGCTTGGAGCCCAATGGACAAGGAGTAGGCTTGTAGGCTGGAGCTGATCTGTTGGTTTGGAACTTGTTGGATGTGAAGTGCTTCTGGGACATCCAGCTGGATGTAGCTAGTAGAAACCAACAATTCAGAACTGGCCTTCAGAAGAGATTTCTCATTAATACCTTAATTTTTCATTTATATCAAATACTACATTTATATATAATACCCACTTAGGCAAACTCTCCTAAACCTCCTGGATACCCCCACCAGTTAAAGATCAGGCAAGCAGCTTGTTGCAAGTTGTTTGGTTTTCATAAGTCTCTGCACGGAGGCGCGAAGAGCAAAGGACAACAGCAGGAAATCAGAGTCCGAGAGACACAATTGGCCACAGCCAGGCATGAACACTTTTCTTTCCCTAGAAGTTAAGACCCCACCAAGGACAGCCCTGGACTTTCATGCAATCAACAACTATTTACTATTCCTTTCTCTGTGCCAGGCACTGTGTTCAGGGCCAGAGACACAGGGATGAGTAAGGAAAAGTGACCTAGGTGAGTGCAACCAAGTGATACAGGATCTTGGACAAATGTTCAATGGGGGTTCGAGACAGAGGCTGGTCAATTCTGACTACAGGCTGGAAGACAGTAACAGACATCAAAGGTTCAGGAAAGGTTCAGGTGGATGGGCATGGACAATAATAAAGAACATTCCAGAAGTAGTGCCCAGCGTGAGCCAGGGCTTGTGACAGAGGTGAGCCAGCATGCTGCATTAGTGTTTCAGAAGGGCTGGCATGTGGGGGCAGGAGGGTGTGGAGGAGAGGAGTCAAGAGAGACCAAGATGCTGCAGGGCTCAGATGACACATGGCTTTGAACACCATGTGAAGGAATTCAAAATGCAACCAGGGTTTCCTGTCCCTGACACTTCACATCAGGATCCCAAAGGTCTGGCTCTCCCTCTGTTAGGAGAACAAGCTAACTCATAATGAATCTGATTGCTTATCTAAAAGTCGATAAAAATACTTTAATCCCTTGCATGACATGTTTATGATTAAAGGCTTAAAAATCACGTGCACGGCGTGCTCAGTTTCAAAGTGCTGTCATGCACCTCACCTCATTTTAGTCCTCACGGCACTTGAGAGGCAGGTGTTACCAACATCTGATTGATAGATGAGACATTTAGGCTTAGAAAGAGTCCCTAACAAATACTCCTCACAGTCATCATGAAAACTTTTTTTTTTAAGCCATAAAGATTAGTGTGAGAATATCTAATTGAGAGGGTGTGTGTTCTCTGTTCTCAGGAATGAGAAAAGTGTGTTCGCTGGCCAAATGACTTTCGGAGAATTGTGTTGGTTGGGCCAGCAGTTTCCAAATACCCTTAAGCTCGTGTGGACCAGCTGCATCCCATTGACCCAGGAGTTTCTTAATAATACAACGTAAATTTTCACTTTCAGTGATTTTCAGATTTGGTAGGTCAGGAGTGAGGACCAGAAACTAATATCATGAACGAACTCCCCAGGTGATTCTGATGCACAGACAGCTAGAAAATTGATCAGTTGGCTTCTTTTGGTTGCAGATAATTTGAGGCCCTGATGATGAAAGTGTGTCCCAGAGGCCACCTGCCACAGCTTCACTCAAGTGGCTTAATAATGATGTAATCTCCTGGACCCAACCCAGACCTACCAAATCAGAGTCTCCAGAGGTGGGGCCCTGGAATCTATTGATTTTATTTTATTTTATTTTTTATTTTAAGAGAGAGAGCTGGGGAGGGGGGGAGCAGAGGGAGAGGGAGAGAGAGAATCTTAAGCAGGTCCCATGCCCAGCATGGAGCCTGACGCAGGGCTCCATCTCACAACCCTAAAATCACGACCTGATCAGGAGTCAGACATCTAACCAACTGAGCCACCCAGGCGCCCCTGGAATCTATATTTTAAACAAGCTCCCAAGATCTGCTTGTTGACTTACTTAACACATATCTCCTAAGGTCTTGCTATGTGATAGACACTGTTTCTTGGGGGTGTAATGGTGAACAAGACCCACAGCATCCCTCTTCTCAAGACACTTATATTTTGGCTCAGCCTTTTGAATGCTAGGGTTTGGTAACAACACATACTTTAAAATAACACAGGTTGCTGTAAGACTATAAGGATCAATAGAGAAGATGGAAATCTCAAAGAACCCTAGAACAGACACTCCACCGGGCCCAGGCGAGCCAGGAAGAAATGCAGTTTGCAAATTGCATTTTGGAAATGGAAGGATGCAAGGTGGACCTCAGTAACAGGACTCCCTGTTGTGGTTGTCCCAGTTATCCAGTGCTGGTCACAAACCACTCGCAAGACAATGGCTCAAAAAGACCATTTTTTTTTAATATCTCATCATTCAATGTGTTGGCTAAATGGTTCTTTTACTGGTCTTCTCTGGGTTCAGCTGAGACAAGCCTGCCATGGCTGGGCGTCTCTCCTATCTCTTCTCCGTCCCGGGCTCCTACACGTCGTCGTGGTCTCAGGGTTCTGAGAGGGCCAGTCCTCATATGCAAGTGTCTATTAAACATCTGTTTGTGTCCTGTTCCCTGATGTCCCATCGACCAAATCAAGTCACTCTGGTTGAGCCTCAGTGTGGGAGGGGACTGCACAGGGGTGTGGATACCAGGAAGTCAGTTTTGTGCAAGTAATATGTGTAACATTCAACCACAGTTACTCTGGCTGTCTCTTGATCTTGGGCTTTCTTTGTGTGTCTTCACATTTTTTTTTTGCTGTGTCCTCCAGTTGAAATTACTCCAGGAAGGAATCCAATTGATCTTACTAAGCACTTCCATGGCTCATGGGCTTCCTAACTCTAGGACTCAGAAGGACTCCCAGCAGGGCTGGTATAAAGGAGATGAGCTGACCATGGGTATCATGGGTACCACAGTTAAACCTCCCACGGAAGAGTCATGAAATTCCTGTGGTCACTGCTACAGTCACCCGGATATAAAAATATCTTCCCATACGATTATCTGGGAGCAAAATTTTGTGTTTGTATTGGTTACATAGATTTTTAAGAAATATTTCCTTATTTTTGAAGTGCTATTCATCTGTTGTGGAAGATTTGAAAAATATGAAGAAAATCACCACTTGTTATAAACTGAATGTGTCCCCCAAAATGTCTATGTTGAAACCTAATGCCTAATGCATTTGGAGGTGGGGCCTGGGGCAGGTGATTAGCTCATGAGCGTGGAGCCCTCATGAATGGGATCAGTGGCCTTATAAAAGAGACCCCAGAGAGTTCCCTCACCCCATTCCATCATGTGAGAACCAGGTGAGAAGACAGCTGTCTATAAACCTTGGAAGCACATCCTCACCTGACACTGAATCTACCAACGCCTTGATCTTGGAATTCCCAGCCTCCAGAACTGTAAGAAATAAATGTTTGTTGTTTATAGGCCATCTAGTGTATGGCATTTTGTTATAGCAGGTGAACAAACTAAGACACCGGTCATATCATTATCTAGAAATAATTACTCTTAACATTTTACTGTACTTTCTTCTGGACTTTCTATGTTCATAAATGTGTTTTCCTTTACAAAGTTATGCTATGAATACAGCTTTTATCTTATTCTCTTTATCTAAATTATATCACTAGCATTTTCCCAGGTCATTTCAAACTCTTTGTAAAATAATTCTAAGAGTTAGACGATAATCTGTGGGACATAGGGTTATATATTCATTCAGTCCCTTATTTCATCTTTTTTAGCAATTATCAACAGTGCTACAATAATCCATTTCTGCTCATAAGCCTTTATCTGCATTTAGATTTTTCTTTTGAGTAGATCGGGTCCATATTTTTTCCTTATATAGCACGGTTTTCAAGATTACTTCAGTGTTTCTTAATAAATAGCGAAAGAGATCTTTTTCCTCCTGAATGGGACGGACACTCTCCTCCACTCCATATGCCAAGGCTGGCTTTTGCAGAATAGGCCCACTTCCTCTTACTCTACAGTCCTTGTCTATCCTCATTTCCGTGTGGGTGCACAGGATAGCCAGGCTGGGTTGGCTTTTCAATGACTTCACCAGAACCAGAGACAGAGCTGTACATGTTCCCACGGTCACCTCTTTATCCAAACCATGGAAAACTGACTTTATTTTTTTCATAACTGGCACAGGCTATGTTTGGGTCAGGAACCCAACATTAACTACAAAGACTGACCTCAACCCAGGGAACTTGAGAAGAAACTAGATAACACTGTTGGGAAATTGTTCTCTCATGTGAATTGGCATTTGAAATATGTACTAGTATTATGTACATTTTTTTATGCCAATGAACCAAGCGTAATGGAAAATAATATGCTGGCCTTAGTTAAGTCAAGGGACTTGGACTGACTGAAACATATCAATAAGGCAATCCAATTTCAACTAATTTTGTCACTCATCACACTCTTATTAGGTGCCAGATTCTATCTAGGTTCCCAGCATAAAAAGAAATGATATGAGTTCACAGTGAGGGCAGCAGGCTTGCTCAATTGTATATGACGTGTTAAGCGTAAATCCAGTGGAATCTAAATGCAGAAGGAGGGGCTCCTGGGTCTGCCTATGCAGTCAGAGAAAGCTGGTTACTCAGACTGTATAAGACTGAGAGAAAAATGAGGACTGCCCTCGATGCTTTGGACCCTATTATGTAAGGATAAAATATTGTCATGGGTGCTGACAAAATTGGGGCAGCTTCCCAAGGTTGAGACTGTACATGATTCTAGATTACAGTGAAATTGAAACCACAAGACACCAAGAAGGTTTCAGCCCCCCTCTATTCCCTGGTAATTTCTTTGATGGATTTTATTCACCCTGCCGTTCCTGGTCCTCCTGCCTAAAGATGAAGGTCACAGGCCCCAGAGCTGGTTTGGAATTAGCTCACTCAGCAACACAGGTAGACAACAAAGGGGTGTGTCCTTGACCTATAGACCTTCTGCCAGCACAACTAGGTGACTCCCAGGTGTAGAGAGGCACAGGCAATGTCCTAATTCCTTTAATTGTTTCACATAGAAATTGAGAGTGACACCTAATCACAGATTAATTATACCTTATTTGGGACACCACTGCTCATGTTTCTACCTTAGTTTATCTCCTATATTTTCTTATACTCCCTGTGTATATACATCTGTCTGTATCTCTTTTCTGTCTATTGGTCAATTAATTATTAAGCTTGCAAGCAGAATTCCAGAAAGAACTCCAGAAGGACTTTAGATACAACCTAACTTCTTGCTCACTGCAGAAAGTTAGGCAATTTTTTGAGAAGAGGCTTACGGCCCTTTGCATACCCTGCTCAGAAATAATAGTCACAGCCTACATGGCGTCATGGCATCATGACCCCATTCAGGGGATTTTTCCAAGAGCCTTCCAAAAGGGGCATGTACATTAATAACTACATGGGAGTCAGTATGCGATGAGAAGCATGAAAGAACAGACCAAATCCACAGGGGCGAGGGGATTAGACTGCTCATAACCAGTTGGGATAATCTAGGAAGAGGTAGCTTGTCAGATGGGCTTAAACGATGGGTAGGATTTCAAAGGCAGCGATGGTCGAATGATGTTTTAGGAGGTTGACGTGGGTCACCTTCATTCTTCAAGAGGAGGCAAGAAAGAGATTTGTGCCAGTGGTTGGGCTGCATGACCGCGGATGGGCAAGGTGGCAGCAACGAAGACCAAACTGAGAGATGCCCAAGAAGACAAAGAAATGGACAGAGGGTAATGTTTTCTGATATAATAGCTGGAGAACTTCACCCTGGAACACGGAATGTTGGATGAAGAACAGTATCTGGGTAGACCTTGGTGGCTGCCACATGAAGTCGGTCCCTGATCACTGCTCAGGCATGTTGGCAGAAAATCTTATGACTCTCATCAACCCGTACCCTGTATGTGGAGACGGCTTGGGAACTCTGACACCCCTGGCTGAACACGGATTCCTTAAACTTCACATGTGACTCGTGTTTATGGAGGCATAGCTGGACAGTCTGTTTGGACTTTAATGTAGTGACTGTGTCACTGCATGGAAAAAATGAGAGCAACATCCCAGCAGGACGCCGGGGCGCAGTTGAGGAAATCCTGTGGTGTGTCATCCACGCAATACTAGAAGGTCACCAGAGCACTGGGCAGGATGAACGGTGGCCCCTGTTCTTGAAATGTCACCAGGGATTGGAAGCACGGTTTTCTTTTGGGCCCAGATCAGGTTTCCAGTGTCTCAAGAATGGAACGGTCAGCCAAGCTAGAACAGATTTCAGATGATTGTCTTTCCATGGGGCTGTGACTTCCATTCAAGGCGTGGGTAGCTGAAGTGCTCCGTCTGACTTCCCAGCCATTTTCTTACCAGCTGTGTCAGGAAAGCATCACTCTTGATCTCGAGATCACTGAAGTGATTTTTCTTACTCCTTTATCTTCATCTGAAGCTCTCTTTCTGTTCCATCCTTCAGTCACATGCATTGCCAGTAGGAGTAAGAGCCCTTGACCTACGGCTGTTTCTTTCAAGCAAGCTACACTGTGTTGTGCCCTGGTCATAGTTACAGCCTTGATTTGTTAAAACCTGGGCTTTGTACTTGGTCAGTAAAATTTAGAGGGAGCCAAAATGTAAAACAAGGTAGTTTTTTTAAAAAAAATGATGCATATATCATTATGCTTTTTCCCCACAAAGAATGTACTTTTAAATAGGTTATACATCACATGGTACAGAAGTCAGAAGGTACAAAAGGGTTTATGGTAAAAGGTAAACACTCATCCCTCCCCTGCCCCCACTTATCCAATTCCTCTTCAGGAGGTAATGACCTTCTCAGTTTCAGGTTTGTGTGTACTCTACACACTCCAATGTGTTTATTTTAGTGTCTACTTCTCTTAGCAAACATCAGCACCACTGTGACTATCCCCATTACGACCTCCTGTCCAATCACATGGTTAGCTTCCTCCTGGCCCTAGGAGAGCATGGTCAGGTAGATGGAGTCAGAGATCCAAGGTCAAGAACAGAAAGCTGAAAGCCTGATAACTCTCTACTAGGGGTCCCTATTTGACTGCAGGGGATGGCCTCTCTCCATCTCCTGTCCCCTCCCCTTCTACCCCTTTAAATGGTTAAGAAGCTGATGCTGTGGCCCTTGGCCCCATCCATTTAAGCATCAGTGATACCTACAAGACCATGATTATCTCTTGGTAAAATTTCCCATCCTCTTAGTTTATCAGACTAGGTTCTTAGAGTACATATATTGGAGGCTACAGGGCAGAAGTTATAAAACTTGAGTGTACATAAGATTCTTTTAAGATTTTATTTCTTTATTTGAGAGAGAGAGATCAAACGCTCGTATGGCGGGAGGGGCAGAGGGAGAGGGAGAAGCAGGCTCCCCGCTGAGCAGGGAGCTGGGCTGGATCCCAGGACCCTGAGATCATGACCTGAGCAGAAGACAGATGCTTAATCGACTGAGCCACCCAGGCGCCCCTTTATAGTTAATTATAAAATGCAGGTTCTTGGGGTCCGCAAGCAGAACCAGAAGGTCTGAGCTGAGGCCAGAAGTCTGCTTTTACAAAAGGACTCCTTCTCTCAAGGTGATCTTGATACGGGGTTCCTGGATCAAAGTTTTAAAAATGCTGCTTTCAGGGCGCCTGGGTGGCTCAGTTGGTTAAGCGACTGCCTTCGGCTCAGGTCATGATCCTGGAGTCCTGGGATCGAGTCCCACATCAGGCTCCCTGCTCAGCAGGGAGTCTGCTTCTCCCTCTGACCCTCCTCCCTCTCATGCTCTCTGTCTCTCATTCTCTTTCTCGCAAATAAATAAAATCTTTAAAAAAAAAAAAATGCTGCTTTCAGTCTTTTCCCTGACTCTTTGCCTTAGAATCTTCTATTAGGGTATTTCTTGAATATGTCCTTTATGGTTGCTGATTTTCCGAAGCCATGACCTCCATATGACTATTCTACATTGCCTGGGTATTTTTCTCTCTCTCCTTCTATTGTTGGACACATGAACTTTAAAGGTGTGGTTCGGAGACCTGACAAACCCATTCTCCCTGGGTTTTGTAAGATGACACCACCCATTGCTTAAACACCATCAGCCACAGTTCAGGATATCAGCTCTCATTCCCTGCATTTCCCATCATTTCTCTTTGTTTCTAAAGCCACAACCTTCTGCTGAGTTTCCAGAACAGGATCTCAAAATCCCTAGACTTACCTTTCCATTTCTTGTGTAGCAGCAAATCCATGTGGTGGTCCGTGGGCCTATTATGCTCCCTCTGGTCCTCTGGCATATCTACAGTGTGTGCACCAGGAAATTGTTTTTCCAACTCAGGTCTGTGTATCCCTAAGGGTTCACTCAACTGTTCTTGAAGGTCTGAGAACCCTCTGAGATCACTCATTATGTTATTTTTGCATTTACATGATAATATTAAAAATGTATGCATACTCTGGATCCTATGGTTGACTCCCTTATTACAGAGGCCTGCTACATGATTTCAGTTCCCTTATTTCAATCTGTGCTTACCGTCAGGTTGCATCTAGTAACCATCTGCAGGGATAGCATTTAACTTCGGAGTGTGTTGAGAAGCACATTTGACAGCCATTACATTGGCTTGGCTTCTGTCTAGCTCACACTGAGAGGCTGAGTCCTTCCTGGGACCAACAGGGGAGGGCCTTCAAGTTCTTGACCCGGTAACTCTTTGGCATCACACAGCTCCACCAACCTCCTTATTCTAGATATGCTTCCTTAAGGGCCTTTGTACCTGCTGTTCCGTCTACCCAGATTCTTCCCCCAGATATAGACATGCGTTAACTCCCTCATCTTCTTCAGGTGTCCTTAAGTATTTGCTTAAGTGACTAAATTTTTCAGTCCTACTTAAAACTGCAACTCCCCACCCACCTCACCTCTAGGACCCTTTCTATGAGCCTTACCCCTGGGCTCTTAACATATAATTCACTTGTTTATAATGCTTGTTGTTCATTGTCTGGTTTGCCCGGGTAGAAGGGCCTCATGACCATGAGAGCAGAAATTGTTGTTTCTTTTGTGCACTTATGTCTCCCAAGCACTTAGAGCAGTTCCCGACACATAGTAGGTGCTTAATAAATATGTGATGAATGAATGAATGAATCTACAACACCGCTCTTGTACCCATGCTAAGTTTGTTCATCAGTTTTACAGACAAAACTCCTTTGGCAGTGATAATTTGCAATGGAAAAAATTTTTCTTTTTTTTTTAATATTTTATTAATTTATTTGTCAGAGAGAGAGAGAGAGAGAGCATACAAGCAGGGGGAGTGGCAGGCAGAGGGAGAAGGAGGCTTCCCACTGAGCAAGGACCCTGATGCGGGGCTCGATCCCAGGACCCTGGGATCATGACCTGAGTCAAAGGCAGAGGCTTAACCAGCTGAACCACCCAGGTGTCCTTTTTTTCTTTTTTTAAGAGGAAAAACATTTTTCAATGGATAAAACTTTAGGCTAAAAATTTGTGTTTCTCCAAGTGAGATCCATGAAGTCCAAGAGTCCTAAGAACACAGGCTGCGGGATGAACAGGGTCCCAAGTCAGACGAACACCCCTCTACAGGCTCCCAACTAGACCACTGATCAGTTCCTCCCCTCCCTCCCTCCTGGGCCAGGAGCAGATATTCTGCCATCATCTGTCCATGCTGCACAGGGAAGAGTGGGCTTCACTGTCTGTGAAAGGAACCTCTCCCATTTGTGTATGATTCCAGAGTAGCTGTTTTCCCTCTGTACATCATTTTGTTTGGCTTGCCACCTTTTAAAGTTTGTTCCACTTTTCCTGATAATGAAGGAAACATACCCTAAAATAAGATTTAGGGAACTATAAAGACACAGCAAAGAAATAGATGCCCAAAGACTTGAGGTTCTCCAGATTTATAAAAAATACCTTCCATATCTTGTTTCTCTGCTTGTAAATGCAATGCTCAGATAGAGTCACCATTAATATTTTGGTGCAGTTCTTTCTAGTCTTTTTTCTATGTGTATGTATTAAGTTGAAATACAGGAAGTTGCCAGTGTTCAACCATTACTGCCCCAAAAATGGCAGTTTTTTATGGTTTAACTTTGTAATTCAGAGTGGAAGCCATACTATGTATATAATTTTACATCGTATTCTTTTCACTTGTCATTATAACAGCACCACTTGTCCATATATTTGCTGATGCTTCGGCCCTTCAGGAGCTTGCATTAACAGTACAAATAATTGATGAGCATTAGCATCTCAGCTGGGATCCCTGCCCTGTAAATCACTGAAACAGTCCACGTGGTGCCCAGACTTCCTGAGTCTTGATATGAATGACAATCCTCAGTGATTCTTCCAGGAAACTCTTCCTATAAATGCCCCCAGCCAATTGCCTGTGTATGGTGCTGGGCACCAGATTTTCAGTGCGAACGGCAGCTTCTGGGAATATGATAATAACTGTGCCCAGTTGCGCATCTCTCATTCCCCTGTACGAATCTGGCCCATTACAAGTGATGCCTTTGGGTTTGTGGCATACTTTCCTCTCCTACAAAATGACCCTCTTTGGCTTTTTGTGTTTCTTGTTGTTTGGTGATTTCTGGGCCAGGAACAGTCTACCAGCACTACTAGAAGAGAGATCTGGGTTTTTTGGGGTTTTTGTTTGTTTGTTTCTGGTTTTGCTTATCAACAGTAGGAGGGCTGCTATTAGGGCCCTGGCTTTCTCTTGGCAAACATCATCAGGACAATTGGCCCTGTATCTTTTCATCACAGCAAAATTCTGAGGAGTCCATGGACCAGGTGGTTCCATTATGTTGTGATTCTGACTCCAAAATGATTATCCAGGGAGAATCATCTATGTCTGGACTGGCCTCATCATCTGAGACTTGGGATAGCCTTACCCCGATGAGGCCTCTACTTGCTCTCGATTTGGCTGGGTTCAACCACACAGACTAAGAAGACTATGTGTCCATCCAAAAGCTTCATTTCCATAAAGTTTGGGAGCTTATGATATAAGATCAACTGTCATTGCTGATAATAACATCATGTCACTCCAGGTGCAACAGCTGAAAAGGATGGACTTCAACATTTTGGCTCCAACAATAAAATAGTAACAGGAGACCAGAACATTTAAAGGCAATCTGCAGCCTACAAACACATCAAAGGGTAGAGAAAATAAGGCAAAAAAAGACACAAAATGAAATGATATGTGGTTTCTCTTCTGATCAATACATGGCAAGCTACTACACAGAGAGGCAGTATTATAAAACCTAATGCCCTGGCTTTGAGGTCAGACCAACTGTGTTCAGTCCTGACCCTATCTCTTACTAGCTGTGAACGGCTCCTAGATTGTTTCTTATGTAAAACTTGAGCTAGAAACACCCAGTCACTGTCCAGATTAAAGACACAATGTGTAAAATTCAAGCATACTTGAGCTTGATAATAGTAATTATTGTTATTATTATGATGAGACTTTCACAAAACTTCACAAATTTTTAATTTGGTCTTTCAATGTTTATTATTGCAAACACAACAGTGTGACAGTAATAGATAAACTTTGCTTTGGTTTGTTTTTTTTTTTTTTTTAGTAATAAACTTAAAAAGAGAAACCAACCACACTACCCCCCCAAATTAAACTATTTACATTTTCCCATATTTCCTTCTAGTCTGGGTGAATGTGTAGACTTAATCTTTATGCAGTCTTTTTGTGTTTCCGGCTCCCCTCCCCCTTAACATTGTATTGTTAGTTTCCCCCTGTTGCAGTATGGTCTAGCTTAGTATAAACTAGTTATTATTCAACAAACATACCATAACCTAACTAATCATTCCACTATTTGTGGACGTTCATTTGTTTCCAGTTTGGGGAATATTCTTTCCTTTTGTTCCTGCTTCTGTTATGGTGATCGAATTGCACGATTTTAAAAAGATTTAGGTCTTTTTCCCTTAGGTGTACAGATATTTTTGAGGTCGAATTTAAGAACACTGTTTAAGCTCATGACTGTTGCATGTGGAGAAAGAAAAGATAGTTTCAGCCTAGTTTGTGGTAGAAGGCAAATTGAGACAACTCCAAGAATTCACATGTCCATTAACTTAGGTTTCCTCATATTAGCACTTGGCAAACTGGTTTGCAGATGACAGATAACTGAGGCAGGCACTCACGAAATGGGTCTTTAAAGTGGATTAAACATGTTCACGTTTTTTATTTCATTCAGTCCCCACGTTCTGCCCAGAGCCAAGTGATGGGTATTCGTATTATCGAAAACACAGTGAGAGTAAGGTGCTTGGCGCAGATCACACAACAGAGAGGGCAGAGAACGCCCTTCACGGACTCTGGATCCCCAGCTTTCTTACTAAGCTTTGGGGGAAAAAAAAAAAAAAGCCCCCCAGACCCTCCAGGAGGCGTCGGGAACAGAGCGGGGGCTGAGCGTCCCGCGGGTCTCTGCGGGGGCATCGCCGGCCCCACCAGGCGACTCCTCCTCCAGGGCACTCGGGCTCCGCCCGGCTCCGAGCATGCCCAGTGAACTCCCCGTCCGTCTCAGTGGGGCTGGACCGGCGCCGCTGCGCCAGGTTTTGCGAGCGACCAAAGGGCGGGGCAGGGCTCGGGGCGGGTCCTGTTCCTGGGACTCCTTGACTCCGTCGGAATTCCCCCCGACGCGACGCGCAGGCGGCGCCCGCTGCAGTGGCGCTACCCGGGGACGTGCAACTCGGGGACAAGGACCCAAGTGAAGTACCAGGTGCTGCCGGCGGCCACCGAATGGCCCTGGGCAGGCCAGCCCCCCGGACCTCGGGCATCGTAGTCCAGACCGGACGGTTCCAAACATAAGTCCATCCCTCCATTCACATATTCAACAAACAGTATTTGAGCACTTACTGTGTGGCACGTGCTGCCATACAGGAGCTGGGACACTGCAGTGAAGACAGGCAGGGCTATACAGCTCCAGCAGTTCCCTAGGGGAATACACAAGAAGCAAATGAGAGGAAAAGTCACTTGCCGACCTCATCTCCCACTACGCTGTCCTTGCCAAACCCTAACGAGTGTTGCACCTTCGTGTCTTTGCACAAGCTGTTCCCTCTGCGGGGCTGAGTCGCCACCTTCTCAATGTCACTCTCACAGGCTGATCAGCCCACCTCATTGAAAACTCTACTCCCTAGACCGTCGTCTCCTTACCCTGTCCTTTTTTGCTTTTATGACTTATAACCTTTTATTATACTATATAGCTTGCTTATTTACATGTTTATTGTCTGTTGCCTGCCTCTCTTTCCCCAAACTCCACCAGGGGACAGGATTTTTGCCTATTTGTTCACCACGCCTGAAGAACCAAAGTAGATGATCAATAATTATTTGTTGAATGAATTAATGGATAGTGATACACGTGAAAGAAATAAAATGAGGACATGGAGAACGTGCAGGAACAGGGTGTTAATGTAGTAAGGTGCTGAGGCAAGTCCTCTCAGATGAGGACATAGGTACAACGAGAATGAGAAGGTGCCAGCCACGTGAAAAACTGGGCAAAGAAGTCCCACAGAGTAGGAAGGGGGAAAGGCATGTGCAAATGTCCTGAGGCTGGCCAAGTTCAGAGTTTGGTGGACAGAAAGGTGCTCATGGAGCTGCAGGAAGGCCTATGTCAGTTGAGATGGAAGAGGACAGCAAGAGCACAGATGGGAGGAGGGGGGTAATGGCGGGTAAGAAATTTGGGGAAGAAGGTTTAAGCCGGTAAGCTTACTAGTGGAACGGGATGAGCACTGGACTGAAAGTCGGCAGGACCCCAGCTAGGCAAGACTCATCCTCATTTCAAAGATTTGTTGAACGCGGTCTGCTGGACATTCCTAAGCATAAAATCACTGAGGGCTCGGCACACAGTAGGTACCCAAAAATGGCATGGAACGAAAGCCTGCGTGCCCGCGCGAGGAGACTGGGGGCTGCCAGGAGCTTGGCAGCAGAGCCCCGGTGGCCCTGGGCGGCGCGTCCGAGCGCGCCAGACCGGGGCGGAGCAGGGGCGCCCCGCAGGGCGGCCCGGGCGCCCGCCCCCCGCCCGGCGCGCGGGCCCGTCGCGGCCAGCCCGGCCGGCGGGAGCCGCCCGCGGGCGGCACTGGGCATGCTCAGACGGCGGCCAGGTCGCGCCGCGAGCGAGCTTCCGCGCCGCCCGCTCGCGCGACCTACCTGGGCGCCCCGCGGCCCCGGATGCTGCAGGTACGGGCGGGCGCGACCCCAGCGGGCCGAGGCAGGGCGCGGGGCTACCGGGGGCCGGGGGCGCGCTCGGCGACGCCCCGCCCCCACCGGTCCCCGAGCGCGCGGCGAGCGCGCGGGCGGGCTGGTGGACGCCGCGGCCGCGGGGTCCCGACGCCACGTCGGGGCGGGGAGGGGGCGCCCGGGCCGCGCTCACCTGGCGGGGCCGCGGCGGGAGGGAGCAAGCAGGGCGGGGTGGGGCTCAGCCTCGGGCGGGCGGCCGGGACGCGGTTGCGGCGGCGGGGCGTGGGCGTGGGCGTGCGCTCCGACCCGGGCAAGGGTGGACTTGGCCGGCGACCCCGGAGGGCCCAGCGCCGCGGCGACCCCAGCCCGGGGCGCCGAGGGGCGCACAGCCCGCGGGGGAGCCAACCAAGCGCGGCGGCCAGACCTTCTCGGCTCTCAGGGCGAATCCGCCTCTCGGCTTTCAAAGATGGCATTTCCTGGGCCTGGCACGAACTCCAGCGCCAATAAATCCTCCCCGTTCCGCGGGCGATATGGAATGATTTATCAGGTACCTGCGGTGAGACAGCTGCAGTGGAGGGGAGTGTATGTGAGAACGCCCAGCCCCCCGGAAATTCCCATTTTCAGCAACCTAAACTTATTGAGAAGTTGCCGTTGCCTTAAAAATTCATGGGAAGTTGAGACAACTTGACACCTGGGTTTTCCGAGCTGGTGGAGAGAGCTTGTGACTTGGAAACTGGAGACTCGGTTCAAGTTGGGCTCCCCCTGGCCAGCTGGTGACCTTGGGCGAGTTGTTTAACCTCTCTGATCTTCAATTTCCTCCCCTGCAAACAGCCGGTAATAATGCCCACCTCACTCGGTGGTTGGGTGGATTAAGTGGGATAAATTATGTGGAGGTGTTTGGCTCCCTGCCCGGCACTAAGCAAGGGAGCAGTTGACGTGATGTGAATTTAATTCGTTTAGAGACCCTCGTGGCTCCCATTTGACCAGGAAATTAGAATTACGAAAGCATCTTTAGGGCCTAGTGGCAGAGTGACAGACCCTGTCTTTGTGCCCTGGAGAACTGCAGAAGTCAAGGGCTTTGGAAAAACAATTTAGCCGAATTGTAATCGGAGAGCATCTTAGTTAAAAGCAGTTTTATACATTCAGAAACTCCAGAAGTTGGCAGTTCAGCTTTACTTACAAAAGAGCTGGTTTGCAAGATGATCCATTTTGCAAATGTTTAAAGAGATGATGGAAGTACAGCCTGGTTAGAAGGATTTCTGTTGGAAAAAGCTCCCCTACCCAACTTTCCTGATTGTTTAGATCAGGGTTTCTTAACCTCAGCACTGTTAACATTTGGGGTTGGATCATTTTTTGTTGAGGGGCCTGTTCAAAGCATTGCAACATATTTAGCAGCATCCCTGGTCTTACCCAGTAGATTCGAGTAGCAACCCTTCTTCCTCAGTTGTGCCAACCAAAAATGCCCTCCCCGCCACCCTGACCAAGTGTCCCTTGAGGGGCAAAATATCTCTTCTTCCCCTTTAGAACCACCCTGCTTTCTGTCATTAGCCTACCTGAGTTATTCAAGAATTTCATCTTAGGTTTAACCTTCGTATAGCCTTATAGAACTGTGCAGAGTGCATCCACATGTATCAACTCAATTTTTACAACTCTCCCGTGAGGCCAGTGTTATTCCCATTTTACAAATGAGAAAATTGAGGTCTTGAACAGCTGATCATACTGTATTGACCTAGGTGGGATAGAACTCAGGTCTTCTTCCTTGGGCAGGTCTTTTTCTTCTTCATCAAGCTGCCCTTTATTGTATGGAGACTTTGAAATAGATGACTTTCCTGGCGATTAAATCAACATGTAAAGGAGACTGGAAGCTGGAAACCTTTCTGAGATTGACTAGTTGAAAATTAACAATGGTAAGCTATTATCTGACAGAGAGTAAGTCGTTCTAGTTAAATATTCTAGTTTATAGTGAGCGCCCATAAATCCCACATACACTTAATGGAATACCAATTTGCAGAGAATCAGAGTAGAATAAAACATGCCTAATACTCTGTATTGATCCTGAGTTGTCTCTGGTGACTGGCCATCTCCTAAAACTGGACTCTTATATGCAAATCAGGCATTAGCTGAGGAATGTAAAAGGTCGAGTTACTGAAGGCATTTTCCAAGTGGCTTTCTGTTCAGCAAGCATTTATTGAGCTGCTTCTGTATATCAGATGCAGTGCTGGGTGAGGATGCTGAGTAGACCAGTGGGTCCCAGCAAACCCAGGGTGCCTGGGGGAACATCCCTGCCAGGAGGGGGAGGTCCTCAGGGACAGCTGGGAGCAGGAGAAAGAATCTAAGTTAACACAGAATCAAATTCAGAATACCTCACTGCTTCACCACTCCTGTTTTGGATCTCTTCTTGCACATTTTTTCATAGAGAAGAATCCTGGCAGCTTTTATCCTCAGGCAAGTGGCAGGAACCTGGTCAGAGACAAATCTTACCCCTGAAAGAATTTGGTGTTCCCAGCTGGTAACTGACCTTAGGGGATTGGGACCAACTCCTTGATTGTTGACTGTGAACTGGGAGGGTTCGCATACATTGTTTAATTTCAGTGGTGTTCTTTCTCACTCTTGCAGAAATTGAGCTAGCAAAGGTAGTCTGGGGCCAGCAGCAGGAGGGATGAACTGTGACCTTCTGAACCTTTGGTCCAGGCACAGGAGGAATTCTGTTTTCCAGGATGCACATAACCCATCCACAGGGCTCAGCTTTGGGGATTGGAGGGAGCAAGAAGGCCTGGCCCCCTACCTCCCCGCTGAACCCTGAGGATTTGTGGTAGGGGACCTGCGACTTTGACTGTAATCCCGGTACTCAGCTTTCTTCCACCAGACAGCAGTGGTTCCTGGAAAGCAGGGCCAATCCCTCTTCATCTGTTCCCAGGTCTGTTGCAGGGGCTGGAATGCCTAAGGTACTCTGCACTTACCTTGGCCTTGACCTGCTGGTGGAGGCAGGGCAGCCTGCTGGTGTTGCTTCCCAAGCTTGGGCTCTTCTTACCAACTCTATTAGAGATGGGCCAGGATCTGGTCAGCGTCCACGCTGCTCGGGTCTCACAGGTGTCTCCTTTCATCCACCTGAAGGGGGATGAAAGGGAATGCTTTGGTAGGCCCCTGGCTAAAATCTGATCTAGTCATGGGTTCCCAGACCTGGAGATCTTGCAGCTACGTAGCTTCTGGTTATGTGTGCCCCTGAAGCTACTTTTGGCCTCCAGGTGAAGACCAGTGGGGGCACAGATTTCACAGCAAATTCAGACACTTACTGAGCTGTGTGTCAGGTCCTAGGGTTACAGAGGTGAAAGACCCTTATCTTGGAAGGATGCATGGTGGAATTGGGAAGACAATGACGTGTGTGTGTGTGTGTGCGCGCGCGCACGTTTGTGCGCACACACACACATGCTCTGTATCTACTTATTTGTCTCACAGTTACTTTAAAAGACGCTAAAGCCAGATGCAAGAGAGACCAGTGGAGGCAGCCATTCATTCTGATGGAGATCAAGGAACGCCATAAGGAATAGTCGGCATTTGAATTCAGCCTTAAAGGGAGAAAAAAATGGTATTTGGGGGGAGGACAGAACAGCAGGTGCTAAGGCCCAGAGACCATGTGTATATCAGGAGTGGTGACTCTTCCCCAGGTCTGGCCTCCTGTAGTCAGGGTACTCCCTCATGTCTGTAAGGGGCCCCAGCCTCACTCAAGCCAGGGGTAAGTGCCCATTCTCCTTGTTCTCCCCAGCTAGAAGTGATGCCTGTGGGTTCTCTTCGAGGCGTGAGCCCCTTCTGCCAGGGATGCCTTTGGCTGTCATTATGAAACACTGTTACGGCACTTACTGGCTGCCAGGCACTGTTCTGAGTCCTTTCTAAATATTAACTCATTCACCTAAACCTTGGAGCAACCCTCTGGCCGTGCTTTCTACCTGGGTACCAGCAGCTTGCTGGGTAGGTGGGGGCAGAGCTCATCTAACCAGTCTGTGTCCCTCTGTGGGTGATGCTGTGATCATGGGACGGCTTCTCCTGGCTGTGGTTTATACCAGTGTGCCAGGAAACAGCTGAGTTGGAGTTGGGATAGAGTACCGGCTGCCATGACCCTCTTTCCATCAGGGGGCCAGCAAGGTTCCGGTGACTACATTTTCTGAACCAAAGACTGGGATCTGTTGTCGGAGAAAGAATGTTTGTGCTGCTTCTTCATGTAAGAGGAGGGCCTGGGAGGTGTTGTTTGGATACTGAGAGAGTGGAATTTTTGAGACAGTTTGATGCTTTATGTGGAAAGTTAGGACAGAGGATTTGAAATAGGGATAGTCCTGGAAAATTCAGGTCCCATGATTTACCGTCAGGATACACAAGGTTTTAGTAAATATTTAAAGTGATGTGTAGTTTGGAGTGGATTTTCAGTACTGAGCCCCTTGGTGTCTCAAAAGGGTATAAATAGTACTGTCTAGTCCCAGAATCTTGTAAATTCCTACCAGCCCCACATTACTGATAGGGTGAAAAAAACTGAGGCTCAGAGGTGGAGTGACCACCCGAAAGGCACGTTGCTCATAAGCAGATGTGAGAGCCAAGATGTGAACCCAAGTCTTTTTCCTGGACAAGTCATTTAAGTGTAAAATGAGGATAGTAATGGAACCTGTTTCCTCTAAATGGACTATTTTAAAGGAGCTAATGAATGAAAACCCACTAGGACAGAACTTGGCACAGCAAAGGGTCTCCTCCCTTTGTGGTCAGGCCCCTGACCCTCCGGACAAATGTTTTTTTTAGTGTTCAATGCCAAGAGTCACTGTGGGTGAGTAATGGCCCACTCCGAGGCCCACTATGGGGCCTAGCTCTCAGAGCTAAAGGGACATTCCAAGGGGCAGGATCCAGGACCAGAAAAGGGCCATGGCCAGCTGGATGCTGTGGGATGGAAGGCACTGGGCTGACTTTGGGAGTGGAGTGTGAAGACCTGACCCCCAGCACCTTGCTTCCCTAAGGTGGAGTCAGCCTCAATCTAGACCTGGGGTGCTTGTGAGCGAAGCAGCGACCAGCTCCATCAGCCATCCCTTGACCCTAACCACTAGCGGGCCTGGAGAGAGGATGTGACAGTCGGAGCCCGCTTTGCTCCCGCCAGCCCCCTCCCCCAGTCTGGTTATCAAAATCATACGTGGCTGCTGTAGAAAATTACAGTGTCAGGGAACAGAAGAATCCTCAGTGATGCTCCTCTGGGAGGCCACAGTCACCAACACTGCTGCAGTGGACCCCACACGCCTTCTCACCTGCCTGTTCTCTGCACTCAGGGGGTTTTTCAGAAACACCTCCTGTTGTTTGGAGAATAAAGGATGAGACTGATTTTGGCGTCTCCCTGGACCCCTGGTGTGCATGCTTTGGTCCCTGCTCGCCTCACCTGCCACAGGGGCCGTGAGAGCCTGGAGCCTTGCCCCCCTCCACCCCCCGCCAGTTAACTCCTGCTTTGGGTGTTAGCCCATGATTGCACATGATTTAGGTAAAACTGCCAGTTGTAAACGCTCATGCTTCCGGATTTCTCTCCTTTGACAGCGCTTTCACGGTTGCAATTTTGCAGTTAATTAGTGTAATTATTTGTATTAGTACCTGTCTTCCCAGCGACACGGGGAGCTCTCTGAAGTCAGGGTCGATCTGGCTTTCTTTTCAAAAAAAAAAAAGGAAAAAAAACCCAAAAACCTTTCTCTGAGACTTATATTTTTCCTTTAATTTTTTATTTTGACCTGATTCAGACTTACAGCAAGGTTCTCAGAATAGAACAAAGAACTCTCATATACCCTTCACCCAGATTCTGCAAATGTTACCATTTTATCACATTTATTTTATTCTGCTCTTTATGTATATATATTTTCTCTTGAGTCATTTGAGGGTTATTTATAGATTCTTCCTTTCCCTCAAAATACTTCAGTGTATTTCCTAAAGGCAATGACATTCTTCTCTATGACTACAGCACAATTTTTAGAATCAAGAAATCATTACTGAAACAATACTATAATCTATAGATCTTACCCAGGTTTTTGCCAGTTGTCTTGATTGTGTCCTTTTGTAGCAAAGAAACCCCCAGATCGTGCATTTCATAAGGTCATCCTTTCTCTTTAATCTCCCTTAGACTGGAACCGTTACTCAGCCTTTCTTTGCCCTTTATAACCTTGACATTTTTGTAAAGCACAGGCCCATTATTGTATAGAAATTTCCTTCCATTTGAGTCTGTTTTAACTCACCATTGTGTCTCCAGTTCCACTGGAACATCAAATGCACTCAGTAAATATTTATTGAATGGAGAGACCGTAAGATGGAAGGAAGTAGAAGGGAAAAGCAGGTTTTCTGGTTTCCCCCACAGCCACTCCTTTCCTTGCTGGGGGATCTTGTTAGTTGCAGTCATACTGTCTATAGGTTTGAATCCTGTATTTTTATAACAGAGCTTTTCCCAGAAAAGAGAGGCTTCATCAGGGGCTAGCGAGCCTGCTGTCCCTGAAGGTATACAAGCAGACGCCAGGTGATGGCTTGGCAGGGGTGCTGGAGAGGAGAATGGAGCATTTGAGGAGGGGCGGGACTCAGCCTGGAGGTCCCTCCTAGTGCTCTTTCTCTATCTGCAACTCCTACTTTGCAGGCTTAGGGACCCAAGAATAAAGCGATGAGAATTCATCACCTAAACCAGAACATTTTGAGATAAAAGTGAGGCTATTAATAATTGCATCTCATGAACTAGCCTCAACTGGGACTGCCGTAGGCAAATCAGGAGGTATGGTCACCCTACCCAAATGTGACTTTGAGTTGGAGATCAGCCTGGAAAACCCTCTAGCACTAGGAATCCTCTGCCTGGATATAGACAGAACTAACCTTGGCACTGCCTGTCCAGCCCCTGTTCATGGCTCTAGTACCTGCGGTGGGTCACACCTCCCTTGCCCGTGCCCAGTCTGCTCCTGCTATACCAGCCTTGTTTTGGCCCTCCCCTCCCCTCACCTGTACCTTCCTGCCAGACGGACTACTATGAGAGCCTGGAAGGTCATTTACATACCCTGGCTGGATGGAGGAGGAAGGACTGGGTCTATGATAGACGCACAAGGGGGACCAACAAGCCAGCTGTGTTTCCCACTGATAAATTCTAATGGAATTTAAGAGCCAGGGTGTGTAAGTGAGGTGGGACAGGAGACCAGAAGCTCCCTAGACCTTATCTTTTTTCCCCTGGTGCTCACACTTCCACTGTCCTTCCTGCACAAACACCCACATCCCTCTCCCAGCCCTAGTTCTGAGATCAGAACCAAGTGACTGGCCTTTGGCAGAGGCATGGAAGCAGGTGGCATTGGGGACCCAGGCACAAGAGGATGAGCATTGGATGACCAGGAGGTGTAGACAGGGAGTTGGATGCAGAGAAACCAGGCAGGAAACCAGCATCTAGGGGTTCCAGTAACAAGGTCAATACAAGGCCATTTATCAGGAAGCCTAGACTTGCCGTGCCGTGTCCCCAGATACTTGGATCAGAGGGGGCAGGCACGGGGGTCTGTATGGTACAGTTCTTTTAACTCATTTTCTGCCTGGCAAAAAATAACAAGCCCCTCCTTCCTGGATTAAAAAGTATCATAGGATAAAAATGTGAAGGTTTGGCGATATTTTCTGGGTCATCCCAGTCATGTGGACTTCATGAACACAGGTCAGTGCACTATAGTATTTTTATAACTCTAGGCATTGGTCGCTTTCATGGCAAAGCCAGTTAGTGAGGGAGTGTTCTCATTCTTCGAATGCAAGATACTAGCAGTTACTGAACTTTGGAAAGGTTTCTAGTGAACTGTGATAGGATGTCTTACCAGTTAAAGATATTCTTTCTCCCCTGCCAAGTCACAGCTATGTAAAAGCACTTAGTCTGAGGTCACGATTTTTATAGGACAGAAGGAGTCACACGGTGTCAGAACTGGAAGAGACCTCAGAAGAAATGTTTCCAGCTCCCTGGTTTTATAGATGGGTAAACTGAGGCCCTGAAAGGTCTGTGGCGGGCTCCGTGGCACACGTAAGCAGTTGCAGAGCAAGGACTAGTACCTGCAGTTTCCACCCCCAGATCGTAGGTGTGTCTTCTAGATCTCATCTAGGGAAGTTGATCCCATGGACTGCATCTCTCTCTTGTTAACAGAAAGTTTGTTCACTACAGAAATACGTTGTATTGGCTTTGAAGCCGGTTATGCATTTCTGGCGCTTTTATGTGGAAGTTGCTAGGCTGACTTTCTTCTTCTGTTTTCATATGGAAAATGATATGTATCTTCCACTGAATTTCTGTGGTATATACTAGTGTTCCTCAGATTTTATCACATCAGAATCACCTGTTCAAACATGGGCTGCTGGGCCCCACCCCCAGAGTTTCTGATTCAGTGGGTCTGAATCAGACTCAGGTGAGGCCTGCAAACTTGCATTTCTAACAAGGCCCCAGGTGCTGCCGCTGCCCCCCGAGACCTGGGACCTTCCTTCGAGGACCGCTGCCTCAGGCTGCACGGTAGTTTCAGACAAGTGCTCTGCACTTTGCAGCCTTCATACAGTATCTGTCATTTTGCGACCGGTTTATTTCGCTTGGCATAATGTCCCCAAGGTTCAGCCATGTTGGAGCAGTGTCAGAATTTCTTTCCTTTTCAGGGAGGAGTAATGTTCCGTTGAACGCGTGTGCACCACACTTTGTTTATTGGGCATCTGTCAGTGGACACTTAAATTGCTTCCACCTTTTGACACTTGCAGGTAATGCTGCTGTGAACATGGTGTACAGAAAGACATCACTTGACTGATTGGGACTTGCAACCACAGGCAGGGTGTTTTAAGTATTTGTAGAGCAGTCCTGACTTTATCTACCCCAGCATCGCCCACCAACACTGACCCCTTGACCAGCACTGCCCTCGCCATGTTGGTCAGAGACTGCGCGCTCGTCAAGACCACGTGGCCGGTTCTCATTTCTCAGCCCACTGGGTCTGGATTGCCCCTTCCTCATATCAGGGCTTCTATGATGTGGCTCCACAACCCCCCCTCCCCCCATGGCTCATCCTTTTTCCTTTATCCTTTTTCCTTTATCCTCTGTTCTTATCATTCTGCAGGCTTTCCTGGGTAGACTCACCTGATGCCATTGTCAGGGGCTTCACAGGGCCTGATCATCTCTGGGCAGTTTGGGTCATATGGTTATCACATCTGAACATCTCCTCCGTGAATGTCCCCGGGTCCCTCCTCTGCACCTTCTTCCTTAAAAACGCAGTCTCCGTAAAGTGACAAGTCTTCCAGCTTAGAAACCCAGGGTCACCCTTCACACACCTGCACTGGACAGATCCTGCCCCGTCATCCCTCCTCCAGCCTGCTCTTCCTTTCCGCCCCTCCCCCCACCAATCCCACCCCTGCTAAAACTGGGTTCGTCTCTGTGCTTCTCCCATTTGCCTCTACTTTTGCTTCCTACCCGCCCCCCCACCGGCCCCTCACACCTATACCTCCTTCATACTGCTGCCAAAAAAATGTTCCCTACAAAAGCACCTAAGATCACCCTGTTCTCCATGGATTCCATCTGGCCTTGCTTCCCCCGTCTCTAACCCCAACCCCATAAGCCATATGCTCTAAGCCAGGGCTTCTCAAGCTTTAGTGTTAAGTTGCAGATTCTGCTTCTGGGGTGTCTGGGGTGGGCCCACAGTATGCATTTGTTACAAGCTCCCGGGTGGTGTTGAGACTGATCCACAGACCAGACGTTGAGAAGCCAGACTCTAGAATAGATCTGTGTGTCACAAATAAAAGTTCTACCAACATATTTTCAATCTATAAATAATGCAAGAAATTTTTAATGTAGTGGGATAGTTTTAATGTTTTCTTTTTTTATACAGTTAATCTTAACTTTTTTCAATCATAAAGGCTGACTCACGGTTGCAGTGATGACTTGCCACTTAAAGACATTTTAGAAGACTAAGAAAGGCTTCTGTTTTTAAGAATCACCAAACAGGTCAAGGTGTGTGAATGTACAGGGGTCACGAAAATGTTTTCCTCTTAAAGAGGCACATACTCAGGATCAGGGCTCCCTCTTAGGAGCTTCTGCAGGGCAGAGACTGTCTCTTAATCAGCTCCATCCCCAGGGCCCGGCCCGGCTCCCCTTAGGATGTTGGCTGAAGGGGAGGAGGAGTCTGGGTCTTCCTCTAAGAGGAGCTCATGGTGGAAACTGATGGTTGGATGCACCACGCCTGGGTTGGAAGGGGGACCCTGTGCCTCCAGCCCTCCTGGGGAAGGCACTGTCCATCATAGAGGGAGGGAAGGGATTCCTGGCAGCTGGCCCTTGTTGAGGGGCATGTTCGCCCATTTTGGGACTCTTAATAAGGCTTTGCAGAGCCGGGAGGGGAGCCGGCTGGGAGAAACGTGCTGGTGGAGGTTTCCCAGGAGCTGGGCTTCAGCCTGGGAGGGGAGGGAGGAGGTCATGGAGGGCTGAGGTCTGAGGGCAAGCAGGCAGGAAGATGCAACCAGAGTAGCTGGGAGAGTCTGACTCTGTTTGCCACACCAGGAGGGTCAGGGAAGCAAGTACCACAAGGCAAAGAATCAGGTTCATGGAGGGGCGGGGGGTGAGTAGTGGGAAGGATGTAGCCATTTTTGAGCAGCCTGCTCCAAAATTTTGTTATCCTGTCACCCAGTAAGTCCAAGCTCTGTAGTCTGTCGACGAAGGGTTTCGTGACCTGACCTCCGCCTGCCTCTCCCACTTTTCTCCTACTTTCCCTCCTTTCTAGGTCCTGGCGCAGTGCAGATGGGCCGCCTCAGCTCTAAGCCCCCTTCCAGAGTTTTCTCTGCAAGGCTGTGGGGCTCCTTGTTATCTCTTGGTGCAGGTTGTAAGCTTGGGGTCCTCTCTGCACCCCACCGCCACTAACTCTGACTTTCGTTGAGCTCCTCATGTCTCGATTTCGTCATCTCCACACTGGGAATGACAAGTACCTCCAGCTCACAAGGTCCGGGGAAGTGCTTCTCCTGGAGGCACGTGATGGTTACTTAGGAGCTAGCTGCAGGTTTGCTGTCTTGCTCAGTAAGCTTGACCAAGGGACCACAGGGACATTCATCCCCAAGTGGGGCCAGAGGTCTCAGCTGGGGAGCGCTGTGCTGTGTGGGCCCACCTGGGCAGGGTGGGGCTGAGGCGGTGCCGCCGTGGGGGTGGATGTGAAGGTCCCTGCCGCTGAGGAGCCAGACGCCGCGGAGGTCGGAGGTCGGGTATTCGCTCCTTTCATGGATCTTAAAGATAGCAACTGGCCACAGTGAAAAGGTGGAAGCCAAAGACCTGGGGGAAGTGGGATTGGGGTGGAAAGCAGGGTCCCTCAGACTTTAACGTGCATACGAGAAGATTCGGGTCCTGTAGGTCTGGGGCAGGGCCTGGGAGTCTGCATTTCTAACAAGCACTCAGGTGATGCTGATGCCAGGCATCTGGAAACCGCACTTCGAGTGGCATTGGCCTGGCACTGTGACCACGGTAGGGAGGAGGCTCGTGGAGAAGAGCACATAGAAAAAGCAAAATGAGCACAGCTGCACCCCTTTCAGTTCAGCTCCGTGGAGATACGTTGGAGTGGCAGGTGCACTCAGGTGTCTGCAGACCGGCAGCTAGATTGGAATCGGGTTGTGGGTGATGGTGGAGGAGGGGGAGCCTGAGAGCTATGAGGTAAGTATTGAGTGATTTGATTGTGTTGTTTGATAGTTCATCTTCAAGGTCTAGCTTTGCCGTAAGAATCCCCTTGGAGGCTGTTTTTGTCCCAGGCTGAGCTCTGGTCACAGCATGGACAAGGCCCCAGCAGCCAGGGCCACACAGCTGTTTTCAGAGCACTAACCACACCAAAAGGTGATTATTTGATTATTCATGCGTTTTGCTCTCTGAGCAGCCTATGAGTTCCAGAGAGCAGGGAGAGCTGAGACAGCCTCTTACTCACCTGAACCCTAGCACCTGCCCTGGAGTGTGGCTGCAGGTGGGGGCTCATTAAATGCCTCAGGGATTAGAGAGGGATGAATGCAGAACAGGATGAAGGAAGAATGTGTAAACCCCTGTGACTGAAAGAGCAGGAGAAGCAAGCCCTGAGCTGAGACCATGGGAGAATGTGGGTGTGGATGAGGGAAGATGATTTAAGGAGTCCCCAGGACCTTAAGTAAAATGCCGGTAATGTCTTCTGAAGATAGAGTGGGGCCTCACGAGGGGCAGCTGCTGGGGATTTGGGCATCAGCTCTGAGAGTTGGACTGTGTGGGAGCCGAGGCTTCAGCGGGGCGGCGGCGGGGGAATAGGAATCTCAGCCAAGCCACCATTGTATTGATTTGGGATCCAAGAGCAAACCTGCTTTCCTTCTCCTTTCAGGAGAGGACAGGTGCCCGGACTTAGGCAGATAGAGGACAAAGAACTTCAGCTTCATGAGCCTGGGTAGAAGCAGCAGACTGAGACTCAACACATGGCAGGGCCAGAACACACTCACAGCGCGCTGGCCCTCCCTACTGGAGGGCCCTTCGAGGTGGGGGTCCATTAGCTCCCTGGACCGCAGGTGCCCTTTGAGGTGGGGGTCCGTTAGCTCCCTGGACCTCAGGTGCCCTTCGAGGTGGGGGGTCCGTTAGCTCCCTGGACCTCAGGTGCCCTTCAAGGTGGGGGTCCTTTAGCTCCCTGGACCTCAGGTGCCCTTCGAGGTGGGGGGTCCATTAGCTCCCTGGACCTCAGGTGCCCTTTGAGGTGGGGGTCCGTTAGCTCCCTGGACCTCAGGTGCCCTTCGAGGTGGGGGTCCGGTCCGTTAGCTCCCTGGACTTTCAGAGGCTCCCATGAGTTGGGGTCAGCCTCATTTTTCTGAATTGGAAATGGTGTCTCAGAGAGGTTCAGTGACTAGCTCAAAGCCCCAGAGCTGGGAAGTAGAAGAGCAAGCCTGGGGTCTGTGAGCCAGGAGACTGTTGGGTGGGGCAGCCCAGCCTTGGAGCAGGATTTCTGGGGGAGGAGTGGTTGCAGGTGTGGCTGACAAGGTCCAAGCACTGGCTGGCTGGCTGGCGGGGGGTTGGGAGGGCAGTTGGGGGCAGGCCAGAGGAAGAGGAAGAAGCAGGGTGGGGTGAATGCAGAAAGGAGAGAGGAGGAGATGGCCAGATGGAGGTTTAAGTAACACCCTGGGGGCCAATAAAATATCAGGTGACAGCTTTTTTTTTAAGTTCTATCAGTTTGATTTTCTTCAAACTCAGTATTGCTCGTTATAATTTAGGAAATACAGAAAGGTCAAAAGGATAGGAAAAACTAGCAATTATATTTATGGTCTTGAGATCCTTTATAATTATCTTAAATGTGTTCACTGTAGATACAATTTTATAACCAGCCTTTTTTTACTTAATATTGTAACATTTCCCATTATGTCACTATGTCATTATGAAATGGGCATCCTGGGGCTATCTTGTGATTTACTTAACTAGCCCTCTGCAGTTGGAAATCAGCGTTTTTGGTTTGTCATTTTCAGCGCGAAGTGTTGTTGGGAGGAAAATCTCTGCAGATGACTTTGTTTCATGTCTGGATGTATCCTGGCAGTGGGTTCCTAGAAATGGAGTTGGTCAGACCACCTCCCGGCATTGGCATTGTTGGGATGATCTTTTCTTATCTCTGACACAAGCCTCCTGAAAGTGTGGGCGTGAGCCCTGTGTGCATTAGTTTGTTCGTTCATTCCTGTGTGCATTTCACAAGCATTTATTAGGCGCGCGTGGGGAAAGACTCCACTTTCTGTGGCCAGGTCAGTGGAAAAACAGCTGCCAGCATCTCGGGCTTGACGGAGATGTGTGGGAATGTTTGATCACCCGCCCCGTCCCAGCCCTGCCTGTCCCGGGAGGCAGGGACAGCCCGTGGGTCCGGAAGGAGACTTGCAGGCCTCCGTGGCTGCAGGGTCCGGTCAGTGCCAACCATGAGTGTGGAGCTGCCTGCCTCCCCTTCTGTGATGCTTAGCGGTGTGGTGAATACCAAGTAGGGTGCCCCCCATTTTACCTTCTATTCGTGCATTCCACAGACACCTCTTGAGTACCTCATGTGTGGCCAGGCACTATTCCAGGGGTGAGAGATAACCGTTAACTAACAAAGTCCCTGACTTTTAAGAACTACCATTCTCATTATGCAGCCATCAAAAGGAATGAGATCTTGCCATTTGCAACGACGTGGATGGAACTGGAGGGTATTATGCTGAGCGAAATAAGTCAAACAGAGAAAGACATGTATCATATGACCTCACTGATATGAGGAATTCTTAATCTCAGGAAACAAACTGAGGGTTGCTGGAGTGGGGGGTGGGGTGGGAGGGATGGGGTGACTGGGTGATGGACACTGGGGAGGGTATGTGTTCTGGTAAGCACTGTGAATTGTGCAAGACTGTTGAATCTCAGATCTGTACCTCTGAAACAAATAATGCAATATATGTTAAGAAAGAAAAAAAGAAGAAGAAGAATGTAGCAGGAGGGGAAGAATGAAGGGGGGAAATCGGAGGGGGAGAAGAACCATGAGAGACGATGGACTCTGAAAAACAAACTGAGGGTTCTAGAGGGGAGGGGGGTGGGAGGATGGGTTAGCCTGGTGATGGGTACTGAGGAGGGCACGTTCTGCATGGAGCACTGGGTGTTATGCACAAACAATGAATCATGGAACACTATATCTAAAACTAATGATGTAATGTATGGGGATTAACATAACAATAAAAAAAAAAGAAAAGAACTACCATTCTCGTAGGAGGTGGGGATGTGGGAGTTGGGAGGACACAATAAATACTTAAGTCCAGGGGTGATAAATGGTAAGGAGAAATATAGAGTGAGGGAAGACCTTACTGATAGGTAAAATTTGAGCAGACGCATGGAGAGAGTGCAGGTGGGGGATGTCCGGGGGAAGCAAGTTTCCGGCAGTGGGAATGAGCTTGGCATAACCAGGGACTGGGCCGGGGGGGGGGGGGGGGGTTGCGGAGTAAGAGCAGTGAGGTGCTGCACCAGGAGGGCAGGAGATGGGCTTGTGGCATAATGAGATCTAGGACTCTGGGTTCATTTTTTTTCACTAGGAGGCTTGGGAGCCAGACAGCCATTCCTGCCACTAGAAGCAATTCAGTCTAACCTCCTACCTTTTTGTTGCTTATCTACAGTGGGTGATCGCTAAGGCCTGTGTTTGGTGGGGGAAAGCCCTGGGAGTTGAAACCGAGACTTTGGGAAGTCACAGCTTTCGTTGGCCCTGGGGTCTCCTCTTCTGTGCAATGAGGGACTTGAGCTAGGAGATTGGTAAGGAAATGAGGAGTTTTCCAGGGCTAGGACTCAATTAAGTGCCATTAGTTAAGTGCACTAATTAAATCTTGGTCATTTTAAGTTAACTGATTGGAGTGTGTAAATGAGATTGTTGATACATCTTTCTAAGATTTATTTTTATTTTTTTTAAGATTTGTGTTTTTTAGAGAGCACACAAGTGTGTAAGCATGAGCAAGGGGAGGGGCAAAGGGAGAGAATCTTGAAGCCGACTCCTCACTGAGCATGGAGCCCAACACATGGCTTGATCCCACAACCCATGAGATCATGACCTGAGCCGAAACCAAGAATTGGACACTCAACCAACTAAGTCACCCAGGCACCCCAGTAGATACTTAGTTCTTAATAAGTGTAGCCTGTCAGATTTACAAACAAGAGTTGCTCAGCCAGCTGTGGGTGCTTGCAGTAGTGGTAGGCAGGTGGGGGTGGAGGAACATACCCCCCAATAACTTTATCCATTCATTCATTCATCCATCCAACTGGCAGTTATCGAGCACCTAATGAGTACCAGGCACTGGGCTGCCTACATCCCAGTGGTGATTTTTAAGAGACCCAGGTTCTGCCTTCATGAAGTTCACGCAATGCTAGTCCTGCCAGTAGATCATGGTGGGGAAACCCCTACCTCACACCATATACAAAAATTAACTCAAAATGGATCAGTGACCTAATACATGAGCCAAAGTCATAAAACCCGTAGAGATTTTTTTTAAAAAGGAGTAAATCTTCATGACCTTGAGGTTAGCAATGGGTTCTTAGATATGATAAAAAAGCATGAGCAAAATTGTACTTCATCACAATTAAAAACTTTTGTGCATCAAAGGACATCAAGAAAGAAAAGACAACCTACAGATTAGGAGAAAATACTTGCAAATCCTATATCTGGTAAAGGTTTATTCAGGGTATATAAAGAACTTCTATAATTCAACCTAAATTAAGATAACCCAATTAAAAATATGGACAGAGGACTTTGAATAGACCTGTCTCTGAAGATCTACACATGGCCAATAAGCTCATGAAAAGATGGTCAACATTAGTCATCAGGGAAATGTGAATCAGAGCCACAGTGAGATACCACTTCACACCTACTGGGATGGCATAGGAAAGGATGTAGATGTAGAGAAACTGGAACCCTCTTCCGTTGCTGATGAGGGTGTGAAATGGGGCAGTCTCCATAGAAAAGTCTGGTGTCCTCAGGAAGCTAAACATAGAATTACTATGTCCCAGCAATTCCACTCCTAGGCATATACTCAAAGTAATTGAAAGCAGGCTCAAATAAATGCTTGTACAGAGATGTTAATTGCAACACTGTTCATAACAGCCACATGGGAAACCAAGTGTCCTGCAGACAAATAGATGAATAAGATGTGGTATCTCTGTATGATGGTGTATATTATTATCCAGCCTTAAAAAGGAAGGGCATTTTGACACATGTTCCAACATGGATGAACTTCGAAGATATTATGCTGAGTGAAATAAGCCAGACACAAAAAGACAAACGTTGTCTCATTCCACATATATGAAATATCCAGAAGAGGTAAATTCATAGAGACAAAGTTGAGGTTGCCAAAGGTTGGGGGAGGAAAGGAATGACGAGTTATTGCTTAATGGGTACAGAGTTTCTGTTTGGAGTGACAAAAAAGTTTTGGAAATAGTGGTTGGTTGCACAACATTGTGAATGTAATTAATGCCCCTGAATTGTATGCTTTAAAATGGTTAAAACGGCAAATTTTGTGTTCTGTTTGTTTTCCCGCAAGAAAGATGGAGAGAAGCAGTGTGAGGTTTGGGAGCATGACTGCCAGGAGCTGCTCTGTTTGATTTCCCTCCGATTTCCCTCCGCACTGGGCCCCCATTTGCTCAGTCCTGGCCGCCTTCAGCCTGGTTCTCTTTTGATGTGGGAAGTCAAACGAGGTGACAGGTGTGGAGTGTGGGTCGTGGGAGACGCCTTCCCGTCCCCTTTAATTCTGTCCTTCCCAAGTGTAAAAAGATTGTTCTGTCTGGTGGAAAAGACAGAAAACAGTAAACCTGGTGGTTTTGTCCAAATCCTCATCAATTACCTGCTCATCTGTTTTTTGCCATTTTCCTCCTGGGCGGGGGGTGGGGAGTTGTCTCACCCCTTCCTGTCACCTTGCTGCCACACATCTTTGGTGCTTTTGCCCTAAAGCAGGGCTCCACTGGGCCCCACCTCCCTGACTTTTGTGGCAGCCCTTGGTCACCTGCTCCTTCTTCCCTTTCCACGTTTACTAGGAGTTCTTTCGGAAGTTGGAGCCCTGCAAAGTAGAGGTCACTCGGACCCTGGTTATGATTTCACCAAGTGGAATATTGTAAACTCTAACAAAAAAATGCCATGCCAGGGAAGTGTTTGAAATACCTGGACAGGGCGCCTGGGTGGCTCAGATGGTTAAGCGTCTGCCTTCGGCTCAGGTCATGATCTCAGGGTCCTGGGATCGAGTCCGCATCGGGCTCCCTGCTCCTTGGGAGCCTGCTTCTCCCTCTGCTTCTCTCTCTCTGTCTCTAATGAATAAATAAATAAAATCTTTAAAAAAAAAAAAAAAGAAATACCTGGACAAATGTTTGACAGTGGAATAATGGGAACAAGGACAACTTAAAAAAAAAATACCCCCAGTTAGGACAGCACTGTCAGCTGGCTTGTTTTCTCTGATGTGCGTGGATCAGAGCACACCCTGCATGGCAGCTCGTCTGCATGACTGCCCCCTCCTTCCCCTCCAGGGTTAGCTACCTTCGGGTGACGGCAGCGAGCTTGTCCTTCACAGCCGTGGAGCTAGATTGAGCACAGCCTGCGTACCTCCCACAGCTCGCCGAAAGAACAGCAAGGCTTAGATGCTGTGTGGCTGCCTGGGATCCTCCTGGAGATCCAGGCCCCTGGCACCCCTCAGATCCCCCACCCCATGGCTGTCCTCATGAGATCCTGGGCTTAGAGCCCCCCTGTGCAGCTGAAGGGGAAAGGGTCTAAGTTGAGCTCAAGTTGACTAAGAAGCCCTGCCTTTCCAGGACTGCAGTGAACCTGGGCTTTCAGCAGCAGTCCTCTGAGTTCTAGGATCCGTGGAGGCAGGTGCGGTGGAAGGGAGGGGAGGCAGGGACACTGGCTGGGTCTGGGACTGGCCTGTCACTCCCAGGAGCTCCCTGGAAGGAGAGCTGTTGGTTACAGTTCGGAGAGGCCCCAGGCCACACTGAGGGCCTGGCCTCAAGAAATGAGGTGACCTACTCCTGTTTCTCCCACTGCTAATAATTAACCCGGGGTGGCTGCCTGTGAGCTGGAAGGACCTGTAGATGTCATGCGCACGCCCTCCAGCCCACACCTTTTGCAAAAATGAGAGGAAGTCCTTTACTACAGCTTCCTCAGCCCTGAGAGACGTGTGCCACATTTTAACTCCTCTCTCATCAGCATGCCCTTGGCAGTCTGAGGGTACTTTGTACTTTTTCTTTCATTTTTTTTGGAAACACCTGTTAAATCAATTGTGTCATCTTGGAATAGGGTAATAAATACCCAAGTCATTACTCAGGTTTCTGATGTTGCAGAATTGGGGGGCGGGGGAAGGTCTTCTGGACCATTTCCTCCTTAAGAGGAAATCTACGAACATGTGAGCTATGGGGAGTGTTTACCAAGCTTATCTCAAAAGGTAAGAACATACCTTTAGCCAGTAAATTACAGAGACCGCAGTGCTTAAATGGGGCCTTCCTCTCTTCCCCGCCACAGTGAATCACCTGTAATTCATCTTCCTTCCCCGTCCTGTGGGCCAGTGGACTCAGTGGGCAGGTGTGTGATACCCTGCCCTGAGCATGGGATCATCACCCCATTTGGAGGCTGACTGTGACTGGGGCATGGCTCTTGGAGTCGAATCTACCAGGAGTACTGCCCGCCAGACCCCGTCAGAGTGAATGGAGTCGGGAGGAATGGGGGCAAAAGTATTTAGAAAACTCTGAAGCCCTGTGGGACCCTTGGCTATTCCTCAAGACGAGAAGCCTGGGGATGGCAACGGCCGGGAGGCTAGGAGTGAGGTGCTTGAACGGGTGGGCGCATCAGTGCTCCTAGCAGCCGCTGGTGTCTGCTGTGGGCCAGCAGGACAGCATCGCTCCTCAGAATTATTTACTTATGAGGAAACAGACTTAGGTGCTTCTGACCAAGGTCCTGTCCCTAGGAGTGGCCGCGCAGAGGCGAGCTCACTCAGGTCTGGCTTACTCCTTCCGGCCTCCAATGGGCCCTGGCCACCAGGAGCCCTGAGGCAGTGGTGTTACTCTTCTCCTACCCCTAGGCTGTCCTTGACATCAAAGAATGGACTGCATTTCTGTCTTCCCAGCTCCCAGCACGTGGAAGCCCTGGTACGAATAAATGTAACGATGGCAGCAACAAGACACAGTATTTGCATTCAAATATTCCTAAGCCCTGTTACTCTGATCAGCATTTTGGCATGCCTTTATAAATCTTTTTTAGAGGCTATGCAGTTTCCTTTCATTAATCTTCCGACTCCATCTCACCAAGTCCTAAAGCCCTGACTGACTAGGCTGCATAAAAATACATTTTATCTTGGTGTCTAGAGACGCCGGGTTGCTGTGCCTAATATAACCCGAGATGGCCCCTCGGCTTAAAAACTTACAGGCAGGCGGTTTAAAGCTGGAAGAAAACCAGTGAAAACCGAAGAAAAATGGAGTAGCAGCTTCCCAGATCACTTGGCTGATTTAGTGACAAATGGGATGATGCTTTGGTGGGGGGAGGGCGGGCGGCTGGAGGGTATTTTTCTGTGTTTCCTTGAGATGGTATTATGGCGAGGGCTGCTGGTGGTGAGGATTGGGTTTCTCTGCCGAGCCTGCCACTGTCTTCAAACTCCTTGGCAGGAACGAAGCTGGCGGGATGGTCCTGTTGTGAGAGTCCAGCCTCTTGGCTGGGATGAGTTGCGATTAGCACATCTCAAACCTTTCAAAGTGACTTTAGCTGTTTTCTTTTCCGAAGGCTTCTGCTACTTTTGGCTGTAAAGGGGTGGGGGCAGGAGCCCAGGATAGAAATGTCAGTCCCTGATATTTCCCAGACACCCCCAAATGGGCGTGTCTGTGCCCCGAGGGCAAATATTAGCACGGTATTTTTGTAAAGTTTATGCAACTTGATTCATGTCCCTGTAGAGTAAATTTATTCCATCCTGTTTTCCAGTCCGTTTGGGGCCTCGTGGAACTATCCAGAGGGAGAATGGGAAGAGATTGGTAGCTTGATTTTAGGGGGGAAGAGCTCAGTATAAAACATTCTATCGCCTATGTTTTGGGCTTTATATATTGCTTTTTGTCCACTCATATTCTTTTATCCCCTGTTTCAGTGATGGTCCATTTTAGTTTTTTCAAGAATGAGGTAGCCGTTTAGAATTCTTTCCCATGAGAAGTCTGTGTAAGGAAGCCAGTTTTAACGGTGCTGCTTTGAGTGGGCTTACATGCACAGAAACTTAACCTTGGCATTGTTGAAACGGAAGTCATAATAGAACCTTGGTCTTGGAAGCTCAGAGTGCACCCCCCCCCCCACCTCCTTCAATGCCATCCTGCCCTGTGGAACCTTCTCTCCAGAGGTCTTATCCAGCTTCTCTGCTTGATCACCTCTATTGACGGGGATCACCCTCTCTCCTGACACAGTCCCTTCCAAATTTGTGCAGCCTTGACTGTTCAAAAGCTCTTCCTTCTGTTGAAGGGAAATCTGTTTCTTTCATCTTCCACCCATGGAACCCTTGGGGTTTAAATAAACCAGTCTAGGGACGCCTGGGTGGCTCAATCGGTTAAGTGTCTGCCTTCAGCTCAGGTCATGATCCCAGGGTCCTGGGATCGAGTCCCGCATCGGGCTCCCTGCTCTGCGGGGAGCCTGCTTCTCCCTCTGCCCCTCTCTCTCTCTGTCTCTCATGAATAAATAAATAAAATCTTTAAAAATAAATAAATAAATAAATAAATAAATAAATAAATAAATAAATAACCAGTCTAATGGTAGTAGTAATAAGTACCATTGATTGGACACAGCTAGGTGCCAGTTAATTTGCATATATATATTCAGTGCTTAAAACCTTGGAAAGCAAAGAAAATTCCCCCCCTTTTATAGGTAAGGAAATGGGTGAGTGATTTCTAAGTTCACGCAGCTACTGAGTGGTTGAGCTGGGGTTCCAGCCCACATCTGATTCCATTGTTGCTGACCTTCCCACAGCCTCATACCATATCCTATGTGACGGCCACTTGGATTTTTGAAGCACCTCATCTCCTCCTCCTGGAGATTTCTCTAGGATACCACTTATTCCTTAGACACTGCTGCTAAATCTCTTCTTTGGAGTTCTTAAAATGTGTTTCCCCTCCGGGCTTTTGCAGATGCACTGTGGCATTAGAACCCGTTCTACCTAGTAGACTATCTTAGCCTGCAGGATTCCCCATGAGACCTTGGTGAACTGGTCCCACTGCCCACCACAGTCAGGTTGGGAGCCCTCCTCCTGTTCCTCTGAGTGAGTCCTGGGTATTCATCTGCCTTAGAAGCTGAAACTCCAGGCACCTCTATCTCCGCCCCCCTCCCCCCCCGCCCCTCCAACCCGGCCTGACACAGAGCAGGTGCCCAATAAATGAATATTGAGAAATGGTCCAGAACTCCTTGGCCAAAGGCTGAAAGTAATTATAAACAAGATTAAGGGTCTGTGAAATTGTAGTCCTAGTCCAATGTGGGACTTTGGCCAGTTGTTGGGAGGATGTAAGGACAGCTTGTCTGGTGGGGAGTCCTGGAAGTCCTTTTCCCCAGGATGGTTTGGGTCAGTCCCTCTAAGGGCTGATGTGTGTCTCCCTCTTTGTTTCAGGAGGCAGGCTTGCTGGCCTCTGAAGTTTCTGGGTTCACCGAGGTGGCATCTTCACAAGAGAAGTTCACCAGACACTGTTCAGAGCCTTACTTAGGGGGAGACCACATGCCAGCCTTCTCATTTCTCGGGAGCCCACACTGCACAGGTGCCAGACACATCCACACGCATGCTGAAAACAGCCCTGGGAGGGCTGAGTCCTGGGAAATTGCAGTTTAACATTGCACCATGATAACCTTTCCTAAACATTAAAAAAAAAAAAAAAAACTTACAAAAATCTCACTTAAAAAAAATCTCATGAAGGGGCACGTGCCTGGCTTGGTCAGTAGAACATGCCACTCTTGATCTCGGGGTCGTGAATTCGAGCCTTGTGTTGGGAGTAGAGTGTACTTCTAAAAAATCTCATGAAGGTGGTGTTAAAAGTCAGAAGAGTAGTCACCTCTGGGGGAGGTCATGTTTGGAAGAAGGCATGGGCGGGGTGCGGCTCATGCCAGGCTTCTTGAGAGCTGTGTACTTAGGATTTGTGCTTTTTTTTTTCCCCTCTTGTGATCCTTCAAAAAGAGGAGGGGAGCGGTAATGACTTCATTTAACAGAATCACACGTTTAACAAAGAGTTTTCTCATCGCTTGGGGGCAGACTTTGTGTTGAGTTCCTTAGCATCTCAGCGCCACCCTGAAAACTTCGCCTCGTGGAACAGAAGAGGTTGGCTTCATCACCTCTCTCCCGAAGCAGCCTGCAGCTCCCACCAAGCTTTTTATCTTGCCCTTCAGGGAGCTTGAAACGACTCCCTTGTTATCCTCCCCGTATCAAGTATAACTCCTATTTTGTTAGTTTTGCCAGTGTCATGGTGTTGAACCTATAAATAAACCCCGGCTCCATAATAAGAAAACTATTTGGCATTTTGAAGTTGTAGGAGAAGGAGGATGCTAATTACCAGTCTGTTTGAATACAACTAATCCTACAAATTACTCCTTCCCCGGGGGAGGGGGGGGGGCCTCTGCTTGGGAGATCCACTCCCTGAACAAATTACAGGATCTATGGAACAAACGATTTGATCCCAAGATTGTACTTCTGGAGTGTGAGGATCAATAATTGCAAGATAATTTGAGTATTGAGCTGTGCTATCGAAGGGACTTGAATGAGCATTTTCTCCCATGTGGTGGCAAATAATGTGAAATGTGAGAGTTAAGAACTTTCATAAAAGTGTTCACAAAAGCATTTATTTTTTTATAAATATGATATTAAATACTCTTATATATGCATACCCCAAATTAAAAAGAAGTCTTGTGCTCCAGTACTTTCCACTGTCAGCTGTGATTATTGTTTTCAATAACAGGCTTTAAGCTTTAAAAATGCTGTTGAAAAATTAATTTGTCCTGAGCCTCTATGCCGAAGAATTAGTGCATTGGCTGTAACATTGAATTAACAATATGAAAATGCTATCCTTAATAGAATTTTTCTACTTTATTGATATTCATAGTGATTGTTTACATTATAAACTAGTTTTTAAAAGAAGTCTGTGTATCTTCGTATTGTTATGCAGTGTTGTACTTTGGATATTAAAAAAGCCAAGTAAGTGGGGGGGGGGATAATTGCCAGAAAGCAGTGTTGATAAATTTATGGAAATTAGCCATGAGGAAAATTAAGTTTCATGTACCAGTTGTAATTTTATCAACTGCACATAATTTAAAATTAATGAAGTGAGGAACACCCGGGTGGCTCAGTCGGTTAAGCGTCCCACTCTTGCTTTCAGCTCAGGTCATGATCTCAGGGTTGTGAGATTGAGCCCCATGTGAGGCTCCGTGCTGGGCATGAAGATGGGTGTGGAGCCTGCTTCGGCTTCTCCCTCTCCCTCCCCCCCCCCCACTTGCACGCAACACGCGCTCTCATTAAAAACAAAAAAGTGCAATAGTATCTACAGCAGTGTTTTTTTAAGGTATGTGGGTATTTTAAAAATGAACTAAAATCACTGATGGCTTGGGCTGAGTTTCATTATTAACATTGGCAAAGCCTAATAAATCACAAAATGCGTGCATCTCTTTTCCCTTTGTCTCTTTCCTTCCTTCCCACAAGAGTAGTTGACTGCCCTCTTTTCTGAGGAAGTGCATTACAGAAGGCACTGCTGTCTTTCTTATAACTTGGATGTTAGGAATTGGTAAGAGTCACTGTCTGAAAGATGTGAACTAATTTGAGCAAACAAGCCAAGACATCTGGTTACATAATATCAAGCGATAGAATCCTTTTTGAACTAACATTATTTTCGTGTTGCTTTCTTCCTCTGTTTTGACAACAGTGCTAATCCCAGCAGTGACATATAGACCGGAAAGTCTGTATCCACAGTGCCCTATGAAGGGCTTCCCCAGACTGAGTAAAGGGACAGCTGCTAAGCTACAGAAACTCCTTTTAGTTCTGGGAAGTGATTTGTAATGTAGGAAGACTGACGTAGGGTACCGACCTGACCAAGCCCCTGGCTGTAGACACAGACGGTCAAAACCGAAAGGATCCCTAGGGTGATCTGGTTCAGTATTTTCCACTGCATGGTGCTCAGACCTGCGTATTTGAGTCCTCTGGGGTTGCTTATTAAAAACGCAACTTCTGGGGGCGACTGGGTGGCTCAGTCGTTAAGCGTCTGCCTTTGGCTCTGGTCATGATCCCAGGGTACTGGGATCTAGCCCCGCATTGGGCTCCCAGCGAGGAGCCCGCTTCTCCCTCTCCCATTCCCCCTGCTTGTGTACCTTCTCTCGCTGTGTCTCTCTCTGTCAAATAAATAAATCTTTAAAAAAATAAAATGCAACTTCTGTCTGACCACTAAAGCAAGGCAAGGTCCTGGTTTGGATCCTGGATCAGGAGGAAAGAAATAAAGGACATCATTAGAATAATTTGCATATCTTTAATATGGGCTGTGTATTACATAAGTGCTTTATCAATGTTAAATTGTCTCAGTGCAATAATTGTACTGTGGTTTGAAAGGTCCTTGTTCTTGAGAGACATGCTAAAATATTCAGAGGCAAAGGGGCATGATACCTACACCTTCCAAGTGTTCAGTAAAAAGCATGAGGGCTGTGTGTGTGCAGGAGAGAAAGCGTATGTGGCAAAATGTTAATTAAATCCAGGCCAGTGAGGGTGTATGAGAGTTGTTTTTCTTGCGATTTTTCTATAAGTTGGAAAAAATTAACTTTTAAAATGCAGTTTCCTCGGTCCTTACCAAACCATAATTTCTGTGGGTGGTGCCCAAGAATCTATTTTAACAAGTTCCCCAGATGATTAAATCAAGCACGTTAAAGTTTTATATAAGTCTTTGGTTTAAAAAGTCTCATTTTAATCACTATGTCTTTCTTAGCAGTTTAATTACTAAGCATACATTCTTCCAGTTTGATCTGATCTTAATCTAGTGCTTAATGCTTAATACATAAATCCCCATCCAGATGTTTATAAATCTTTAGAAGGGAATACGCCACTTCAGAGGAGTTTCAGGAACACTTAAGCCTGGCCATAAAATAGACCAGAGATAGAAGCTATCCTAGGTGAGATACAGTCAGCAATCGGAAGGTGGTTTACGTTCTCCTATCAGTATGCTGTGAGGTTGTGAGTGATGTGCATTTGCCCCCTAAGACTTGCTTACACCATAAATGCAGCCCGACTGCTATAGTATTTACAGTGAAAAGGAGAAGAAAGCAATATCAGTATTTGATGAGTCATCTCTCTAGCATGGCTGATTATACATGAGTGTTTATTACTTTTCCATGTGAGGGACGTTCCTCTCTAGCTGATCAGACATCTGCTGGGGCTTATAAATATCCTCCCCACGCTCCAGAAGGACCTCTCCGGGGTTCACTAGGGAAGAAGAGTTAGAGGAAAAGGAAGGAATTGGGATACAAGGAAGGCCTTCTAATATCGTGAGAGATTTTTTGAAGTTGAACTGGGATAAGAAGAAGGGAGCATGGCTGTGCCTTTTGCCCTCCAGGAAGGAAGTAGGAAGTCATAGAGTAGGAGGTGAAGTGATTTCCCCTGGTGGCCACTAGGTGGTAGCATCGGCCTAGGTCAGCTTGATGGATTATTCGGGTTGATTACCGTATTGAGCCACCTGTGGTTCATTTGTAGGGTTTAGTCACAGATTAGGTGTTAATAAATCAGGATTGCTTTTTTTTTTTTTAACTGAAACTTGTGCTCTTGAGTTAGAGGTCTAAATTGTTATTTTTGAAAAAAGGATATGAAATAAACTTAAACACTTTCTTTTAAAATGACCAAAGTGGAATTGAGTTGCTTTCTGACTTTGTCTAATGGAGAAGGGTATAGTGCTCTCCTTCATTTCTGTCTGTGGTTCATGGGCTTGTGAAAGAACAGAGTTCCCCAGGTCTGCGTGTAGACTTTTTTTTTTTAAGATTTTATTTATTTATTTGACAGAGAGAGACACAGCGAGAGAGGGAACACAAGCAGGGGGAGTGGGAGAGGGAGAAGCAGGCTTCCCGCTGAGTGGGGAGCCCGATGCGGGGCTCAATCCCAGGACCCTGGAATCATGACCTGAGCCAAAGGCAGTCGCTTAACGACTGAGCCACCCAGGCGCCCCTGCGTGTAGACTCTTAGGAAATAAAGCATCACCTGTCCCCCGTCCCAAGCTCCAGGGCAGACAGGGAGCCCAGAAGGGACAGTGGTTGAAGCCTTGTTATGCAGCCCTACCCACGAGGGCTCTGGTGTCCTACGTGCCCCAGATTGCCACACCCCAGGCAGTGTGCTCCTGCTCTGGGACCGGAGTCTGTAGAGCAGCTGATAGGTACGTTACACATCTCTTGTATCTTTTAACCTTAGCCGTCTTTATTAAAAATTTAAGAAACAGAATATCTGTATATCTGTAAGGTATTTAAAATCAGGATTGCCTACAAAATCCAGAATCTAATCGGCACCTGATGGATTAGAAGCTTAGCATTATTAATAAAATGCCTTTTATTGAGTACCTACTATGTGTCTCACATTGTGTAGGCACTTTACACGTGCTAACCCTAACCCTCGTGGTATGCATTGGGCCCCTACTGTGCACCAAGTGAGATGTGGCCTCTTCCTTCATGTCGGATAAGAACCATAGTCACAGTAGAACCTCTGTTGTGCAGAATAGATACTGAAGCCATTAACTGATTGATTGATTTTGTTTTTAAAAATGAAGAACAAGCTTGGCTTCCATATTATGAAATGCATCAGTTGCAGCCATAATCACTTGGGGTTGGGGAGGCCGGTGTGTTCCTGGTTGGGTTGTGGCTTTGTTTAGAATGAAGAGGCTTATAAAGGAAGCCATAGAAAGCCCGAGTTCCCCAATTGCTGTGGTACAGGAAACAGGGCAGTCAGTCAGCACCCATTGTCTTGACCCGATTGTTTAAGATAGAATTTCAAGACAATCTGAAAACACATGGTTCAATTACATGGTTATTCAGCGTGAGGCTTGCTCTTATCAAGGCTTGCTTTAGGAACAATTGTGGGAAGAACAATTCTGCGACTTTCATGAAATTCCTGTTTAAGACATTGTCATTAGGTTTCAAGCCCCTTTATATAGAGAGATGGATGTGTCTCTTCTGGGTTGCTGATGTCCCTTGTCAGCTGGCTACAAGACTGTGCCGGGAAGCACCATCAATCATGGTCAAGTTAGTAAGTCCCACTGGTACCCATGCTTGTGCCAGCTACACAGAGCTGCTCAGGTGAGGGGCAGTGTGAAGATCAGTGCCTGCGATGAGCACGTCAGTCCACCGTACTTTCTCTTGGAAACTCGACTGACATCACCTTTGGCTTTTTCCATCCAGAGTCATGGCGTGAGGAGCTCTTCTTTGAGCTGTTCTGAGGAACGGCCCTATTGTTTCACGCATGCGCCCTCAGTGAATGGCTCAGGTTCCGTGGGACCTATATTCTGAGGGTGACCGTCCGAAAGACATCCTGAGGTTCCCTAAAAACCCACTCTTCTGGCCATTGACTGCCTGGCCCTTCCTTTGAGGGCTTCCCAAAGGGAAAGTCATTCAGTGTCACACCCCACAATGCTGAATCACCATCTATGGGTGTGGCCAGGACAGGCCTTTTTTTTTTTTCTTCTTTTTTTTGGAAAGCACCCCAGGTAATACTGCTGTGCACCTCCCACTAAGAAGCACATTCAAAATGATTCTATTGTATCTTAAAAAAAAAATTATAGCCCACCTGAAATTCATAGGCAAAGATTAAACAATCAGTTTGACATTTTAAATGCAATGTGGTTCAAGTATTACGGAACACAGTTGTTGTCTTTTGATCGCTTTTGGCATTACTCAGAAAACGCATCCCTGCTTCTGATGACATTTTTGTTGGAAAGGGCAAGGTGGAGGTGGTGGGGTGGGTGGAATTGTGTAAGTGACAGAATGAGTTTTCTTCCACTGCTGGTCCCAGGGACTTCTGTTATTAATATTTGAGATATCCCCGTCCCTGACTGCAGGAGGATGGAGGTATGTCTGAGCTCCTTCAGTAGGAGAAGGGACCAAGGGCACCGTTGTCTCCTGGAGCCTCCACCTCCTTTGTGGTTTAGCTTCCTGCTGATCGGCTGTGCCTCCATGGTTCCCTGAGGCTTGATTCTCAGGCTCCAGTCTGCCTTGTCCTCACCCCTTCCTTGCTACTGATTCCCAAATCCGGATCTCTGGCCCTGCCTGACACTGAGTGCTGCAACTTGTTCCTCACCGTGTGGACCCTGGATCAGAGGCTGCGTTCCATGCAGACTATAGGGCCTCACTCAGCCCTGCTTGAATCCTAGTTTGCATCTCATCAAGATCCCCAAGAGGTCTCGTGTGTCCACGTTACAGCGTGAGGAGCCCTGGTCTACGGGATGTCCCCACCCTCATTCCATCCTCCTTCCTGCTCCCACTAACCCGTTAGTCTGTCAGGTAGCACTTGTTTTTTGGGGTTTTGTTGTTTTTAAGATTTTATTTATTTATCAGAGAGAGAGCCAGCGAGAGAGGGAACACAAGCAAGGGGAGCGGCAGGCAGAGGGAGAAGCAGGCTCCCCGCTGAGCAGGGAGCCCAATGCGGGGCTCGATCCCAGGACCCTGGGATCATGACCTGAGCCGAAGGCAGACACTTAACCGACTGAGCCACCCAGGCGCCCTAGGTAGCACTGTTTTTCCCGTGCTTCATTTTTCATTTCATTCTTCCTTGTACTGATTTGTTCAGCTGTTTATTGGCTGCCTACCAGAGGCAGGTGTTGGGAGATGCAGTGAGCGAAACCAGACGGGCTCCTGCCCTGTGAAGCTTCTAGTGGCAGAAGCAGACATTAGATACATCATCAGCTATAGCTGGGGAATTGCAACGAGCAGAGCGTCGTAGAGGAGAGCTCGTACCGCAGAGAGAGAGTAGTTAGGGACACCAGGGAAGGCTCTGCTGAGGAAGCGACGCCTGTGCTGGGTCCTGAGGCCTGAAGAGGAGGAGAAAGAACTTTCTAGGCAGAGGGAATAGCACGTGCAAAAGCCCAGCTCATCATAGAAAGTTTACAGAGAATTAATGGAAAGAACATTAAATTGCACTTAAGTCCTTTGTCTTCATCTGTTCTTCCATCCAGCCTCGTTAGATTTACACCTTGTCCATTCCCTAAGCCAAGGAGCTGGCCCAGACCCGTGGCTGTCCTGCCTGCACGCTGCGACCGTGTGCTCGGTTGCACACTTCCTCGGTCTTTTTTAGTCTACCGTTCTACAGTTACATTCGCTAGGAAAACCTCTTTCCTCACCGTTCCCTGAATACACACCATAGTTGGATTTTAAACTAACTCCCTCTGCATACACGTGTTACTTTAAGTGAACCTGATATTGAAATATATAGAAAAGTACACAGATAGGTATAGAGCTTGATGAAGCTTCACAAAGTAAATACGCCAGTATCATCAATACCCAGATCAATAGATAGAGTATTATAAGCATCCCAGAAGACTCCCGTCACACACACACACAAACACCCACCCCTCATCACTTCACACAGTGGTAACCATGCTTCTGTCCTCTATTAGCATTGATCAGTTTTGCCTGTTTCTGGACTTTATGTAAATGGGTTCATGCTGTCGGTAATCTGGTGTATCTGGCAGCTTTTGTTCAACATAACATTAGAAGAATCCATTCATTTTTGGCCTAATGGTCGTTCATTTATTTCCTTTGCTGTATAGTTGTGTGTGGTAGGACTCTACCATAATTTCCCCATTCTGTTGGTGGGCATTGGAGTCTTTTCCAGTTTGGGGCTATTATAAAAATTCTCATGCATGTCTTTTAGTGGATAGATCTAAATTTTTCTGTTGGGAATATGCCTAGGAGTGGAATTATGTCACAGAGTATACATATGTTCAGTTCTAGTAAATACTGCCAAACAGTTTTCCAAAACAGTTGTGCTAATTTTCATTCTTACCAGCAGTGCTTTAAGTTCCAGTTGGTGCACACTGTGGCCAGCACTTGGTTTTGTCAGGTTTCATTGTGGCCACTCTGGTGGGTATGCGGTACTATTACTCTGTGGGCTTTAATTTGCATTTTTTTGACAACTAATGTGGTTCCCATTTTCTACCAGATTGCTTGGTTTTTCTCATATTGATTTGCAGGAGCTCTTTATATATTCTTTGTATACACATATTGCAAGTGTCCATGTGGGTTGTCTTTACTTTTAAGTGGTGTCTTTTAATGAATATAAGTTATTTAACATAGTTTATTTTACCAATAAGTGTCTTCGTATTTAGATCAATTTTTATACCACATTTAGTTCTGTAAAAAAATAAAAAATAGGAGTAGAATACACAAATATATATATTTTTTAAAGTATAAAAAATTAAAAGCCTGGGAAATATAAATTAGATTTAGACCAGGGAGATAAGACACACAAATAACCCATATAATTCTATTAACATGTTATAATTGAGCAATAAATTTTGCTTAGAGGCACTTAGAAGTCAAAACTCAAATGGAAACATGGTGTGTTATCTGGTTCTCATTTATCTGTGAGTTCTTCAGTTTATGAGGGTCAAAGCAGGCAAGGGATGGGTTGACTGTGAGGAGCATCCACATGTAACGGGTAATTTACACGTTCAGAGAGCTAACAGGTATACCTTCTGTTACAGGTTATTCAGCGATAGTTATGACCTCCCGGTTACGTGCGTTGGGTGGAAGAATTAATAATATACGCACCTCAGAATTACCCAAAGAGAAAACTCGATCCGAAGTCGTCTGCAGCATCCGCTTTCTAGATGGCTTGGTACAGACCTTTAAAGCTAATGTAAGTTCTCCAAATTAAATTTTTTTCTGAATTAATGCCACTAAGAAATAATTTTTCTTCATTTTATAAACCAAGAGATGAAAACTATTTTAAAAGGAAAGCTTGGGGGGGCGGGGCGCCTGGGTGGCTCAGTTGGTTAAGCGTCCGACTCTTAATTTCAGCTCAGGTCATGATCTCAGGGTCCTGGGATCGAGCCCCGCATTGGGCTCCACACTCAGCTTGGAGTCTGCTTGTCCCTCTCCTTCTGCTCCTCTCTCTGCTCGTGTTCTCTCTCTCTCTCTCATAAATAAATAAACTCTTAAAAAAATAAAATAAAATGAAAGCGAGAGATCTCAGATCTTGTATGTTGAGATTGGACTGGAAATAACCCTAAAAACTTTGCCCACGTTCTTGTTCACCTGGAGTGTCTTCCAGAACCCCTCTTCTTGGTGACACGAACTGAGAGACCCTTTGATGTTCCTTCTTCTGTGACATCTTCATCAGCTTCCTGAATTAGTTCTCCCGTAACGGTGCCCTGTATGCTTTATTAGAGCCCATGTCACATTTCATTAATAGTAGTTATAATTCCTAGGTTATATGTTCTTTAAACCGTGAGCTCCTTGAGGACAGGAATAGTGTCATTTCCCCTGGGCCTGGTCCTGAGCCAGGCACACAGCAGGTGCTTATGACACTCGTGAGGGGCTGGGTCCGATCTGGAGGGTGGCGAGATGGTTCCGCTCATACATGGCAGGGCTCAGAGAGAGCCTGGCGTCTCCCGCCTCAAGCCCACGACAGAGGCAGGACTGGAAACGCGGCCTCCATCTCGGGGCAGCAGTAAGATGCCTGAACCGCAGCAGTCCACGCTGCCCTGCCCTACCCCAGGCAGGGCTTGGGCCAGTGCCCTCTGCCTGTCTCTCGCCTCCTCTGGACCGGCTGCCATCATCTGCCCCAGGCTGGAAAGTTCGGTGTGCAAGGAAGGGGTCAGAAAAAGAAGACTGGGTAGGAAACAACTAGGGGGTAACAGAAGGCCACAGGACTGGAAAGGGTAACAATAACTGGCCCCTGGGTCTTCCCCCCCACCCCTAAGTTTGCTTCCTGCTGACCCCAGCTCACTATGGCCTTTTTTGGCCAAGAAGCCAGGAGGAGAGGGCGGTTTGCATGAAGTCACAGCATGGTGGGTGCTCCGAAAAGGTCACAGGTGTCTCTTCCAGAGGCTGTAAACTGACAGTATGTGACTGGCTCCTTTGTCGGTTTGGGAGCTCTTCCTTTGCTATTTATCTTCTTCCTGACAAGAATGTGAATGTTTATCCAACAAATGTTTTCTGAGCACCTACTCTGTGCCAGGCTTCATGCTGGGTATAATGAATACAGCAGTGAATGAAACGGCGAGGTATCTGGCCTTTCAAAGCTCACATCCTAGTGTGAAGAAGTGGACCATAAAGAAATGTATACTTTGTCAGGCAGTATGTGCTTAGAAGAAAAATAAAGTGGGATGAGGAGGGTAGAGAGTGCCAGAGCAGGACAGGGGCGGGGCTGTCTTGCTACAGAAGTGATCAGGGAAGGCCTCACCTAAAGGAAGTGAGGGCAAGAACCATGTGATCCTCTGGAGGGGAGGCACATTCCAGGTAAAAAAAATAGCAGTGCAAAGGTCCTGAGGCAGGATCCCACTCAGTGTAGTTGCAGAACAGTATGGAAGCTAGTGTGTCTGGAGTGGAATGAGCAAGGGGGAGAGTAGCAAGAGAGGTCAGAGGTAATTGGTGTCAGGTAGACAGGGGGACTGTGGCGAGCCTTATAGGTCATCCTGAGGGCACTGGCTTTATTCTGAGGGAGGCAGAGGGCATTGGTAGGTCTGGGCAGAGACCTTACATGATCTGACTCAAGTACCATTCTGGATGCTCTGTCAGCGTAGACTCTGGGGGGCAAGGGCTAAGAGACTATTATAAGAGCCCAGGGGAAAGGAGGAGCAGGGTTGGACAGTGTGGTGGTAATGTGAAAGTAGTAGCTAAGAGTAAACCAAGTCTGAAACTATTTTTGAAGGCAGAGGTCGTGGGGTTTGCTGATAGATGGAATTTGGGATGTGAAAGAGGCCTCATGGTGACTCTCAAGTTGGCCTGGGCAACTGGCAAGATGGAGTTGCATTTGACAGAGATGGGAACAGCGGTAAGCAGGGCAGGTTTGGGGTTCTGTTGTGGACACGTTGAGTTTGAGGTGCCTGTTACTCATCCATGTAGAGACGGTGATCACTATACAAATGAGAAGGGTCTGGGCTGGGATACACATGGGGGGCTTACTAGGGTGGAGATGGTATTGCAAGCTACGAAACTGGATGAGGTCACCTGAGAAGCGAGGACACAGAAGGAACAAACAAGGTTCAGTGTTGAAAGGTCTGAGAGACAAGAAACAGGCACTCCAGGAGATGGGGACAGACTATCCTGGGAGGGAGGAGAATCCCAGGTAAGAAGTTCTTGAAGGAGGAGTGATGAGCCCCGTAAACGGGGATAAGGATAGCGCCTGCCCAGAGTGATGATCCTGGAACACAGCCTGGCATTCAGCAGGTCCCCTGTCGTTCCTGGTCGTGAACACCATTGTTCATGTGCTGCTTCCCCAAGCCTCCAGCAGTCGGGTCAAAGCTGACTCACATTGAACTTGAATCTGAGGGTCTGGTGGCAGCTTAAATCCCATTCACTTTAGATTTTCTACTTGTAGGGATCATTGGCACCAACTCCGGAGCCTACACCACCATCTCGTGAGCCGGAGGGGGCCTCATCAGGAAGGTGGCCTGGGCATCAGCTGTTCTTAGCCTGGCCCAAGGAGCAAGCCGGTCATGGACAGTGACCTGGCGCAGCCAAGATGACCTCTCATTGGTGGGGAACTGGGCTGGAAGGCTTGTTCTTTATAAATGTGTCCTTTAGTATATTTAAGTTCCTTTTGAGAACTGGGAAAGTTGGGCAGAATATACTAGAATGGGTGAATTACACACTCTAAAGGGGAGATGCAGTGCGGTGGGGACATGCAGGCTTTGGCAGCCAGCAGACTGGAGTCAGGCAGGCAGACAGACCATCCCAGGGCCTCTCTTCGCTCACAGCCAAGGGGATGCTGGCGATGACTTCACAAGTAGCTACAGAGATTAGAGATTATATATAAAAAGTGCACATAGTATCACATCTGGCTTGTTGTGGATGTTCAGTAGTTATTTATGTTTTAAATATAAAATCCTGTAGAAATTTTAACAAGGGGAACTGATCACTCTTTGATGCACCAGGAGAGTATCTCCTAACTTGGACTATGCGGACCGGGCCATCTTTTCTACACTCTGATGATTCCTCTGTGAAGGAAGCTGTTCTGGGTAGAGGAAGTAGCAGGTGCAGGGCCCTAGGGCAGGAAGGGGGGATATGTTTGGGGAAATGGGCGTGTCTCATGTTCCCACACTTACGACCAAACAATACGATATCCCACCAAAGAAGAGGCTGCAGAAGGGGGCCTGACAGCTCCCTAATTCTCCTCTTTCTGGTCCCTGTGGCCTGTTTCCAGGTACATTATCTGCTCTCAAGCACTCAGAAAAGGAGCTGTCTTTTGCTTGTCCTGTATAGTCTATTTCTGAGTCTTATTGTCCTTAAGTCATATGGTTTGGTTCAAAGGATTCCTGAGAAGTCGGCCTGATAAAGGAGAATTTGCGAGTTCACAGAGGCACCATGCTGTCTCCCTCCTTTGTGTCTTTGTGCCAGGCCCTGTGCTTAAAATGCCTTTTCTTAATTTCACCTGGAGGGGAGCGGTGACACTCAGCCCTGTCGCCCCCCCAGACCAGGTCAGCAGCTGCTTCCACTTGTCCCCAGGTTGAATTACCATCTGTGTTGTCCTCTGTGCGTTCATCGGGCCCTGAGTATTCCAGCATCTGACACACACCACGCTCCGGCCGCTGCTTCCACACCTGGCCTCTCTAGCACACATCCTGTGGCTCTGTCCCCACGCCAGCACTGAGTGGTGATGGTGGCTGAGTCCTGCTCTGGACGTGGAGGGTGCTTGAATGTCTCCCCTGGCTTCTCACTTCAGATGGCGGGGAGCAGAGAGGCAGATAATCCCCCTGGGTGTCACATACCACGTCACTTTGAGGGTGTTTAGGATGGCATTTTCATGTTCTTAGCCATCTTCCTTCACACTGTTAGTAGTGTCGTTGCTTGTACACACTTCCGTCACTCCCAAGGCGCCAACAAACTGGTGTGGGATTAGCATTTTGCTGTGGATAATCCATGGGTAGGTCATGGAAAGTTTACTCTCATTGTGATATCTTCATTTTCCATTTCAGACATCACTTGGGAATCTCGGCTAAGGGGAAGGAAGAGGTCTTAGAAAATGAAACCATGCCGTCTTAAATCATACATATGTGATTCTTCTTAGCCCTACTTCCCATATGTACCATGTGACTTTTTTTTTTTTAAGATTTTATTTATTTATTTGAGAGAGAGAGAATGAGAGAGAGCACATGAGAGGGGGGAGGGTCAGAGGGAGAAGCAGACTCCCTGCAGAGCAGGGAGCCCGATGCGGGACTCGATCCCGGGGCTCCAGGATCATGACCTGAGCCGAAGGCAGTCGCTTAACCAACTGAGTCACCCAGGCGCCCCTGTACCATGTGACTTCTTGACATGACATTTATTAAAGCATTTCTTACTGTGAGGTGTGAGTGTGCATAAAATCTCTAAATGTTTTAACTCCTTTTTTGCCCACAATACTTTTTTAAAAAGATTTATTTATTGGGGCGCCTGGGTGGCTCAGTCGTTAAGCGTCTGCCTTCGGCTGAGGTCATGATCCCAGGGTCCTGGGATCGAGCCCCGTATCTGGCTCCCTGCTTAGCGGGAGGCCTGCTTCTCCCTCTCCAACTCCCCCTGCTTGTGTTCCCTCTCTCGCTGTCTCTCTCTCCATCAAATAAATAAATAAAATCTTTAAAAAAAAAAAAAGATTTATTTGAGAGGGAGAGAGCACATGTGTGTGAGCAGGGGGAGGGGCAGAGGGAGAGGGAGAGAATCCTCAAGCAGACTCCACACTGAGTGTGGAGCCTGATGTGGGGCTCAGTCCCAGGACCCTGAGATCAAGACCTGAGCCAAAAACAAGAGTTGGCTGCCTAACTGACTGAGCCACCCAGGCACCCCTATAATAAAGACGTGTTTAACTATCAGTTCTTGATTCATTTTAAAAATTTGCCTACTAGACATTTTTTTTTTTTCCCTAGAAACAAGATACCGGTCAAGTTCTTCTGGATATGGCATACAACCACTTGGGTGTGACTGAAAAGGAGTATTTTGGTTTGCAGCATGGCGATGACTCAGTAGACTCTCTCGTGAGTACCATCCCTTTAAGACATGCTGGACTCCTGCATGGTTTGGTCTTATAGCTTATGTTTTCTTACCCGACAGAGATGGCTGGAATCAAGCAAACCCATCAGGAAGCAGTTAAAAGGTGAGTGTGACCTTCTCATTTCAGTTGAACACGGGGTATTAGTGTATCCTAGCCCATTTCTCTCCTCTAACCATCAGTGTGCTCGTAAATCTGGGACCTGGATTCCAGGTGGTCCAGGCGATGTGAGTGAGCCGACTTCCCCCTGTCTGACTTCTCAGTGAGCAGAGATGCTTCCAGATGAGCCCTCACCAGCTGTGAGCAGGAAAGGGAAAGGTAAAAGAAGGCAGCCAAGAGCCCAGGAACCTACTTTCTTCTTACAAGGGAAGGAGGATGGCCTTTCTTAGCCCAGTGTGAGAGTCAAGGTGGGAAAGACACATGTGCATACACACACACACGCACGCACGCACGCACGCACTCACACTCCCTTCCCCTGGAGCCTAAGGCATAGGTAGGTAATATCACAGATAAAACATACTGCTCCCCAGCCATGAGTGGGCCCCAGTGCCATATTGTAACTCCCAGTTAGGAAGGGCTTCACAGCATGCCCTGCCCCACCCTCTGCCCAGATCTGTTCTTAGCCTGGTTTTCCCACATTGCACTCTGTGCTCCCCTTTATGCACCTGCTGCCCCAGACAAACCTGACTGACCTGCCAGCCTGCACACATTCCTCTGTGCCTGCCCTCAGTCTGTTCCTTCTGTTTGGAATGCTTTTCCCTCTTCCCTATATCCAAATCTTGTTGTTCTTCCTAGCCACTCAGACTCGCATCTCTTCTATTAGAAGCCATGCCTCCTACCCTCCCTTACATTTGTTGTAACTCTCCTTCATCTCATAGTTGCCTGCCTTAATCTTCCTTGGAAACTGCAAGCTCCTTCAGGGAACAGTGCTTGCCATATGTTCTCTGCATTCCTTACCATGCACCCCCTCCATAGGAGGTGGCCAGTGAATGGCTGAGGGGTAAACGGCAGGTGGATTTCACACAAGTGGACACACACGTATGCCACCTCCCCCCACCTGCCCCAGCACCCGGATGGGAAGGAGTAGAGACAAGGACCCATGGCCGTGGTGCCACCGCTGCCCTCACGTGGAGCCTGGGCCTCCAAGCCCTCACCTCCTATAGCATTCAGAACTACCTACCCATGGGGAGCCGCAGAGCCACTGTGCAGATAAATACCTGCCCCCCATTTGAATTCTCAGAGCAGTGAGTCCATAGACTATAGTCATAGTCACTAACTCATTCATTCAGGAGATGTGTCCTGAGCTCAGATTTTGGCAGCGCACTGGGCTAAGCTCTGGGAATCTGGTCCAAATCAGATTTGGACCCCGCCCTCAAGGAGCTGACAGCCAAGTGTGGGGATGTAGATGATGAGAGTGATGGTTCTAGGCTAGTTCTGAGCACATGATAGGATGCTCTGGGTGCACAAAGACATCCTGAGACATACAGTGACAAGGTATGGTGAGCAGCGGAGCTGAAAGGATATCCCAAGGCAGTGGGAAGACTGAGCTGTCCCCTGCCGTGCAGACTGTACCAAGTTACAGCGCCACCCACTGGTACCCAGGCAACTGCACAGAGGTACATTCATAGGCGCACACACCACTCATACCTTCGACGCTGACAGAAGGTACTAAAGAGAGGAACGGTGAGGTCGCCAGATCCGTGGCAGGATCAGTGAGGAGCAGGGTGGAGAAGGCTTGAGTTTCAGAAGCAGCAGAGTGCTGAGCACGTAGATAGGGCCAGTGAACATTCACTGAGTAATGGAGAGGGGTAAAGTTGACCTGAAGAAGAGCACGGAATCTTAGCAACACAATCTGATCTCCTGTTGCCATATCCAGGAAAAGAAATGGGCTAATTTTATCTCTACAAGCAAATTGACTCTTGGTATCGTGGCATAAAGCCATATTTGAGTATGTTAATTGTGTAATATTTGCTAGTATGTTCATCACTTTGGGAATTCACTGTGCATTAAAAGTATGAACTGTTTCCCAGTACCAAAATGATTGAGATGGGGCATAGCGGAATCAAAAACCTCAGTGCTTGAGTTCCGTTTGGTCATCAGCCGTGCAACTGAAAGCAAGGCTCTATGCCTGTCGGCTTATCTGTAAAGCAGCGCCATCGAGATCAGCCTAACCTACTCATTGTCATGGTGACGTTTAAGTTCAAGAATGTACGTGAAAATGTTTGGGAAAAGTATAAAGTCGCTATCTGTGTGGGATTATTTCTTTATGAATGCTGTATAATCTGTTGATTTAAGGATTTTTAAAATTCCTGATACAGGTAAGGAGTGCATTGTTTGAACACAGCCCTAAGTTAAACCTGTAGTAGGGAGGGGATAGTACCTCATTCTGTGCTCGTGTTGCAAGATATCTGACTCTTTGCAGACTTGGAGATTTCTAAACAATGATCTTGTGCACTCCTTTTTTGAAATTAGTCCGTTTATTGATGAAAAAAGCTGTGGTCTGGTGAAAAAAATGCATCACTTACGGGAGAGTAGCCGCTTACCTGCATTGACTTTTTTAAAAGGAAAACTTAAATTTGTTTTTGAAAAATGTTGTAGGAGGTTTCCCCTGTACTCTGCATTTTCGAGTAAGATTTTTTATACCTGATCCCAACACACTACAGGAAGAACAAACCAGGTAATAACATTTTTTTTAAGTTTCCTTTGTAGTATATAAAAATGGGTAACCACTAAAAATGTACTCTTTATCTTATCACTGTGGCCGTACACTTCTTTGGGTATAACCACACCAGCGGTTATGAAACAAGCAAAAATCAGAGGGGTACATACTGAAATTTTCATCAGCTAATTAATTGTCTGGGGCCTGCTTACTTCCTTATTTGGTGCCCTTTGGAGCCCACTGCCATCCACCTCCTCCTGCCTCTCCCACCACCCCAACCCCTCCTGCCCATTGAGCCTGCGGGCACCCAAAGAAAGCACTTGTTCATTTGCTATGCGGGCAGGGGTTTGGGAGACCAGTTTGCTGAGACGGTCGTCTACACATCAAATAGCACGGTATCTCTGTGGGGCTAGAACGGAGGCTCTTTAGGATAACAAGAGGTGTCTGAACTGAGCATTCTCCACCAGATCCCCAGTTGGTGGAAATAGAAAGGAATGCAAGCTGGAGCAGCTTCTCTCCTGGGTGAATCAGGCTGTGCAGGCACAATGTGAGCCAGATAAGGGAAAGAGAGCCGAGATAGGATTGTTTACCCCTCAGGGCTTGGCGTAGGTCCTGGCCCTTGTTTTGTACTGGCTCATGAGTTTTCTGGGTGGGGAACAGGGTTTGGAATGGAGGGGGCGGGCACAGGAAGGTTGTTGCTATTTGAACAGTGACCCTGCCTCTAATTTCCCTCCCCCATGGCAACGTTGAGCCCTTTTATTAATGATATGTTTATTTTTCATAGGGAGGGAAACTTCCAGAGGTTTTTTTCTCTATCAGAAAAAAAAAACAAAACAAAACTTAATGGCTGTTCAGGAATATTGACTCCTGTTCTGTGTTCATTGTGCCCATGAGGCCATCACCAAGAAGGTGACATTAACTCAGGCGTTGAATATTGTTTTCGTTTTGTTTTGTTTTTGAAGGTAATCACAGGATGACATTTTAACTTTTAGTTACGTTTATTTAAAGGCTAAATATTAGTCTATTATTCTGTTTTGCCCTCTTTGTGCACCTCTTCCCTCCACAATAGCAGACATCGGAGATTTGACTGTGTTTACTGTTCAGTTGAATTTTAAGCCAGAGTGAGAGATGTCCGTGGGGCTCATTGGGCCACCGTGGGAAGTTCACATGATGTTTTGAGTTTTCCCCATAATGGTTCCTCATGCCGGTGGACTAAGGGGTTAGTGCAGCAGCTCAGTTCATGAGCGGATGGCCCCAGGGGGCGACATCTATAGAAATCACCCTACCAGAGTTCCCCCAGGCCATTACTAAATATCAAGTTCTGTTCAAGGGATGCTTTAAAAACGTTATGATAAGAGTGTGTGTGTGTACACGTGTGTGGTTTTAACCAGTGGATTTTTAAATCACAACCACACAGCAAAAATATATTTTGCTTCACAATGCAGTCCAGATAGACATTACAGAAGCAAATATTTAATAAACCAAGAGGAAGCGCAGAGCACTCTCAAGTTCTCTGTTTTCTCTTTCCTTCTTTTAAAATGCCAGTTGTGACCCATTAAATTTTTGAGCAACTGATAGGTTCCAACAAGTATGTATGAACCGCCCTGCCTAAGCTAGTGATGGTCACCCTTGGTTCTGTCTGCCCCCTGTGATCCTAGAACCAGAGGGGTGTGGTGACCAGCGGGCTTGGCAGAGTTCTCCAAACAAAGAACTTGAGTGGAGGGATTGCTAGGGCTGGCCTAACCCAAGAGTCCCTCTCCAGGGCCCCTCCTGGTCATTGGGCATCCACTTCCCTACCCCACCGGAGAGAAGCTCACCACCTCTGGGTGCCAACAAAATCCTCCTGCTGAGCCTCCCTGTCGTTTGAGGGACATGTGAGGAAATGTAGGAGGTTTGGGATGGAGGGAGGACTTGGGGAGAAACAGGCTGCCTTGAGATTTGTAAGGGCCGTCACGGGTAAGGGGAATTAGACATGCTTGGTGGTAGAATCATGCAGTGGGTGGGGGATGCCGAGAGGCATATTTGGGCACAAGATGAGTAATAGATGAATTTTTGTTCTTCCCTAAGTCCGAGATAAAAATCAGTTTGTTAGTATCTCCGCTAGAATTCACTGCTTCAGGACTGATACCTGACCCTACCACCCCACCTCCCAACTTAAGGTGGGTGGTAGCCCCAAGGTTGGAGTGCAGTGTGGCTGTCACCTCCTGGGATTTGGGGCACCAGCTTTCAATGTAACAGGAGTCTTTGCAGCAGCCGCCCACATGGCTCCTGTGGAGCTTGTGGGCAGGCAGGAATGCCAGATCTTTTTCTTATGCTGAGCTAGACTTCCACCATTAATTCACAGGTCTTTTTTTTTTTTTTAACTTAGAGTTTTGCTTATATTCCTGACACACAGTATCCTATTAAGCCCCACCTCTGTAGCCTATCCAAAAGTAAGTTCCTTTTAAAGAAGTTCAGCTCTCAAGTGTCAGAGAAAGTAGTATTTGTTGTTTTCTGTTTGTTTTCTAAAATCTGGGGAGGCATTCGTTGCTTTTTTTGTGAAGTTGAGATCATGGATGGGATATACTGTAGGAGTGACCTTTACATTTCTGAGTCAGGTGTGCTGACATCTCTTCTGCATGATTTTCTTTTTTTTTTTTTTTTAAAGGTTTTATTTATTTGACAGAGAGAAAGACAGCCAGAGAGGGAACATAAGCAGGGGGAGTGGGAGAGGGAGAAGCAGGCTTCCCGCCGAGCAGGGAGCCCGATGTGGGACTCGATCCCAGGGCCCTGGGATCACGACCTGAGCGGAAGGCAGACGCCTAACGACTGAGCCACCCAGGCGCCCCTGCATGATTTTCTTTTATTCTGATTGTTAGACCTCTCCTTGACTGGAAGCCTCCACAACTGCTGTTCCCGATAAATTTAGGTCATTGTACACAGAATTTCATTTACTGGCAGTCTCAAAACGAGGCTCCTTCAGGATTCCCAGGAGATCCCCTAAATTTGGGCCTCCTTCCACTATGACAGCCTCTTTGTATGATGTCATGAGGTTGACTCAGAGAAGGTAGCCTTTGATGAATGGTGATGTCCAGGTTTGTGTTCTCATTTCTATCCCTAGGAAGATATACCAATTAGCCCGGCTCGTCACTGGAGGGCCAGATTTACCATCAGATTATCCAGATTCTCTCCCTTGTCTCCTTCCTCCCAGTACTATTGTAGGAGGAGAGAACACTTAATTCTGGTTGAATGTCAGCTTGGATAAACATAGGAACAAACTAGAAAGGACTGATGATGTTCTCCTAGGTGAAAAAGATAGTCTCCAATACAGAGTAAGCATGAATCAGCAAATGTATGCTACGTGGTGTCTCAATGCTGGTCTTCAACACGTTGAGGGGAGTTGATGATAACTACAGGCTACGTAAGGATATCAGAGTTAGGAAATTGACCCTAAGCCTGAAGTCATTAGATGTATAAGAAATTTGTAGCATAGTCAGGTTTTTTCATAGCATGAGTGTCCAGGTTAAAATAAGATCTAACTGACCCCATGTAAACTATCTGAATGTCTTGTTTCCTCAAAAAAGGGAGGTGGTGGTACCTACTTCAGAGCTGGTAGGAGGCTGAAATGAGGCAGTACGTTATGAATTCCCTGCACCCAGCCCAGATCTGTGCAGAGAGGAGGTTGTAACGCCAAGTGAAGCATTCATGTCTCAGAACACTAGCACCTTGACCTTTGGGCATATAAACTTGAAGGACTAAGGAGACCGCATGTGTTTCAAATTGCCAAATGATCACTCTTCCTGCCCCAGAACACTTCTGCTGCATCTATATTATATTTCAAGAAGTTTCCCTTTTGTCCTCTTGGCCAGACACTGGAATGTCTATCCCATTTGAATCTGGGCTTTAAAAAGGAGTGGGAGCTAGTAGCCAAGTGGGTGTATGCCACATCCCTAAATATAAAGCTTTCCATGGCCCTTGGTGGCGGGCACAGCACTCTTACTGCTGTCTCTTACCCAGTCCCTGGACAGGGGACAGATTCACAGGGTGTGGGGCCCGGGATGGGTTCCTGAGCACTGCCCACAAATCAGGTCCTGGGTTTTGACATTGCTGGTGGCTCACGGGCAAGTGCCGAATTCAGCTCAGAGGTCCTGGCAGCTGGTAGCTGACTGATGTTTATGCTTCCCACAGTTCCCAGGACACGGGAAACAGCTCAGCTGGGTGTTTGCACCCAGCCAAGGCAGTGTCCTCACAGACCCAGCTCCTCTCTGCAGCTTCATGCAGAGGGAATGTGGGTGTGTTCTGAACCATCGCCCCCCAGCACCTGGGGGGCTGCCTGTGCATGATGCCCATGGGGCCTGGTGCTCTTGGATGCCCCGAGTTTGATGGGGAATGTCCAGGGTGGGGGTGTCCACCAGCAACAGCACCGGCTGATCATTGGCGGGCTCAGCCATCCCTGGGACGGTATGTGCTGGCGTGAGGCTGTCTGGAAATCAGCAGCCACACGAAAGCATTGTTACCGAAGGGGCAGCTTTGCAAGGTACAAAAGAGTGCCCGAGACTTCAGGCGAAAATGTGTGTTCATGTATTTTGTTTTCCAAATGTACAAACCTTGTCTTTGACTTACCACCTCTGTTTTTTGTATCTCAATTTGAGTATTATGCATTAATAAAAAACAATTGTTTCGTAGGCATTTGTATTTCTTACAACTGAAGATGGATATTTGTGAAGGAAGGTAATGAGAATTTCACATTCTTCTTTTCCTGTCAGTTGCCAGACACTAAAATTCCTGGTTTTAATCTAATGAGCGTGTATTTCTGGAAACAGTATTAAATCTAAACAAAGGATGGATGTTGAAAGCAGCATCCTGTACAACATTATGCTCCCGGACATCTGTTTTTAACTCAGTGTTGATTTGGAGAAGCTGAGGATGGATAAACTTCATTTCATGTTTCAATTTTATTAGCAAAGATACAGTTATCTTTCTGGTAAAGACCTGAGAAAAGCTACAGGGAGAATGTGAGACACGCTTCATTCAGGAAGGCAGCTCAGGCCTAATTTAGGTCCACTTCCAAGCCCCTTAGTACCTCTAGATGATTCATTTTCTCTCTGGGAGACTTTGTGCTGGAAGACATGAGCATCTGCCTGTGATTCAGCACGTCTTGTGTGGCAGGACCATCTCAGGGGCTGGAAGGATCTGAAATGGCTCGGGAAGGAATGAGAAATGCCAAACCACTTGTCCCTGAGCTACCTCCTGCAAATCCTGACTTTTCCTTAAGGGGGAACCTGCAGCCAGTGAACTGGTAGAAACAGTCAGCTTATTCCCATTCTCCTCATTCCCTCTTTCCTCCTGCCAGCCCCCGCCCCAAGGAGGGTCTTCAGAAGCCGCCGTGAGGGAGCCTGCCGTGTGGTTGGGGGCAGTGAGACAGGAGCCCGTGAGACGATTGGGACCAGCATGGGCTGTGCAGACCCCAGTTGCCACGAGGTTTTAGAAGGAGGAGTGCAGGCTGGAAGGCTTTGCCCTGCCCCAGCACCTTGGTCCCAGTTGAAAAGCACATGTTGGAGGCTTACAGGAGAATAAGGGAAAGGGGGGGCCTCTCTTCATGTCAAAGCGAGACCGGCATCTTGTGTCTGGCAGGCAGAGGAGAGCTGTTGGAGGTGTTCAAGCAGGAGGCATGTGGCCAGAGCAGCTGCAAGGGTGGGAAGGCTGGAAGAGGCTGGGGGGGCTTCATCTAGATGGAAGGGAGGTTTGTGGGCGGGGCCGTGAAGATCCTGGGGGTGGGCGAGGGGGAGGAACATTTAGAAACAAGACACATATTGAAATCTGGACTGCCCTAACCTGTTGACTGTTCAGAGCTCCTAGAATGGGAGAAGTTTTGTAATTGAGCTTCTTCTCTCAGAGGAGGAAGGACCCCTTCTCTAGCACAGCCGCAGGCCTTGGGTCTCTGCTTAAGCACCCCCAGAAATGAGCTCCCCCTTTTGTGAGCCTTCTCACATGTGAGGGTGACTCTAGAGGGAAATCACCCATCCCTCTTCTGGGTCCAGGCTGCCCTCTGCAGAAGCAGAAACTTGTCTCTCTCTCCTACGCGCTAATTGCTTTTCCCAACAAGTATTTCTCAAGCACTTGTTAGACGATGGGCTCTGTGCTGTGCTGGTCAAATAAAGCAAGACCCTCACCCCCCAGGAGCTCTCAGTCCAGTGTTCCCCATAGTGGGAATTGACTGTCTTCATTTTTTCTTCTCCCAACACAATACCCCTTGTTAGTTTTGAGTGACACCTGTTGAGGGACACATCCTGCCTTAAATCCCTGGCATTCCTCCTCAGGCGTGCTGGTGGCCTTCACCACCTCTCTCAGGACAGGGTCTCCTGTCACCAGACACTTCCTGGGTACGTCAGGGTGGGTCTGGCCATTTGTAACTGTGGCTCTTTTGACAGACGGGGTGGACCTGGTTAGCCTTCTTCCTGGGCTCCCTGGCTTGTTTGAGCCATCAGTGGCAGGCAGTTCCCAAGGCATGCTCTCCCTCCAGCTGAGCTAGGTGACCTTGGCCATCAGATGGAGACCCCAAAGCCTAGAGGGAAAGAAAGGGGTCTCTTTAGGGGCCACATTGAATGGCCGTGCAGACTTTCAGCATTCTTTTTTAGTTTGCATTTACCCTATTCTTTGGAAATGTTCATTTCTGACTTATTCTAGGATTGTTCCTTCCATGTGGATGGAACCCTCTTAGCCTGTCTCCTCAGGTGTTCCCATTTACCTGCTCCGCCTCTAGCAGGGACACTGACTTAGGTTTCCTTGAAGCCCATCTTGGTAGGAGAGCGAGTGGCTGGTGTCTGCTCTCCCCACAGGCTCTCTGGGTCTCCAGATGAACAAACAGATGGTGAATATCCCTGGACGTAGCTCCAAACTTGGGAGAGATCGTTTAGAAGTTCTAGCAGGGAACACCTAGTAACTTGAGGAAAGTTGGGGGCCCCTCACATAGGGAAGGCTCCCTTCTCATGCGGCTTCAGGACAGCGCATAGCACAACAGACAGGAAGGGGAACCCTGCGTTGGCCAACCTGATTAGTCAGAGACATGGGGGTGACTCACATCTTGGGAATTTCATGAGCTGCCATGGAAACAGCACTTTTTCTCCACTTCCCCTGGGGCTGCCGGGAAGAATGCTCTCAAAATCTGTGTCTCCCCACCCTGCAAGCCTTCATTCGCACTGCTTCTAGTCAGCCCCTCCGCAGTGTATTTCTCCAGCTGGCAGGGATCCCTGGCCCAGGTCTGCTGGCCGAGCTCCTAGGCAGATGGTGGAGTTCATGGTTGGACAGAGAGAAGGGAGCAACCAGAGGATTCAAAGTATGACTAAGCTAGAGATGTGTCATTGGCAGAAACAGGGTGTTTGGAGGGCAGTGAGCCTGAGGGGAAGGGAGCTCAAGTCTAATGTCTAATCCATGGATTTCTACCAGGTGGCAGGCAAACTGGGAGGCAGACAGACCATCCCCTATAGATTGGAAGCTTCAGGAGGGTAAATAGATTTAGGAATCTTAAGTAACTGTTACTAAGTAATTTAGAACTCACAGGAGTTTTAAAATTTTAAGATCCTTTTCTATTTTTTCCCATCTAAGAGGATGTCACCTTTCTAGAAAGGTGGCAGAAGTCAGGGATTTAGTTAGAAAGCCCTACGAAAAGTCTCACGTCTTTACTAGAAAGATACGAAGGCTGCCCACTGATCTAAGAGTATAATTTTTCTCACTTTTCCTCTTAGTGATATGAGCCTGACCTTTCTTGACCAGCCAAAACCTTGGCCAGCATTAGGCCTCCAGCTTCATGGTGTTTGTATTAATGTGTATTATTTTAAACATGACAAAGTTCTCTTTTAGTTGTGAATCTTCAGTGTTACATTTATGTGTACTGTTTGAGTTACATCCTAAAATTATCTTTATTATGATTCATGATGTTTTTTAATGGTTAATCTAAGAAAGAAGACTGGTGTCCCCCATCATGGATGTTTCAGGCTGTTGGCTCTTGTGACTTTGCTAATATGTTTTTCTCCCGACAGGTTAACCTGCCCTCTTAACTCGGCAGTGGTTCTAGCATCCTATGCCGTACAATGTAAGTCACCAAGGGAGCGTTTCACAGATGGACAGACTATTCTGACTGATGTATTAAGAAAGTCACTGGCCTTTCCCGTTTGACCAGATCACTTCCCCTCTTCCCAGGAATCCCGTTGGGCAAGCTTATCTCTGGTTGTCGGGATACTCCCACTTTCACCCTGACTGACGCACTCTGCCAGCCCAGGGATATTGGCTAGGGAAGGTGTGGATGAGCCCATACAACAGAAGTCACCTATCACACATTGCATTAAGCAGACCCTCGCTCACGTATTGGATCTCATAACAAACCCCAGGGGGGCAGATATTTCTACCAGTCACCTCTTACAGACACAGAAACCAAGTCCCACGGTTAAGCAATTTGCTGGTGGCCACTCATGCTACTTTCTTAGGATCTTAGGAATTTGTTTTTAGAGTTTCAGTAGAGTTTATGGGTCATCTGTTGGTGTGTAGCACCAGTGTCCAGTAGAAATATAATGTGAGCCACATACATTGTTTTAAGTTTCTAGTACCCAGTGTTAAAAAAGGAAAACGAAACAGGTGAGATTAGCTTTAGTATTTTAACTAATCCAGTATATCCCAAATATTATCATTTTCATATGGAGGCAATGTAAAAAATTAACCAGATATTTTACATTTTGTTTTCATATGAAGTCTTTGAAAACCAGTCCAGATTTTATACTTACAGCACATCTCAGTTTGGACCGGCCACATTTCAAGGGCTCAGGGGCCACATGTTGCTGGTGGCTGCCACATTGGATAGAAAACCCACATGGAATTTCCCATCAAGACCTGTTTAAGCTTAAGAAGTCACTCATTCAGCACAACTTTGTTGAGGGTATATACCACATCAGGCCCCGTGGTAGATGCCGCGTGTGCATGATGGAAAGGGTCCTGAGCCTGAAGGAAGGCGAAGTACCCCTTCATAGTTAGCCGTGTGGTGCCGGGGCAACACACTGACGTAGAAGTGGGACAAACTTACATGGGAGCCCAGGACGTAGGAAGGCCCCTGTACCTTTCTGTGAGCCTCACCCCATCTTGGCCTGTTAACCCTCCTGACCGACTGTGTGGTAGGCGGCTAAGAGGGCAAGACGGTCAGGTCTCAGAGCACATGGAGGCTAAATTACTCACTCTGCTTTGGTCTCAGAGGCAAAATAGCAAGAGAAGGCTGACAGGGACTCCTGAGGTGGCCTTAAGTCTGTCCACACCCCCGGCTTCAAGGATCAGGAATAGGAGAGGTGAAGAGCAAGGTGGCTGGAACTTACCAGCTTACCTGCCCACCTGCGTGATACCAGGAAGTGGAAGACAGACTTTAAACAGTGACCCTACTCACTAGTCAGGTAAGACCTAGCATCAGTCTCCCCAGATGGCCTGCACCTCCTCCCTCTCAGTTTCCTCTCAGGGAAACTGAGAAGAGGTTGCACAGTGGTGGGTCTGGGTAGATTGGAAAGTTCCCCTCTCCCTACAATGCAACTGGAACAGACCCATCCATGATGCGTCCAGGTGGGAAATGACATGGCCACAGTCGACCTGTATCCTTGCTGATCTTTAGATCTCATTTCCTCTGTCTCTGCCAGGCTGATCGGCTGAAGAAACAAGCTTTGCCACATCCCAGAGTGAGTTTGGTGTTCACAGCTAGAGCTTGAGGTTTGAGGGCCGGGAACACTTTTAGGAAGGACGTAGCTTTGTATGCAGCCAGACTCAAATTTAAGCCTGGCTTCTCCATTTGCCACTTACGTGATATTACCTCCCTGAATTTACATTTTTCCCTCTGTAGAATGGAGGTGAGGACAGTGACTGTGACAACTCAGAATTGACTATTTGAGTCAGATCACACGTGTGAAGTAGTCTATAACTAGAAACTCTACAGTTGGACCCTTGCCGTTAACTGAGTCGACGAGAGCACACCTGAAGCCGTATTACCTGGGTTTTGGCTCTTCCCCTCATACGTGCATGACCCTGAGCTTCCCTAGGCCTCAGCTTCTTCATCTGTCAAGTGGGGATAACAGTGTTTACTTCATGGGGTCGTAGTGAAGATGGAATGAGTTATTATATGGAAAGCTCTCAGAATCGTGCCTGGCGCATGGTGAGTGTTAAATCTCACTCTGTTTTCATGTCTCCCCAGAAGAAAGCTTTCTAAAGAACTGCCTGTTGTTCAACAACAATAAACTCTACTTAGAGTAAAATGTAAGAACCAAATAAGAAAAAACTATTCTAAGCTTCAGTGGTCAGGTTCCCCCTCTGTAAACGAATGCTAGGCTGGGGGCTAAAGGAATTTATTAGCACCTAAAAAGTACAAACTAGTTTCAGTGGAAATATTAGCATGACTATCATGCTAATAAAATTATGGATGGTCAGACAAGCATTTCTAAGTATAAGTTCTTTATTCCTTCACTCTCAGGAAGTACACATGTGTTTTTCCTCATACTTCTGTGCATGCATTCCTGTAAGATTAATTCTTGGATACTGCTGGGTGTCTAAATTGTATCTGCTACATTTCACCAGATTGTCCTAACAGACGTGTGTCATAGGGAGATAAACCCTACCAGTGATGAGCAAACCAAAGGCACATTTTCTTACTACATAAAAAGTAATGTAGGTAAATACCTGAAAAGACTTCAGGTTGCTGGTGGCCACAAGTACTGATGAGGCTCAAAGAATGACATTTTTAGAAATGTGTATTTACTCCATAATGTCCATTGACCTCTGTTACACGCAGGTTCTGCACCCGCCTCAGGGTTGCACGGACAGACAAAGCATGGCCTCTCTCTGCAAGGGGTCTCCTGCCCGGTGGGGAGGCACAGGTGGGCCAGCTCATGCTGGCAGTGAGGGTGAGCACAGAGGATGCACCCCATCCCGCGTGGGGGAGAAGCGAGCAAGTCCAGAAAAGCTTCTTAGTCGTGACCCCTGAGAAAAGCCTCCAAGATCAAGTGGGAGATGCATAAATAACATGTAAGGGGCATATATTATGTAAAGGACTTTCCCAACAGAACAGTTTCACAGCTTGAAATGCTGCACATTTGAGTGCCTAGAATATACTCTCTCTTTCCTGCACAATATAAAATATTAGCCAGAAGAATGCATGGGACTTAAGACAATGTATTTCCCACATAAACACTCATTTCCTTTTCTTCCTGCTATAATTAGCTTTTGCGTGTGTTGCTTCTCCACAAATAGGAAAGTGTGTTACTCTGGAGGTTAGGGTATGTGGTATAGTAAGTAGATGAACAATATGGACTGTGGGTAGAGTCTAGGCTCCAAGTTACCAGCTGAGCAAAGTGGGCAGGTCCCTTCCTTGAGTCTCCCTTCCCTTAACTGTTTCATGGGAATAAAAGCAATGTCTGTCACTGGGTTGTCATGAGCATCTAATGGGTCCATGGCTTTGAAACCATCATGGGAACCTCCCTGTGCCTTCCGAGTGTTTGCAGATGACTGTTTGACTTTGTGTCCCTCTAGTGGTTAGCATAGCACTTTGCACAGAGTAGCTGACTAAGATTTCAAGGGAAAACCACCCTACAGGAAGGTTCATTGGTCATTCATGTTCAGATGTTTGTCAGTGACTTGACTAAAGACAGCCTTGCTATTCATGTTCATAGAAGGGCCCAGGGGTTGGGACTTGTTAGCTAATATGGATGACCAAATCAAGATCCAAGAGGATCTCTATGAGCTAATGAAACCAACAGAGTAGAATTCAATAGGACTCTGGCTTGAGGCTCAGGAAAATCTCTTGCAGCATTTGGCTGCCTTCTGGGGCCGTGACCACTGTCCTCAGCAGATGGGCAGCCAGCAGCAGCTCGGACCTGGTAGGCAGGCTGGTGGGGATGGTGGGAGCACTAGCTGGGGCATGATCACCTGGGTTCTGGTCTCGACTGCTGAAAGTGGCTTCTGTGGACCAGTTTCTTCCCTTAATTTGTTTCTTCCCTTTTAAAATGAATTTACGCAAGGTAATTTTAAGGCTTTCTCAGGCTTTCCTCATTGGGAACTCTGTCAAGGCATCTAAATTATTCCCTATATGCACACTGTTGTACACTTCACCTCGTACAGACTCGCTGTAAGCCACACTTGTGCTTACATCATCCAGCCTTGACATTTCTGTCCATAGCTTAGCTGCATTTGGCTGGCCTTTACAGCCTATGGTCTCCCCTTGACCAGGTCTGCCTGCGTAAATCATTTGGCTTTCTGCCCTCTTCCCCTTCGAAAATTGAACTTTGTAGTAGCCTTTGTTGGGGTTGGCTCCAAGCACTGCATCCATGAGCACCTTCTGTGCGCCATGTGTAGGTGCTAGGCCCCACAGATGAGTCTCCTCGCTCCCAGCCCTCAGGGAAGACTGTAAGGAGGAAACAGATCCCTTCATTACAGTGTGGATCTCAAAGGGCAGCTCTTATGTGTGATGGCGACTGAGGGGGAGCAGGGCCACATGGATGTAAAGAAAGACATGCTTGTGTCTCTCCTCTCGTCTTTGTGATGAAAGCCCCCTAAGCAGCTCCCCGGGTCCTCTCCTTCCCTTCTGAGATTGGCCGTGAAGCATCACCGCCGCTTCTCCCAATCCCCATCCTTGTGACACAGAAGGAGCTGTGTGATTTAGAAATCTGTGTCGAATGGGTACTGTGGAACGTCAGTCCTCAGAAGCCCCCTGGTAGTGAGGCCAGCTGCAGGAAGAATTCATCGAAACCTTTGGAAAGATCAAGGTTAATATTTTTAAGAAAAAGATGAAAGTGCCTCATTAAGAAAATGAAATACTAGATAAATTATCCATCAGAACTAGAACTTGTTTTTCTCCTATTTTTATAAAGCCGGAAAAACTGAACTTGGAGAAGGGAAGCAGGTGTCCTTGGGTCCCCCAGCCAGATCCTTGGCTGTTCCACCCAGGGTCTTTTTCCCAGTCTCTACAGTCCAGACACCCAGATGGTTTGAATCCTCAGGGCAGCCATGTACACTTGTACAGGTTGGCTACTGCACCACTCTCAGGAATACCTATAACACCTTAGACATCAATGAATCATGTTTGTAGAATGGCAGTCAAGGATCTTGAGGGAGAGGTGCTGTTTGGACCAGGGATGCATCTGGTAATCCCTCTAGAAGGCCCCCTTCCTCTTCCCTTTGTAATTGCAGGTTCCCAGTGTTTCCCTGACTCCCCTAAGAAGTTTTCCTTCTTCCCAAGAACTCTGCCCTCAGCCTTGCCAGGGCCCAGACCAACAGCCCCACCGACTCCCATCCCTCATGCCATCCCCCACCCTCCCACTGTGCCTCCGAACACATCCTGGTTCCATTTCTTCCACACTTCTCCAAATTCCAGGGAGTCGGTCAAGGTGCAGAGAGTAGTCAGGTCATCATGACCTCTTTTCTGCCCACACCCATTGTTTTAGAGCAGGTTGGTCCAGTGTCATAATCACCTTGGGGTAGTAGAGAGTCCGTCTGCACAGTGCCCGGCATAGAGGGTGTGGCGTATTTGAGTGGGCTCCCTTCTATGTCTGTATCCAGGGGTAGGGTACCACCTGCTGTGCTCACCACAGATTGTGGGTTTAGAACAGGACCTAGCTTAGACTGTTCAAACATCTGGCCTCAGGGAGAGCATTCAGCCGAAGCCTGCACGGTAGTACTTAGCCCATATAGGGTTCCGATAAAAATGTGAAATCTGGAGCAAACGAGAAGCTCTATTGCATGTGGTGGTAGAACCTCTAGGAAGAATGCTTCCAGTGCCTTTCTTGTGATGCTGTCGATGCTTGTGAATACAGACCATACTGAAAAGGCAATTTCCTCCTCATTCTGTCTTGATAGGTCATTTTGGAGACTATAATTCTTCCATTCATCATCCAGGCTATCTTTCCGATAGTCAGTTTATCCCAGATCAGAACGATGACTTTTTAACGAAGGTGGAATCCCTCCATGAGCAGCACAGGTAAGAGGAGGGGTGGGGTGGCCTACTTTGGGAACCCAGATCAGGCATTTCAGACCTCGTGTTCTCTTAGGTTTGATGTGTGGCTTCCTTTTGTTCACGAGTCCTCTTTTAAGCTGTTGGGGGTTTGTGAACCTTTGGGCTGTTATGATAGCAGATATATTTAGCGTAACTAGCATTTCTGTAAAGTGCAAAATCCAGTAAGAGTTTAGGGGGATTTACAGCGTTCTATTTTTAGGATGTCGTTAAAATCCGTTAATTCCTAGGGGAAATGCCCTTTTTAAATCTGACTGCCCCACAAATTGACCTGCCAGGCAAACCTTTGAACGGATGACCACACTTAATAAAACGTGCAGCCCCTTCAGGCATCGCGGAACAGACAGGCCAATGGATGCATGGCGCCAGGCTGTGTGAATCCCGCATCCTCTCTGGGCTCAGGTCACGAAACGGCCTTCATTCCAGAAGGGACACCAGTCCTCCACGGCTGCCTCAGGCCACGCTTGCACTCCAGCAGATGTGCCCGCTTCTGGCCCCCTCGTCCTTTGCCGCATTTTATTCAAAGCTGCAGTGGCACCGGCGTAGTCCAGGTTAGATAAGGGCCCTCCCGACAGGGAAGGCCAGGTCTCAAGGGACCTGCCATTCTTGGGAAGGCTGGAAAAACAAAGGCCAGGCAACCAGCGTCCCTTCTAAAAGGCACCGCCAATCCTCCCTCCCAGAATTGTTTCCCAGGCAGAAGCCAGCGTCCTAAAATAGTACAGTGACGTTTGGGAGTTTGAGGCTGCCGAAGAATAGATAAAGGTGGAAAGACCTGAAGAGCGCCTATCAAGTAAGCAACTTGGAACAAGGAGGGTGGGAATTTCACAAGGTGGCTGTCTTCTGTATCTGAGGACTGAGAGCCTACCAAGTGAGAAGTAGTATTTACTAAAGGACCGAGCAGGCTAGATGAAGTCCTGTGCAGTGGACAAGAAAAAGACCTGCTTTAGAATTCAGGGCTAGACTGTTTAAGATTAATAATGTAAGGCATTTAACGACCTGACAGAAATGTTACCAACTTGGAGGGGGATTTTTATTTTAAAACTTAGAGTTATATACTGATGGCAAACTCTGCATCTTCTCTCCTTTTGCGTAGTGGGCTAAAGCAATCAGAAGCTGAATCTTGCTTTATTAACATAGCACGGACCCTCGACTTCTATGGAGTGGAGCTGCACAGCGGTAGGGTAGGTACCCTTGGCCCAGTCGGGTTCAGAAATTAACTTCCGGAAGTAAAACTTCTTGAACTGCCTTTTCTGGTATAATAATAATAATTTTTTAAAAGACCTTTTTAAACAATATTCAGAAAGTTTATGAAGTAATGTTGAGTTTGGTTGGTTATTTATCCAGTCGCTTTTTTCATGTTTTATGTTTCCATGAGGTGGGGCGTCATGGGGATTAGAAACGAGTAGTTTTTGTAAGATGATTTCATGTCACAGTTAAAGAAGCAAAATATGTCTATGTCCATTTTCCAAGCGATACTTTGGTGAGCCAAGGTTTTTACTGTTTCATCTCAGTGTTGCTCAAAATACAGTTAATTGCTCAAATATGACAGCTTTTAAAAATTATAATGGTATGATCATGAAAACCAATAAATATTTTAAATTGACTGTGACCATTTCAATGAAATTGAATAATATCCATCATCTACTGAGCAATTTCTATCTGCTGGACACAGTGGTTTGCTTATGTCCCACAGTAATGCCATGAGGTGAGTATTATCACTACCCCCATTTTACAGATGGAGAAACTGACACTCAGGGACTTCTCCGAGGTCACATAGCACAGAAGTAGCAGCTTCAGTACATGACCCCGGCACCGTCTAATTGGCATCTGGCCTTTAATTTTCTACCAGTAATTGACCCACATCATATCTAAAAGGAAGTAAATATTGGTTGAACACCTAGTAGGTACTAGCCATTGTTTGAGATGCTTTTCACGAGACCCCAAGGTTCATTTAAAGATTATAGCAACCTTGTGAAGTCAGTATGCTAATCATCCCATTTTACAGTGAGAAAATGGAGGCTTGGGGAGGTTGAGTAAATAGAATATTTTTGCAATTCATAGACACACTTCTGTCTCTTTTGTGTCCCTTCAATCTTATAACTGTGTGATAGGCCAAGTTATGACCTAAGTAATAAAGTAGGAAAAAGATATGGGATCTTAGAAAAATACCTACTGTGGGACTTGACGGTTACTTTTTATTACATTTGCAAATAATAATTTGTCGTAGAATGTTGTGGAGAACGTTCTGCGGTGGTGAAGTGGGCTTTCTATGTCTCTGAGTTGATCTGTGCTCTCCCCACCACCTGTGTCCCATGAGAGACCTCAAGCCAGATGATTACCTGCCTGGCTGACACCTCCCAAGGTATCAGAGGGAGTTGGGTTACCTCTGGCTATGCTGGGTCATCCGAAAACCCCTATCAATAACTTGATACCACAAAGTTCCTTCCTTAGTAGTTCAAAAGCTGCGGTGGGTCCCAGCGACCCTCCAGGGAAGCCTTCCTACTTGCAGCGACTCGGCAGCCAGGCTGCTTCCATTTTGTGGCGTCACCAGCTCCACACGTGGCCTCATGCTTGTAGCGAGCGAAAAGGAAGCTGGAGGGTCGCATGGCAGCTCTTAAATGATTCAGCCCAGAAGAGACCCATCACTTCTCCTAGAACATTGACCACGACTAGTCACATGGCCCTGTCTTCTACATGTCCAGCTGGGGAATGTGGGGACAGCCTGGGAGTTTAGTGAATGGTGACCATCAGGGGATGAGTTGCATGTGATTTCAGCTGGGTGCCCAGTAGTGAATGTTCTCTGGACTTTCGCCTGTATCAGCGTTTTCTTTGGCCAGTTTCTCTGATTCCCCGTGTTCGCATCACTGTTCACAGTAATTTGTCCCACCACATCTTGGAAGGCAAAAGGGAATGAAAGTTTATTATACCTGCCACATATTCTGTAATTTCAGCCTGATAAAAACCCTTGGAGAGGTGGCTTTAATAATCCTTATTGTACAAAAGGAAAAAAATGAGGCTCCGTAGCCCAAAATAACACAGCTAGTAAGCGGCAAACCCAACGTTCACACTCAGTGGTAACTAAGTCAGACTGTGCCCCCCCCCTTTTTAATATAATTACAAGTATCTGAGTGGGTATATTGGGATATAGATGACTCAGGGGAAGGAACCGTTTTAGTTTTAAATTTTACTCAGCTTGTTCTCAAATGAATTTAAATACCTTATAGTCGCTGTATCTTCCATATTTTCATTGTCTATAGCAATGCATAGCATAGCAGGCTCTTTTTTTTTTTTTTTAAAGATTTTATTTATTCATTCGAGACACAGAGATACAGAGAGAGAGAGAGCGTGAGCAGGGGGAGAGGCAGAGGGAGAGGGAGAAGCAGGCTCCCCGCTGAGCCAGGAGCCAGACGTGGGGCTCAGTCCCAGGACCCTGGGATCACGACCTGAGCTGAAGGCAGACGCTTAACTATCTGAGCCACCCAGGCGCCCCAACATAGCAGGCTCTTAATGAATGTTGAGTCTATTGGATTTATAGGCAATATTTATTTATTCATTGGATTTAAAGTCAGCAGTCCTACGCTTCATGACAACAGGTAGCTAACACCTTTCCCGTGATGGGAGTTGAGATTGGTGGAAAGCTGTGCAGAGGGCGAGGCCTTGCTGATGCTAGCATGGTATCTAATTGTTGAAAAAGTACAATTGGATGTTCATGTCAGGATTCTGTGGCAGGACGAGTGGGCCTGCCTGGTAACTCTCTAAGCCGGTGGGACCCAGCGGCTGCTTTCAGACTGTGTATGTTCACTTTAGAAGAGTCTGCTGCTAAGTACTGGGATCTGAAGTATTCTGTGCCTGTTTTCCATAACATTTTCCCTTTGGAGCGTATACATACTGCTATTTATAAAAGCGTGGGTGCTTGAGTTACCGGAGGGCATCAGCGTGACCGTGACACGCTGTGAATCTGAGCTCTTCCCTTTTACAGGATCTGCACAATTTAGAGCTAATGATTGGGATTGCTTCTGCGGGCATCGCTGTGTACCGAAAATATATTTGCACAAGTTTCTATCCTTGGTAAGTGCAGACCAGTTCTAATTATTTTCTGAATCGTGCTTTAAAAATATACTGAACAAAAGAAACGTTATCTCTAATTTTACACTTTTATTTCTGAAGGAGGAGTGGAGACTTTACCCCTAGGTTTTTCCCTCTGACTCTCTGGTTGACCCAGATTCAGTACTTGGGAAAAGTAGTTGGGTTTTCACCGGCATCCCCTTCCCCCGGTCACCGTATGGTTTGGGATACTCTGTGGAAACAGGGATAAAATGGTGCAAGGCAGGTTTCGGAGTTAAGGAGGCCCGGGCAGTGCATTGGCCAGAAGTCAGAGAACTTCCTCTGGGCAGGAACTGTATTGTCAGTGTGGTTCCTTGGTTATTAGTTGGACTTTTACCAAGTGTTCAGACTTGAATCCTCACGAGACCACTCTGAAAAAGGCAGTGCTTTCCAAAGACTTCGTGGTGCAGGACTTGAGAGCACAGGCTCAGATCCACGCATTCCTAGTTGAACGATCTTGAGCACTTAGGTGAGGTCACTGAGCCTCAGTTTTGCCATCTGAAAACTGGGTATAATCATATAGTTCAGGACTGTTGCAAGGCTTAGTTGAGGGACTGCTAGTAAAGCTTTTAGTAGGGGATCTGGTATATAAAAATACTGTCTGTGGGGGCTATGGTCGTGTTCTTGTGCAAACTGTCAAGGAGCTACTTGACACACGGCCAGTAAGTGCCAGAGCTGGGATGTGGACCCACGTCTGTCTGGCTGCTCTCTGTCCTCCTTCTGCTCCACGCTGCCCTCAGCTCTCCTCCCTGGGCATCACCAAAGCAGCTGACCGCAAAGAGAGCACTTTGCCTGTGGTTCTTGTCATTTAAAAGTTACGTCACAGTCCAGCGGCCCTTGTGTGATACTCGGCTTCAGTCAGCTCCTTGGTATCTGGCTGAGGCGACGGGCCCGCCATCGTTCCTACCCTGAGGTCAACCCCGGGAAGCCTCGAGCCCGCGCTCCTCATGGTCACGGAGCAGAGGACACATGTTGAGAAGCATCAGCTGCCACCCGGCTGATCCCTAAGTGCATTTTGTGTGCTTGCTTTCTTGCAGGGTGAACATTCTAAAAATTTCTTTCAAGAGGAAAAAGTTCTTTATACATCAGCGACAAAAACAGGTGAGTGACGTCCACGCTTGCTTTGTTTCTTGTGTTTGTAGCCACTTCAGCCATTCATTCTGCAGCAGGTGAAGGCAGCTGGGCCGTATGTGTGACCGGGGAGAGAGAGCCTGGCGTGTGCTGGACAGAAAATGGATGCCGGGGTCCAGAGTGCCCTGTAGAATTCACTGTGCTTATCAGGCTGGACACTAACTTGCTTGGAAGGCAGTGACGATGGGTTTGGATCCTTGCTGCCCCACTTCCACTGACCAGCTGGGCAGGTTCCTTCACCTCCCCTAACCCGAGCTATCTTGTTCTAGCAATGCAGTAGCACCTGCCTGTCAGGGGATCCAGAAGATTAAGTAAAAGAGCATTGGTCAGAGCGCTTGGCATGAGCCCACGAAGAGTAGCAGTAAATGTCAGCAAGAGCAGGCCCTTGATGTGTTTAAAATGCACAGTAAGGGCGCCTGGGTAGCTCGGTCGGTTGAGTGTCTGACTTCAGCTCAGGCCACGATCTTGGGGTCCTAGGATTGAGCCCCATGGCAGGCTCTGTGCTCTTTCTCTCTCTCTCTCTGTCTCTCAAATAAATAAAGTCTTTAAAAAAAAAAAAATAATAATAGAGTGCACAGTAACCTTTGCATGTGTCTCCTAAGAGGAGACCCCCACTCTCCGGATGACTCTGGGTGAAGAAGAAGACTTGAAGGTATGCAAGCTGAGGCTCCCACAGCTACCAAGGGAGGAACTGGAATTTGAATCCGAGACTCCTGCTCTTTCAACGACACCACGCTCTGTCCTGCTATGCTCTGCGTTTTTCACTTGTTGTCACTATGTTCATTTCCCAGGGTTTCAGAGATAATATGTTCTTAAAATGGCTTCACCTGGCATGGAATGAGGACACTAAAGGACACATGGAAATGAGGACACAGGCTCAGAGCAAACTAGGACTAGAATCTGGGTCTCCTGACCCCCCCCATTGCAAGATCGAAGGTGGCCCCAAAATGCACGAGGTGGCAATCTAACATGAAAACAGAAAACTTAGGTAGGGTGAAGGTCAAGGAAATAATTAAAGTGATGATATCTGAGCACTTGATTTAACTCCATGCTTGGGGGACAAACAGAGAAATCCAAAGGCTTATAAAATCTCAAGTTTCAGATAAATGGAAGAATTATTTCTTCAGGAGAGATTTTCCCAGAGCTAAATTTTAAAAGAAATGTATCACCCAGCCTTTTTCTGGTTGCTCCAAATATATCCAACCCAGCAATGTAAGCACATTTGAAATCGGAGTCTTCATAAAGGATCACAAGTGATGATAAAGAGTAGAGTCAGGTCATGTTTACCTTGTTAATAAGCTGGTTAACAGATCCTGCTCCTGACTATTCCTGTAACGTTGGTTTGTGGCCTCAGGCATTTCGAAGCTGGTTTTCTGCTGTCTGTCACATCTTAGCTGATGACCACTGATGTGGGCATAGAATCCCTGTGAGCCTTTGCTCCCTCATTTGTGCAGATGAAACCTCTACTGTGTTTTTCCTCCCAGACTGAATCCAGGGAACATATCGTGGCCTTCAACATGTTAAATTACCGATCTTGCAAAAACTTGTGGAAATCCTGTGTCGAGCATCATACATTCTTCCAGGCAAAGAAGCTACTACCTCAGGAAAAGAATGTTCTGTCTCAGTACTGGACTATGGGCTCTAGGAACCCCAAAAAGTGAGTATTCTTTAGGGAGGGTATCCACAGTAGACTGAGATGTGACTATGTCCTGGTCACTGCCAGGTAGGGGACATCCTCAGGGTGGGGAATGCCATCATCCAGGGGCCCCAGTCACCGGGGCCGGAGCTCCCGGGCTGAAGGTGTCTCCAGGGGCAACAGCATCTCCTTCCGTGCATACTCAGCTACTGCTCGTATTCCTATCCTTCCTTTCTACCTCCACAACTCAGCTACCCTGGGAGCACCCAAGCAGCCCAAATTACAACTAGTCCCACACCATGTCACAATAAGGGAAGCACGTGGCCGTAACTCTGAGCGTCGTCGTGCTCCTAAGACATCCTCTCCCACAGAATGTTAATTCCATGCAGTGCTCCTGAATAATGAATGAGTAGGAATAAAGCTTCTCAGAGTCAAGTGACTTTGGGATATACTACGTATCACAGTCACAAAATAACAGTAATCGTGAAAACTGGCAATTGAGTGTTTACTTTGTACCACGCACATACTTAATTATATTTAAATTATATTTAAATCCCATGTGTACTAATATCTACGGGAATGATAATCAGAATATTTAATGAGTAGTGCAGTGAAAGATATTACTCTCCTAAAATTTTAACTCTAAAGTGTATTTCCTAAACTAATCCTGCAGTTTATATTTTTGTGTATTTATTCTAAGACTGCCCTCTAAGTACAAGATCCAGCGGAAATTATCAAGTTACTGTAAACTGTTGGTTGGTTTGAAAAATTGTTTTCATAATTTTGCATTGTTGTTGATATGGCTGTTACTAATGAAACAGGGCCCCTGTCTGAGCTATTACCTGCTGTGTGGGACTGTATCAGACTATCCCAGTGACATTCCTATTATGTTGATAATCATTAGGTAGCTTTTTATAGATTCAATAGGCAGTGAATTTCTGTTAGTATCAGTGATAGTATTTATGGTGCTAAATGTTCTCTCTCAGCTTCTGATGAACCAAGAACAAATATGTTTTCAAAGTTTCCAGCTCCCATAATATTATCTAGTACTTTATACATTCGGTGGCTCTTAACTGAACGTGTCACAGAGACAACTTACGGGAATTAACTGTTCACTTTAGTTGGACCTAAGCCTTCGGGCCAGCTGACAGGATTGGATAGTGAGCAGTTGAAAGCATGGACTTTGCTGAGAAGACTGAGTTCAGATCCTGCCTGTGTCACTTTTAATTTGAATTTACTCTTTGAATTTCCTCATTTCTGTAAAATATAGCCAACACAGAATTGGGGATGAGGTGGGCAGGTTCTGGTTACCCATTGTGAGAGAAAAAACTACCCCTATTTTGGTAGCGTAAAACAACCATCTTGGGGCACCTGGGTGGCTTAGTTGGTTTGGCGTCCAACTCTTGATTTCAGCTCATGTCATGATCTCAGGGTCATGGGATCGTGTCCCGCATGGCGCTCCACACTCAGCGCGGAGTCTGCTTGTCCTTCTCCCCCTGCTCCTCCCCATGCGTGGGCACTCTCTCTCTCTCTCAAATAAATAAAATCTTTAAAAAACAAAACAGTCATCTTTCTGTTCTATCTCGAGATTTTGTGGATCAAGAATTTGGGAAGGGCTTGGCCAGCCACCTCTTCTGCTCCATGCGGTATAGACTGGGGTTTCTCAGCGATAGGCAGCTGGTGGCTGGGCTGGGCTGCAGATCCAAGATGACTTGGCTCCCATGCTTGATGGAATGATTGGAAGGCTGGACTCACCTGGACCCCTTACTTCTCTCTGTTCTCAGGGCCTCTTCATGTGGCTCTCCAGCACGGTCGTTGGATGTCTTACACGGAAGTTCAGGGCTCCGAGGGCAGAAGCAGCCAGTCATCTTCGAGGCCAGGCCCAGAACTGGCACGGCTACTCTTGGTCAGAGCAGTCACAGGCCAGCCCACATTCAAGAGTCCAAGAACTGGAGCCATTTTTAATCTGCCACTGGGGGGGTCGATTGGGGATATCGGTGATTCAGGGACATGGGCCCGCAGTTCTTTACTACTAAGACCAACTTCACTGTATTGCAAATTTCAGCCCTCACTGTGTGCATTTTATAGATGAGAAAACTGAGGCTTAGTTCGCATGATTTGCCCAACCCTAGAGCTACACCTACATCTTTGCATGTGGGGCCTCCTGATAGAGGTTCCACATAAAAGGAACTTGTTCAGTATTTTGCAAGCTTAAGGGACAATGGAACACTTTTTTTTCTCCCATAAAAGTATCTAATAATAACCTGTGACACATACTTTAGGGAACTACGACATTAAACTTTTAAATCCTCTCTCAACTTGTCACTTGCTCCCCTTGTTCTGAGGCAGTGTTCTCAATCAATGCTAATTTGCTTTCTGATGTAGATTCTCTTAGTGATGCTGCTGTGAATGTTTTGATCAGGGTGACAATGGTATTTCTTACTGTAAATTAGTACATTGATATTCTAGGGAGAGTTTCATGTTCTTCTGGGTTTTTTGCCCTCTTTTTGTTTATTTGTTTGTTTGGCTGCAAGGAAATGCGTGGAATGTTTTAATAAGACGTTAAAACATTGTTTAAAATGTAGGAATGGCAGAGCTGAGTTTCCTTTAAACTGACTTCAAACCCCATCCTTTCAAAGAATTCATTCCTTGAGGGGTCTAGATAGCTATGATTTAAATTCTCTAGGTATAAATAAAATACAAAAGTTAGCTTCAGGGAGGCCCGTTCATATAGCACGTGGCCAGGAACTCCACCACCGAAGCATATTCTCGGGCCTTCTTTCAAAGAGTTATCTGTGATTTATAGCTAATGGCTTCTACCAGCTAGGATGTTGAAGAGCACCTTCCTGGAAGGATGGTTAATGTTTGTATTCGTGCCATTGTGAGTGACGTGAAAATTCCTTGAAGTTATTTGAGCTGTATTTCTGTGTTATCCTGAAAATGCCTTCTCATCTCGTGGTAAGGTTCGGTGATATTCTGAGAGCAACTTCATCGCTTACAGTAGTAGGGCCCAAGAAAATATTTTCACCAGAAGAGAAGAAACAACAAGGGCAGCCAGGACAGAAGGGAACTACTTTGGACCTCGTACCTCTACTCTGTAACCTTGGCTGGTGTCATCCAGGTGCTAACCAGCCCTCCACCAGGGAGGGAGCATGGACAGACTGTTTCTCTTATGGTGTAATTTCTTGTTGAACACGTCTGTCCATGTAGAAAGTGAACCTTGCTTCTGGTTTTTCAGGTCTGTAAATAACCAGTATTGCAAAAAGGTGATTGGAGGGATGGTGTGGAACCCAGCCATGCGGAGATCATTATCAGCGGAACACTTAGAAACCAAGAGCCTGCCTTCTCGGTCCCCTCCCATCACTCCCAACTGGTACGTCCTCCTTTTTTTTTGTTCTACCCACCAGTAAACACTTGATCTCTCTTAAAAACTCAACTTCCTAAGTTTTCCCAATATAGGTGGCCTGCAATCAGAGTTTATGTTCGCGTGCTTGGCTCTTGCGGAATGAACAGCTTAGTGTTTTCATGACATGCACAAGCCTAGCTAAACATTTTCCTTAGTATGTGATGCTGGGATGTCCTTTTTATTAAAAAGTTATTTGGTCTGAATTTGAGAACTACAGCCTACTGAAACGCCCCTCGTGGAATTAGAGTACACACTGGCATATTAATGTTTTGGGAAGCACACTGAGCTTTACTTTATCTGTATTCCATTAACATCACACAAAATAAACTTCAGGGAAACCTAGTGAAGGGTTGCAGTGTAGGGTGCGTGGTCCTCAGCTGCAGTAGCAGATGCACTTGGGGAAGTAGCCTGTCTTTAAAGGAAGAAAGTGGCAGTTGGCAAAGTGGGAAGGGCAGTGTGTAGCTCCATCACCCGGACTCAGATTTGGGCTGTTTTGTTAACTCACAAGTTTCTTTACCTCTCTGGTCTCAGTCTTCCCATCTGTCAAAGGGTTCAAAAAATCACCACAAATGATTTAACAGTGTACAGGTGCTTTGTAAGTGGGAAAAAAAAAAAAACAAACCCGGTGGAATTCTTGTTGTTGTTATATTAGAATGTTGTTCCTCAGAGACATCAGGCCAGTTTTGTGAATGGGTCTGAAATGGCCAGGCATCGTCTTGCAGGAAGGGAAACCAAGCCAGAAACATTGCCCCAGCTCCACGCTGGACTAGAGAGTATGGCTTTGTATTCATGTCACAAAAGACTCAGGTGGACCTGTGAATTACCAAGGAGGGGTCTACTAGGACTAAGGGAGATTCTAATAGGCACAAAACGGGGCTGCTGTGCAGGGCTGCTGGGTGAGGACCCCCCCTCCCCGCCCGGGGCCAAATGCTCTAGGCAGAGATGCTGATGGTAGTTAGTGTTAGAAGTCATAGCGTGACTGAGTAGATTTGTTTCTTGGTTTCCCAAGATTTAGGCACTTCATCCTAGAGTGGTAAATCTACGCTGTAAAGTAGCAGCTCAATTTGTCTGAAAGCTGCTGGGGCAGCGATGCCAGGGCCCCGGAACGGAGGCCCAGGACAGCATCCAGGAGAACAGCAGGGTTTGATGTCGCCACACCCGTGGCCTGGAGCTCTTACTGCTATTTATAGGTCCCCTCCTGAGGAGTCACAAGCCTTTCTCCCCTACTCTGGACACGGTATTATTGATTACCTGGGCCCCGGGGGAATGGAAATAGTGGAGGCCCTGACAGTGTCCAGGAGAAATGGCTAAGGAAGAAGCAGCTAGAAAAATGGAGAGAAAATAGAAGTAAGAAGGCTCAGCAGCCTGGGGTCACCCACTGCAGGAGCCGATGCCCAGGGGCCACGCTAGGCGTCCGGAGAACATTGCTTCATTTGGTTCCTTCTCAGGAGCAGGTACGTGCAGCTGAGGCCCAGAGAGGTGGTGTGACTTGCCTAAAGACAGGGTGGTACTGCCGTACCCATCTAATAGGGCATACAGGGTATATTTTTAAAAGCAAACATTTTGGGGCTCCTGGGTGGCTCAGTTGGTGAAGCGTCTGCCTTCGGCTCAGGTCATGATCTCAGGGTCCTGGGATTGAGCCCCGTGTCGGGCTCCCTCTCTCTCTGCTGCTCCCCCTCCTTGTGCTCTCTTGCTCTCTCTCTGTCAAATAAATAAAAATCTTAAAAAACAAACAAACAAACAAACATTTCTTCTTGGATTAAGTGAAATTCATATGAAGGGATGTAGTTGAAGTAAGGTTTTGGTTTTGCCAAAAATTGTACTTTGGCTTCTAAACCCATTACTTAATACTGGTGTTCGAATGAATCCGAAGAATTGATCAGTAGTCAGTACAGTCTGTTATTTGGGCCTTGAGAGCTTGAGTCTTCCTAGAAGAATAACTCACCCTAAATCAACACTCACAACCTCCCAAAGGGCATAAATTAATCTCATCTGCCTGTTTTTACAGCCGAGGCTGCCGTTCTGGGGGCTAGGCACGGGGGCTGAGAGTATTGAGGACTCGTGTGGCCCTGGGTGGATTCCGGTGTAGTAATGGGTTAACTGGTTCTTAATTTCCAACAGCATCAGCCAAGGCATCCTTAGGTCAGGACACAAAGTTAGATCCCTAATGCCTGGTAAAGTTTTTAAGTGGAATTTGCTTTCAACACTTCACACTCGACCTTTCCCCCACACAGGCGAAGTCCTCGGCTCCGGCACGAAATCCGAAAGCCTCGGCACTCTTCTGCCGATAACCTTGCGAACGAGATGACCTACATTACCGAAACTGAAGATGTGTTTTACACGTACAAGGGCTCCCTGTCCCCAAAAGACAGCGAATCCGAGGTTTCTCAGAACCGAAGCCCGCACCGAGAGTAAGAAACATGTTCTCTTCTTTGTATCTGCTTGTTTTGGCTGTTGAGGAATTTGCTCAGGCCCAGAGATGGCCATTTAAGTCAAGGGCTGGAGCCTGCAGCCAGCTCCCTAGGCTGCTCTCTGCCAGGATGACAACATACATCAGACTGTCCCTGCCGCCACAGGGGGACAAGCTGTATGCCTGGGGTCTCGAGCTTGCACTTCTTTTTGTGTATGACAAATACCTACTCTCCACAGACATGTTAGCTCTCTTGAATTGTCTCCAGTTCATGAGCAAAGCCCCGTTTAAATCAGTTCCCATTCCAGAGCTATAGATATGTTAACCTTAATAGTAGTTTTTCTAGTCTAGATTGCCAAAGTTTTAACCACTGCAAGATTCTAGATCGCTGGAGATAAGCTTACTTGTACCTCTCCACAGAAAGCCTTCCCAGATCTACAGTGTGCCCTCGGGGTTTTTTGGGGAGAGGGGGTTGTTTTTAATGAATCTTTAGTGTAAAGCAAAAACACACATAGACCATCTCCTGCATTTTTGTTAAATTTTTGTTGACAGTTTGCGTTAAATTCTTTTATGTCCCCACTTTGCCCTATTTTAATTGTGACAAACTCCCTTCCCATTGCAAGGCCGGGGGAAAAAACGTCCTTCCAAAAGTACTGGCTTGAGCTCTTTGATTATTCAATAAGCTGTATCGAAATCACTAGTTCTCTTTGGTCTTGATTAGTAGGGAACTCAGAGCTCCACGTTAGGCTCAGTGCATTGGCTTCCCTTACTCCAGTTCCTGAGATAGTGCCTGCTCTTCCCTGCCTTATTCATGGCTCTTATTTTTTTCTCTTAATGAATTCACAGCTCTACTCTATCTATACATTTTAGAGTAAGCGATCTCAAATCAAGTTTTTAAGGTGCACAGACCTAATCATAAATAAAATGACATTTTAAGCTGAAGTATGAGAGGACCGGATCAACCATTAGGAAGTCAACCATAGGCGTTTGGTATTGATGCTGTTTAAGTGCCATACTATACCCGAAATAGTACGGAAACACAATGCCTCCCCTAATGGCACAGGATTAGCGAGAAGGCACTTTAGTTAATCTGTAAATTTTTACCGCTCTAGCTACTAGGTTTATGGCATTCAGCACACCGTGATTGTATTCTGGACATCGCAGGTGAATTGCAAATCTGGCTTCCTCCTTACGTGTGAGGTTGTTACCTCTCTGTTGTCTCTGACCGCAGCAAACATGGTTTCCAGCTTATCTGTGTTCTTAACACGTCTGGTTAAATAATCCCCTGGTCACTGTTTCCTTGTGACTTGAGCTCGGATGATGCTTTTGTTGAAATGATCACTATCTCTTGCTCCAGCTTGCAGCCCTGTTGAAGTGACAGTGTGGAAGGGTGAGAGTTCCTTTGTGTGACACCATGGTTTTGCAAATCTAGATAGACAAGGCAGGAATGCAGGCATGCATGACTTGAGCCAGTTTGAGTTGGAGATGGGGTGGGGTTCTGTAGCTTTGGGGAAAGGAGAAAGAGGGTTTGGGAAATGGACTGAGGGCTCTGGGGAGCTCAGTCTCACACCCTCCATGTCAGCCCTTCCTCTTGTGGTTTGCAGTCCCATCATGGAATTGTGGACCATCCAGACTCCCGTGGTCCAGTGCCGTAGCCATTAAGCACGTGTGGCTATTCAGATTTAGGTTACTTAACATTTAAATCCCATTTCTCCGTCATCTGAGCCTCAAGAACCATATGTAGGTAGCGACTACCGTGCTGGACAGAACAGATAGATACCTTTCCATCATCACAGAAAGTGCTATGGCAGTATTGATTGGTGCCGGGTAGAGAGATGGAGTCTGCCTGGCGGGGTGTGGATGCTTTCCAAGGCTGCGTGCACTGCTGAGCACAGTAGCACACCATATACACCCTTTGCTGCTCACGGAGGGAACATCAAGGCAAATTAGACAAGTCTTTGCCTTAAGGGGCTGCCAGGGCAGCCGGGCAAATAGCACATTGTCAGCCTTCGTCACTGCATCTTCTACCGCTTTGGTAAAAGGAAAGAGTTTGGGGAACGGTCTGAGGGTCCTGAGAAGCACAATTACATGTCCCACGTCAGATTTTCCTACTGTGGCCTGCCACCCACATCATGGCGTCGTGCAGCACTGTCCAACCCAGAAGCCACTAGCCACATAGGGCTATTTAAATTTACATTCACAGGCGCCTGGATGGCTCAGTCGGTTAAGCAGCTCACTCTTGCTCTCAGCTCAGGTCTTGATCTCAGGGTCGTGAGTTCAAGTCCCGCATTGGGCTCCACACTAGGCGGGGGATCTACTTTAAAAAAAAAAAAAAATTTACATTCATTAAAATTAGATTCAAAATTCACTTCCTTAAGTCCTGTTTGATTCAAGTAATTTCAGGCCCCGTGCACCCCTACACATGGCACATCAATTCTTTGAAACTCTTCCGTGAGACCTTGTAAGATGTGTCATCCTGGGGCACTTTTTATTTTGCACCTAAATGTTCAAAGTGGCAAATAATGGTGATGCGAAGGCAGCCTTCCTTGTCGCGGCTCTGCCCATAGATGTGTCTCATGGAGTCACGTTAACGGCCGTGCGCAGCAAGTGGGGTGAGCAGGTGAAAAATGGCAGGCCCTACCGCCTCAGGTGGGGGACCCCTTCCTGCTGGCGGGATGCTGCCTCCCGCTGGGTCTTCGGAGGCGGCTGCCCCCCCAAGAGTCTGGGGGCCCTCCACTGCCCAAGGCAAGCAGGAAAGGTTGGTCTGTGCTTGGTGACAAAAACCCAGGGTGGTTACTTGAGTATTATTTGCAAGGTGTTCAAGAAACGTCTGACATGTTTTATACAGCTTGTTTGTGCTAAGAGGCAAAAAGAAGTATTCTGTCAGAGAAATCGGAAGAATAATATCACAGTCTGGAGGGTTCCTTGTAGAAAGGAGAATTCAGTGTAACATTCGTACCCATGTAAACAAGAAGAAGAAAGAGAAAGGAAGAAAAAGAGCAGAGAGACTTTGGCTCTCCACTCAGAGTGGCGCGGCTCAGGCTCTCTGAACATTATCTTAGCGGGTGAGTCACCGTCCGGGTTGTTCCACATTTATAGCAGCACAGCCAAGTTTGTGATTATAGTTATGAATCCTTGGCAGTTTGCTTTGTGCCCGAGTCTGCTGTGCTCTTTCGTTACTCCCGGGGTTCTCTCAGCCCTTTCGGGTTCCTTTGCTTGCTTCAGAGCCGAGGCAGAACTCTGCAGGAAAGGAAGTTTTCTTCATGGCAAAAAAAAAAAATTTTTTTTTTTTAAAAAAAACCTACCACTCTCTACCACCAAGAAAACATGGGAGGGGAGGTTCGCTAAAGGAAAAGTGACTTTGCAGAACAGAGGCTGGTGGAAAAGCCACTTTGGCGCAGTGGAGGGTCGTATTTGAAGAACTTCTTTGTCGCTGCTTTCCCACAGTTGTCCTGACGGGTCCTCCGAGGGTGTGGGGCTCTGTGTTGTGATGCCTCGATATTTGCATGCCTCTCTCTTTAGAGCCTGCCTTGTTCCAGGGGACACGGGCGGCTGTCATTTTTTATCTCAAAACTCTGCAGGCGACGATGTGAATGCACTTAATGCTGCAGAACTGTACACTTCAAAAAAGGGTGGAATGGTAAATTTTATAGTGTGTATGTTTACCCACCACTACTGAACGCTTTTAAGAACTTCCGCGCATTGAGAGGGACTCTGGGAATGCCCTGTGGAGCCACGCCGGCCGTGCGCGAACGCCCCCGGCCCTGCCACCCTGTCGCCCCGCCGGCGGCCGGGAGCTGTCATGCAGTGTGGCGGCCTGACCTGGTGCTGGGCGGCCCCGTTGTCCGGCCTGTGCAGGAAGCCTTGTCCTGGACGCTGGCCCAGCACGAGCCCTGCCGTCCACAGATCCCTGCCTGGAGCTCCTGGACAGCACAGGTAGCATCCGTTTCTCATTCTCCCTGACACCCCTGTCAACTCTCCTTTAAGTTACTTCCCATCCCGTCAGCCACAGGCCACCCTTCAGCCTGCTAGTCACCATTCTTTGCACGTCAGTCCTGGACTAGAGCGTGACTCCGTGTACGTCGAAGGGTCTCTGTTGGAGGAGGCCCGCCCACCACGGGGCTGCATTAGCAGTTCCGTGTTCGTTTTCCCTGCACCTTGCCTGTCCTCCACCAGACATCCGTCCACATGCATGTGGACGTGTGACCGACACTTTAAACCCCAGGGACCCCAGTCTCCACTCATCGTCTTCCGGTCCCACCTGTGGCTCCTCCTGGGTCTTGGCGAGTGGGGGCTGCATTTCACTACCACCCTGTTTGCACCCATTGGAAACTTGAGTCATCCTAGACTCCTTTTCTTCCGCCTTTCTCTGCGAGGTCCTCACCTCGATAATCTTCCTCCCAGACTGCTCTCAAATTGGACCCCTGCACCATGCCACTGCACGGCCCGCGGTCGGCCACCTCCTCGGTCATGGGGACGGTCGCAGTCGTGCCCATAGCCTTGGGTCTCCTCCTCACAAGCCGACAGGCTTCTCTTTGGGAAATTTGTGCCCCAGCAAGTCATGCCCCTGTGCTTTTTCAGAGTTTTATGCCTCTGCATATGCTGCTGTTTTGTCTTTTTTGTTATTGGTATTTTTCCTAGACCACCTTCTCCTTCCCTCTCAGCTACCTATTCAGACTCCTGCTAAGTCCTCTCTCAAACTCCAGATCCAATGCCTCTGTGAAGGCTCTCCTGGCTTCCCACTGTACCCCAGACATCTGAGCATCTCCAGTGCAACATGATGATATTCTTTGATTATTTTTATACTTTTATGTCTTCTCTTAAACTAGACCCTGAGTTCTCTCTAGCCCCTCACACTCCCGTTTTGGCCACAGCTCAGGAACATCAGCATCTCCTGAGAGCTTGGTGGAAATGTGAACCTCAGGCCCACCCCAGGCCTGCTGAATCAGTCTGCATTTTAACAAGATCCTCAGGGGACCTATATGAACGTGACGTTCTCAGAAGCTCTGAGCTCACCGAAGCTGAGAACTATGTATCCCACTTTTACTGCCCCCCGTCCCCCCGCCCCCCCCCCCCGCTTCCAGGTGACCAAGTGAATTCTGTGCTCTTCTAGAGTAATTCAGCCAAGCCCAGGTACTTCAGTAAGGTGGTTTCCTTCTTCATTTACTCAGCACCTTGCTTGAGCTCTCGCTGCGTGCCTGGCTAGGTGTTATGTGCACTAGGTTAGGAGAGAAAGAAGAAGAGGACAAAGGTCTCTCCCAACCTGGAGAAGCTCATAGATTCGAGAGAGAAATGTGACAGCAAATGGCCCCTGTTCTGTGACACCCACACAGCAAACGCCTCCTCACCGGGCGCCCAGTTAGAGCCGGGACGCCCTCCGTGGAGCACAACATTGCTTCCTCTAACAGGCTTGAGGGTGCAGGTCATTGTCCTTTCGTAGGGCTTAGGGAAGCGTGGTATAAAAGCATCACAATGCAGAAGTCTTTCTTTCATGGGCAGTCCTACCATTTGTAATTTCTTTAGCTGAGGAATGAATTCTAATGGCTTTTGTTTTTCATACCTGTAGTCGGTGGCACTTAGAGTTCTGAAGCATCTGTTTCCTGAAGGTGAATACCCTTTGGTCTGCCTGTCAGTCTGTCCTTGCCCCTGTCTCCCCAGGGAGCTGGAGGTGGGCAGGCCCTCCCTGGCTGCTCTGGATCCCAGACAGCAGTGACAGTCCCCCCCCACCGTGTCTCCCCTCCTCTGACAAGTGCCCCCTTCCTGCCCCAGGGACAGACCTTCTTCCCAGTTACTGGCTCTGTCAGCCCACACTGGCTTCTTGCTTTGGCTCGTCCTACCCCTTTCTTCGCTCCTTTCCCTAGAACCCACGTACCCCTGGCAGCTCCCCTCGTCCCTCCTCACCCACCAGGCTCTCCCTCCGTAGCACCTCATCTCCTGCCCCAAGGAGGGAGGAAGCCCACTTGGTTTGGCATCTTGGCTCCTGGCATCCGTGTGCTGCATCCAGCTGCCATGTTCTTGTTGCTTCTCATTTGATGTCCTCCTCACCATCTGTCTGTCCATCCTCCACGCTGAGCAGAACGTTACTGCAGCCTACAGGGAACGTCTGTACATAGTTGATCAGCCAAAAAAAAAAAAATCGTCATATGTTTAATAAATTGCTCTCTAAAAGTAACCTCTCCATCCCTACTTAGAAAATAGGATTGGGCACATAATGACTTGGAATATATTATTTTTAGCACTGTGGGCTGTGTTAGATAGACCGTTACATTTTATACTGAAAAAGAAAAATACTTTAAAACTTTATATGATGTAAGCCACACATTCAAAATGTAGAAATTAAATATAATGAATATAAAATTAGACTTTTACTGAAATTAGTCTGTTCTCTTCTGCTCTGTCACTTTGCTTTTCTGGGGTTTTTTTGTTTATATGCCCTTCACCCTTTCTTTCGCTATCACCCTCCAGAGTCTTCCAAACGTTTGAAGTGTGTTTGCTATTTGCAACTTCATATTAAAGGTTCAGCTCCACCCCTAGAACTGGAAATAGTAGTGTTTCCTAAACCGGGTTTGGCTTGATTTTTGTCTGGCAACTGCCAAGCAGTTGCCCCTCCTGCCACTAGGGGGTGCTCATATAAACATGAAACCGGCCAACTTACCCTATTTGGGGGTAATTTTTTTAAAGCTTAAAGTAAATTAAAGATTTGTTCATCTTCACTCTGAAAACTTACCACTGGCATACAGCTTCACTTCCAAAATATCCTGTCTCTGAAATGCCTTCCCATCCATAGCACCCTTCCCTAACCCAGCAGCTTGAAAGCCATAGGGCCAAACTCTAGTCTCGCATATCGCTGTTATTTCTACACTGGTCTGTCACTGAATTTTTATATTCACATAAATTGAGATTGTGAATTATTGTGTGAATATGATACAGATTTTATATTTAGAGTAAGATAATTTGAACTTGCTAAGAAACAGAGAAGCCCCAATTTAATGAAAAATCCACGGAGAAGGGTTTGAGATAAAAATTTAATGAGGCAGCAGCAACTGTCTTTTGTCTATTATGTGTCACTGAATGCCTTGTCTACTCTCCTCTGTCATCTCTTAAGTCCGTTTGAGGTTAGAATGTGGCAGAGTCTGTAGAAGGTAAGGAAAACCCTATATTCTGTAGTCATTTTAAGGCATCTTTTGCTAGGCCTGTGGCTCTGGAGGGGGGATAGTGTGGGTGTGTGTGATGCAGAGAAGTCGAGGGTCCTACACAGTGACAGCTGAGATGGTTAATCCCTGTGGCCCTCTGTGGTGGGGAGGAGGGGCTCTTAGGAACAGACTTGGTGTGGCCCAGAGAAGAAAGAGATGCTCCGGGACCCAGGTCCATCAGATTCTGTATGTTAAGTGAGGGGAAAGCTGACTGCCCTTGGGCAAGTCACTCAGCCTCTCTGGACCATAGTTTCTTCACCTGTGAAATGGGAGTTGGACCAGAGGACTTCAGAGGTCTGTTCAGTTCTCATCGTCTGTAATTCTCTAAGACAGCACTGTCTAGTAGAACTTCCTGTGCTGATGGAAATGTTCTGGGGGCGCCTGGGTGGCTCAGTTGGTTAAGCGTCTGCCTTCTGCTCAGGTCATGATCTTAAGGTCCTGGGATCAAACCCCACATCAGGCTCCCTGCTCAGTGGGTAGTATGCTTCTCCCTCTGCCCCTCCCCCCTGCTCATTCATTCTCTCTCTCTCTCTCTCTCATAAATCAATCAGTCAATCAATCAATCAATCTTGGGGCGCCCAGGTGGCTCAGTCAGTTAAACATCTGCCTTCAGTTCAGGTAATGATCTCAGGGTCCTGGGATCGAGCCCTGCATCAGCTCTCTGCCCAGCAGGGAATCTGCTTCTCCCTCTCACTCTCCCTCTGTGCTCTCTCTCTCTCTCAAATAAATAAATAAAATCTTTAATAATAATAATAAATAAATAAAATCTTAAAAAAAATGTTCTGTAACCATGCCATCCAAAACAGGAACCACAAGCCTTGTGTGGCTCCTGAGCATTTTTGAGATGTGACTGATATAACCAAGGAACTTCCTGATCCTCATTTAAATGTGAATGGCCACAGGAGGGTATATACTAGAGATGAAAAAAGTATAATCTCATTTTAGGCAATTAATGGAGATCACAGGCAAATAATGCAAACTAGGATTAATATAAATTGTCTTGGATGTGGAACATTAGTCCCATTTGGGGGGGCGGGTAGCCAAGAGTCCTACTGACACAGAGCTAAGAGCAGGAATGAGATGGAAGGAAAAAGCTTTTAGAAGGGATGGAGGCATGCATCTGAGTGAGCTTCGGTAATTAAGCCACCAGAGTAGCTGGGCACATTTCCCTGTCACCTTCAGAGCAGCTGGGAAGGGAGCTGAGTTTTCAGCAGCTCCTGGATCCTCCCTGCCCTCCTGCCTTTTTCCCCAAAACTAAAGCTGATGATATTCAGGCCAGACAAGGGCAAGGGCGGCCCGTGGACCCCGGGTGTGCCAGAGCCCTGGGATTGACCTGTGGAGCTCGCCTAAGGTTGCAGGGATTCATGACAGCCCTGGGATGCCAGGCCCTGACAGTCAATAATGCTTGCTCTGCTAAAATGTTAATCCAGTTATTAAGATATCTCCTCCTTCCCCATAATGAAGGAGTATATCCGAGAACAATCCAGCACAAAGCTGCCTGACCCAGAAGTCATCCAGTTCTGTGTCTCCATCTTCAAATGCTCCAGGCTCCTGCTCACCAGATGGCGTCAATCAGCAGTTCTTAGAGGATTTCCACAGGGTGACCAAAGGGGGCTCCACCGAGGACTCCAGCCAGTACTACTGTGACAAGGTGGGGGAGCTTGGGTCCTGTGGCAGTGGGGGGGCCGGGCGACCACCCAGGGTTCCCTGCACCGAGGCGCCTCAGGGGCAGTTTAAGTAATTAAGACCAAGAGAAAATACCTCCTCACCACCCACAGGAGAGAGAGTAACATAATCAATCATTTTTGCAACATTTTCCAGAATGATAATGGTGATGGCTACTTAGTTTTGATCCGCATCACGCCAGATGAAGATGGAAAATTTGGATTTAATCTGAAGGTATGTCGTGTGTCTTTATAAGGAAGCCATCTTTAGATGGCTTTTAAATTTCCATTAGGAGTGTGCTGCATGCCTAAGTCTGCATGAGGAAACTGACTCAGCTCTCAGAATTGGGGAGTTTTTAATGTGGCCATAGCGCTGCCTCATGCCAAGGGCCTACTTTGTGCTTGGTGCTCACTGTGCACTTCTTTATGTCACCTTACTGAGTGCTTATAATCGGTGAAGTTGGTATTTTTAAACCCGTTTCATAAATGTGTACTAAGGCTCAGAGAGGTGACACACAGTTGGCCAAGTAACTCTACCTCCAGAAGAGGGTTTTTTGTTTTTTGGTTTTTTTTAAAGATTTTATTTATTTATTTGACCGAGAGAGACAGCGAGAGAGGGAACACAAGCAGGGGGGAGTGGGAGAGGGAGAAGCAGGCTTCCCGCGGATCAGGGAGCCCGATACGGGGCTCCATCCCAGGACCCTGGGATCATGACCTGAGCTGAAGGCAGATGCTTAACAACTGAGCCACCCAGGTGCCCCAGAAGAAGGGTTTTTGAGGGAACCCATCAGCATCACTAAAGCCGATGAGAGAGAATAGCAGCGCAAGTTACAGGGTCTTCACCCACCTCTGCCTGCTTTGGCCCACAAGTCACATCCCATCTGTTTCTGCAAATAAAGTTTTATTGGAACGTGGCCACACCCATTCATTTACAAGTAGTTATCGGGCACCTTGACACTCTGGTGGCAGAGTTGAGCAATTGGAACAGAGCCCCCTCTCCGATACCTAAAATATTTACCCTGGGGCCCTTTACAGAGTTGCCTAAGCCCTGCTCTAGAGCAGAATGAGGGCAGGTGCTCTCCGCTGCCCACCCCCACAGCTGCCACCTCGGACCCCCCTTCCTATACCCCAGCACCCCGCTGAGGACCTGCCCTCGCAGCATGTGACTTTCTCTCCAGCTTCTCTCTCCGATGCGGAAAACTCCCTTTCCAGCAACACTTCTAGGCTGTGCTTTTGGAGTCCCCTGGGGATGTTTGCATTTTTAAAAAGAAGCTTGACCTTCCGAGCACATCTTTAGTTCATGGAATGTGGGGATGGCAGCGAGAGGCTTCTGAGCAGTCCTCTGGTTATCCTGCTAGACCCCACGGAGTCAGGAACCTTGTAATCCTGAAAAGATGCCAACCCTTGGGATTAGAATAGGTTAAAGTGAAGTTTGAGCCCTCCCTGTGTCAGCGATATCTGTGTGTCTTTGTTGCTATGAGCTATTCAAGTGTTTTGTTTTTCAATTTACCATGTTTATAGGGAGGAGTGGATCAAAAGATGCCTCTTGTGGTGTCAAGGATAAACCCAGAGTCACCTGTAAGTGAACACATTTCGTTTTCTCCCTTTGTTTTCTGTTAAATCTAACATTTCTATTTCTGTGTGCTGTTTCTTTACCAGCAACAAAGAGGGTGTGTCAATGCATGCGTATAAATGGAAAGAGAGAATGGAATCCCTGTTTTTTCCAGAATTTTGCTGGTCCGTGTAGCACCAGCATCACCTGAGAACTCATTAGAAATGCGGAATCTCAAGCCCCACCCGACCTCCTAAACCAGAATTTGCACTTTTAACAAGATTTCTGGGTGATTCATGTGCACATTAAAATTTAGAAGTACTTTCAAGAAAAGGAAACTGAGGCACAGAGTATGTTTCTCTGCTCACTCTGTGCACATAGACCCACCATCCCACCACCAGCACCCTGCCCTCTGCCCTCTGTCTAGCCTCCTCAGGAGAGGGTTTGCTTTTCTAGAGCAGTAAGCAGCAAAGAGTCACTGCGTCTCCTAAGAAGGAACCAGGTTGGGGGTTTTACTTGTAAGTGGTCCTCAAGCATGTAGTTTACTTTTTCTTACTGCTTATGGCCTCTTCAAATTCAGAGGCCTCTGTTCCTACACTGTTCAGTGCATTGCTTCTCTCCATGCTGGTTTCTGCCTTTGGTGTTATGCTGACAGAGGCTTTCTCCATTGCAAGGTAGACAAACACTCACGTGTGGCTGACAAATCATTTTCTAACAGCACATCGAGAAAACAAAAGCTCAGAAGCCTCACGGTTACTACATTACAGTAATAAGTGAAGGTTGGCTATCGTAGAGAAATGGCTTCAGTAAGTTTCGTAGCTTTATTCTGAAATGCTGCATGACTCACGTCGTGACCATTTACAGTCCCACAACCCACAACCATGTCAGCATAGCAGTGGATAGAAAAATAATGGCACGGTCACACCCAAGGGAGAAGAGAACTCAAACATGGTCTCAAGTGTCTGGGCTCTGAGAGCGTCCGCGTCCTGCCCTTGAGGATTGTGTTATGGTAACCGAAGAAACTCAATTTTCCTCTCTACCCAGGCGGACACCTGCATTCCTAAGCTGAATGAAGGGGATCAAATTGTGTTAATCAATGGCCGGGATATCTCAGAACACACGCATGACCAAGTGGTGATGTTCATCAAAGCCAGCCGGGAGTCCCACACGCGGGAGCTGGCCCTGGTGATCAGGAGAAAAGGTAACAGCCGCCGCAGGGGAGGAGCCTTAGCGAGGTGGGGCCCTATCTCGCCCGTTCTGTGGTTTTGAAAATGTTGAGCTTGTAGCCAACATTGGACAATCAAGAACTTCCACTTCACAACCAAGATGTGGGACTTCTCACTTGAAAAATATGAAGATCTGCCCACGCAGGGCCCAACCCCTGGTGGCCAGCCCTCTGGAGGTAGGCAGCATTCACCCGCCCCCTTTACACAAGACATGAGCCCTGATCCCTCCCAGGCCAGCTCCCCCCGCATCATGCCCCTCTCTCAGCTGCCTGGCCCTGCAGATGTTTGCATTTTCAGCCCCTTCACGAAGGGTCAGGTTCTGTTGAAGTCAGTAGAGCAGAGCATCCTGGGGTGATCCTACCTCCACCGCTACTGGGTTGAGGGACCTCAAGCAAGTTTCTTTTTTTTTTTTTTTTTTAGTTTTAAATTTTTTTATTGTTATGTTAATCCCCATACATTACATCATTAGTTTTAGATATAGTGTTCCATGATTCATTGTTTGTGCATAACACCCAGTGCTCCATGCAGAACGTGCCCTCCTCAATACCCATCACCAGGCTAACCCATCCTCCCAACCCCCTCCCCTCTAGAACCCTCAGTTTGTTTTTCAGAGTCCATCGTCTCTCATGGTTCTTCTCCCACTCCGATTTCCCCCCCTTCATTCTTCCCCTCCTGCTACATTCTTCTTTTTCTTTTTTTCTTTCTTAACATATATTGCATTATTTGTTTCAGAGGTACAGATCTGAGATTCAACAGTCTTGCACAATTCACAGCGCTTACCAGAACACATACCCTCCCCAGTGTCCATCACCCAGTCACCCCATCCCTCCCACCCCACCCCCCACTCCAGCAACCCTCAGTTTGTTTCCTGAGATTAAGAATTCCTCATATCAGTGAGGTCATATGATACATGTCTTTCTCTGTTTGACTTATTTCGCTCAGCATAATACCCTCCAGTTCCATCCACGTCGTTGCAAATGGCAAGATCTTATTCCTTTTGATGGCTGCATAATATTCCATTGTATATATATACCACATCTTCTTTATCCATTCATCTGTCGATGGACATCTTGGCTCTTTCCACAGTTTGGCTATTGTGGACATTGCTGCTATAAACATCGGGGTGCACGTAGCCTTTCGGGTCCCTACTTTTGTATCTTTGGGGTAAATACCCAGTAGTGCAATTCTCGAGCAAGTTTCTTGCGCAGTTCGTGCTGCAGTTCCCTCTGATGTAGGGTAAGGGTACAGTAACCACTCCGTCACGGGGTTCTTGTGAAGACGGACTGATGCTTAGGCTTGGAGAACACCTAGAATGCTTCCTGATACCAGGTGGGCGTTTGAAGGACGGCTTCTCTTAAATACCATGACTTGTGTTGTGGTGGTGGTGGTTGTAAAACAAGCCAAGTCCTTGACTCCTTCTGCCCAGGTTTAAAAGACTGAAGGGAGATGAAGTGTGTGACTCGAGGCCTGGCTGCGCATCTGTGTTCTGGCTGCGCAGGTGTGTGTACCCCCAGCCCCCAGACCCCCACGCACCTGCTTTCCCTCTGTCCCCGTCCATCTCTGAGCCCAGAGCTGGCCTGCGTCTGTGAGGCCTTGCCCCATCTCTCCAGATCCCTACCGCCCCCCCGCCAACCACCAACGCCACGCCCAGCCAGGCCGGTGTTCAGTGTTCAGGGGCCGTGGTTGCTGATGTCGAGCAGCACCGGGCAAAGGGCCCTGTGCTGTGCCTATTGCTTTATGTGACCCTCTTAGATCAGTACTTAGGTCAATATGAGGGAAGGGATGAGGAAGCCAAGTCACAGACTGGCTAATGATGGGAAATGAATCCAGTGATGGGGAGTAGGCCCCCTCACAGGATGCACCCCGGGGCGTGCAGGCCATCCTGGGGGGGGGGGTGTTGCGGACTAGAGTCCTCGGGCCAGGTGGGGGGAGGGGAGTCCTCCACCAGCCCGTGGCAGGGGGCTGGCGCTGGTCTGAGAAGAAAAAATGGATGCTTGTAAACTATTAGAGCTAAAAGGGCAGGGCCACAGGCTGTCTAGAACTAACGATAAGTTCGTTTTTAAAATAAACATTTAAGTAAAAATGAATTGACTGAATGAAAAATAAGTAAACAGCTTAGGGAGTCGCAGACATAACAGAAATCATATCCTTACAAAACAGCAGAAGCAATGTGCTTCCAGGGTCTGTGGAAAGAATGGGGTCTTTTGGATCAGAGATATGTAGACTGACTGGACTCCTGTGTGTGTCCCCGCACCCCCCTGATAGTCTGGGTCACTTTGGACACTTTAGACAACTTCTTCACCCTGATAGTCCATTTCCTCAACTGTAAAATGGGGACAATGGCAGCTAGTTCAACATTCAGTTCAACTATGTGGGAAAATGCCGTGGTTGTTATTTTCCTTCTCCTTTCTTGTTGTCCTGAAGGCAGTAGGGAGCCATTGAAGGCTTTTGAGTAAGAGAGTGACTTCCCTTCCTAGGTGGAAAGGGAAAATTGAGAGATGATGCCAAAGTTTCCAGTTTGGGAGAACGGAGAAGAAAGTGGCAGTGGACAGAAAGAGGCACGTGAGACTGGGGAGGAAGTTAGTATAGGGCAGGGATGGAGGAGATCCCAGGTTTGCCTTTACCCAGAGGAGTCTGATGGGAAGGGAGAATCTGTACTGACGAGGTAGGAGTGAACCCAGAGGAGGTGTTAGGACTTGATACATTTACTTGGGCACCTCCCACCTAAAGATGGCCTTGAGGGAGAGGCTGACTGGGCTCTGTGGGATAATGCGGGTCATAAAGCGCCCATGAAAAATACTTGTTTTAAGGGAGCAAATGAAAGGGACCTGAGAAAGAAGTAGGGGAGGGGAGACAGTTGGGTGGAAGAATAACCAGGTCAGAGAGAACAAAGGTGGAGGAAGTAAGGTTTCTTTAAAAACATTCTTTCCCTTTCTCCCACCTTTGTCAAAAGGCTCTGAGTACAAAACACCGTCATTTAAAACTAACCAGAAAGATTAGTATGTCATTTTGTATAATTAGCACTTACTGAATCATTCAAGAAGTAGTGTCTTTGGTGAAAATGATTACCATGAGCTTAATCGTTTAATAAGCTGTTTTGAACCATCTGCATTCAGGTGCCATAAGTGTATATATATATATATATTTTTTTTTTTTTTTGAGGAAACAGATCTACCAGAATGTTCCTACCCCTGCCAGACACACTCTTTCTTGTTCACTACAGCTGTGCACTCCTTCGCTGACATCAAATCTGAAGATGAACTGAACCAGCTTTTCCCAGAGGCCATTTTCCCCATTTGTCCGGAGGGTGGGGACACCTTGGAGGGATCCATGGAACAGCTAAAGAAGGGCCTTGAAAGCGGAACAGTGCTGATCCAGTTCGAGGTAAGAGACCTCGAGGGCCAAGTCCTGGGCCTGTGGGGAGGCCACAGCAGCCTCAGTGCCTCAGTGGGCTGCTCAGTTGCTGCTGCGTGACCCGAGTCACCAGGCAGCCCGTGCTCATTGTGGGAACACTGGGGGCTCAGAGCCTAGGGCAGCAGAGCAGGCCTGGAAAGCTGGGGATGGGGCCACAGCCCGGTGCTGAACTCTGCCTCACCCTCTTATCTAGTAATGCTCGGTAGTCATGGAGAAACATGTCAGAAATCGAGGAGGAGGGACTCTGAGCATATTTAGCTGCCAACACAAAAGCTCTCAACGCTCAGCAGTAGAAGGTGCTGGAGAGGCAGTGTGGGTGAGCCCCAGGGTGGTGGAGGAGCCTGTCCCTGACCCCACCAGACATGCTCTGTAGTTTGGAGCAGGTTGCATCATCCCATGAGGGCAGAGCAGCTGGCCTGCCCAGGTCCCCCGGAACCATGTGACCAGGAGTAGAATCCAGAGTCAGACCCTGTCTTCCTTCCCTGGGAGGGGCCTCTAATCACAGAATTGAGACTGACAGAGGCACACACAGGGCCCTCGAAGAACAAAGCAGGAACAAAGGCGATTCGGTCTTTAAGTCCACTGTATTGATCAGTAACAGAGTGAATGGAGTGTGTTTATCTTCCAGATTTTTTAAAGGTAGAAGAACTGTAGTTCATACAATAAAAGATAACAGAAGAGCACAAAGAAGCCTAACATAGGCAGTTAAAATAGATCATCGTTAAAGACAGCATACACAGTCTGGATTCATAAATTAGGAGAGTCCAGATTCGGTTCAAAAGCACAAGTCAGCAATGCCGTTTTTAATTGGAAAGCTATAGAAAGGGAAAAGTCACAGAAGCAAAACTAAGAAGTTTGTCAAATGCACGTGGTCACATACTGATTCAGAAAAGCATGAGTGATGTGCATATCAAACAGGAAACACTATAAAGCAAAGAATCTTAAGTGAAGAAAAGGTTTATAATGGCATAAGGAATGGAATGTAAATAATATGTTATTAGAGCAATGTGTATCTAAACAACAGTAGAAAGTATAAAAACCCGTAAGTAAAAGGTGAAGATAACTAACACCACCCCGAAAAATAACTTCCTATCTTATGGAAATGAAATCAGGGTAAGAGGGGAGGAATAATATAATTAATTGGTAGAATTGATGGACATATACTGAGTATCTACAAAGAGAAATAGCCCTTTTTTTCCAGTGTCCTGCAGGAGGCTGTGTTGACTTAAGATTTTGAAGGAAGAAAATGTAGAGGTTATGTTCTCTGGCCTTGCATTGCAAAAAAGTTCAAAATTGATATATACATTTTAAACACTGTAAAGCTCAACATTTTTAAACACTCTCCAAAGTAACTGAAACAAGGAGAAGGTAAAAGCCAGTTACAGAATATGAATAAATGTTTGGCATTGGAGGGGATGGAAAAGGCGGGGAGGCATTATGGAGACGCCCGTTCAGCGAGTGTGTATTGGGTATTTACCGTGTGCCAAACACTGCGTGAGGAACATAATGAGGGAAAGAGGATTTCTGGCCCCAAGCAGCTAACAATCTAATATTGGTATATTTGGAGGATGTATCCTAAGCCCCAGAAACAGCTAAAGACCAAGGTAGGGGGGCGCCTGGGTGGCTCAGTCAGTTAAGCGCCTGCCTTCGGCTCAGGTCATGGTCCCAGGGTCCTGGGATCGAGCCCCGCATCGGGCTCCCTGCTCAGCAGGGAGTCTGCTTCTCCCTCTCCCTCTGCCTGCCGCTCTGCCCACTTGTGCTCACTCTCTCTCTCTGTCTCTGTCTCTCTCTCTCTTTCTATCAAATAAAGAAATCTTAAAAAAAAAAAAAAAAAAAAAAGACCAAGGTAGGGCAAGATTTCCTTACGTAGTAGATGTATGTTCCATAGGAAATGGAGGTGAGGGGGTTCCAGGAGGTCGTCTGAGGTGAGATGTATTAAGGAGATGGATGGATTAAGTGTGGATGGAAGGTCGTTCCAGCAAGGTCCCAGCCTGAATGCAGGCTGAGCTCCTCAGGTGTCAGGTCGCGCAGGGAAGCACGCCTGCCTGGGTTGAGAAATGCCACGAGTCCTGGGGGAGGCTCCGGGTGTTGGGAGTCCTTCCATCGCACACCGTCCTTGATCGGATTGTCCACAGGGAGGCACTGTGGGCTCTCAGAGAGGGAAGAAGCTTAACTGTGGTCTTACACAGTGCTCCAGAAAACCCCCTCCACTCAGCTGGCTCCACTTTGGTTTCACATGTGGGAATCCCACATAAGATTTTCCTCGAACACTGTTCACTGAACTTCATTGAGAAGTTTAAAAATACCTGAGAGAGGAGTACCCACCATCCCCTGTGGTTTTGAGTAGCGTCTCTCAAAGGGTGACCCACGGACCATCTGTATGGCTGTCGCCTGAGGAGCCTGTGAAACAGGGCCCAGCCCCCAGCTGCTGGATGAGCGCGCTGGGATAGGGCCTGGCTGTTGGTCCTCCTCACAGGATGGGCAGGAGGTTCTGATGCCCAGGCTGATCCAGGGGACCACAGAGTGGGGATTGTACCACCGCTGCCCGTGCAAAGTCTCGTCTTTAGAGCTCAGAGTCGGACTGCAGCATAAGGAATGGAGAACATAGAAAGGTTAGGTTAGGGTTAAATTTTAATATGCGCACATTTCATCTAGTCTGTACGTTTCCTAGAGATCGAGCAGGAAAACTCTCTTTTTGCCTACTCTCGCTTGCAGTAGAGTGAACACCGGAGCCGCTCTGTGCTGGAGCTGGTGGGGTACACGGAGCCCTGCCGCCTCAGTCTCCCCACACGGCCCCCCAAGGAGCCCTAGAGCGTGGAACGTAGTGTAACGACCCCTGTTATAGAGGCAGGAAGACGCCTTCCCCAGCTGCTAGAGGGGAGGAATGCTCAAGGAAGCCGGATCAAACTGGAAACTACGGCAAAGGAAAACCCTGAATTGAGCACTTAGTATGTGCCAAGTGCTTTATGGGCATCTCCTCGCAGAACTGCTATCCCCACCGTGTAGATGGAGGAGCAGAGTCTCAGCTTGTTGCACAGTAAATGGTTCTGCCAATTAGAACCAGGCAGGCTAACTCAGGAGCTTGTTCTCTTTTGGAAACAACAAAGTGCTGTTTACGTGTGGGAGTTGTTATTAGAATAGTACAGCATCAGAGCTAGAAAAAAATCTGAGAAGCAGTCTCACCACACAGAGCCAGACTTTAAATCCTGATTCTGTCACTCGCTTCCTATGTGACCTCAGGCAGCGTGTCCCTTTCACCTCTCTGGACCCTCTACTTTCCCATCTGTAAATTGGGTATCTCATGGGTCGGTTGTAAGGCTTAGATGAGATAAATACTCAATGCGTTATTTAGCACACGGTAAGAATGCCATAAAAAGTAACAACTATAATTATTTATTAAAAAAACAGGCTCAGTCTCCATATAAGAAGTGGTCGTGTCTGCTGGGTTTGGAACCCTGGGCTGTCTGACTCCAGAATCTTGGCTGTTCAGATTTTCCACCTGCTGCCCCCCTCCCCCGGTGCCATTAGCAGATGGCAGCGTATCTGATGGGGGCTGTGCTCTGGACAGGAGCAGAAAGAGGGGGCTGGCCCCTAGCAGGTACCCATGGCACCCACTCCACAATGCCAAGGGCCTGCCCTGGGGTAGCTGGGCCATGGATAGAATCCCCCCTGTGATGGCTAGCAGGTTCTTAGCAAAGCTTGTTTTAAAGCATTTTTGCATTAGGGGAATTCCCCGTCCCTCCCGTGGCTTTTGGTAAACAATTACTAATGTGTTCCAGAAAGCATTTGGTCCCAGCTGTAATAAAACCATGCTTAATAATTATTAGCATTTCTGTAGCACTTTCGAATCTGCCAAGTATGTTTCCCATATGTTGTCTCTGTTGATTCTCACAACTTTAGGATGGTGCCTTTCTAGATGGAGAAAATGAGGCTCGGGGGTTGGGGACTTGCCTTGTGTTAAATAGCTGGTTGGATAGAGGTAGGATTAGAATCTGTGTGAAAGTCTAGTCAGTGTCAGAATGCACCATTGCCAGGTGCCCCTCAGCTCCTCACCCAGCCTCCAATCTGAGCCCTTCCCTCCCAGAGCTATACCACATGAGCTGCCCAGTGTGAGCAGTTTGGCATCAAACCGCCTGAATACTCTACCTGGTTCAGCCAAGGTTGGGCATCACTCTGTCGCACGTCAAGGAGAAGATTTGGGGTTTGCATGGCTCCAAGTCTTACCATCCCCAGGATGCTCTTTTGTTAAGGAACCTATTAAGTCTGCCCCAGGTTCATTCCTTCCTGAAGGAAACCTGTGGCTCATTTCATACTTTCCCTGAGTTGACCTTTCTATTTAAGCAAGGGAAGGGGCGTCCTTTGAGAACCAGCTTTCCCAGCAAAGGACCTTTGTGCCCATCTCCATCCAGTGACCGGGTGGCTTGCAACTTCCCTGCCTCCTTGTCCAGTGAAGACTTCTGCGGAAACTTTTAGAGTGAGGTTGTTAGGAAATGAACCTCTCTCCTCCTCCCTCTCTGCACGGATACGAGCCGGGGCTACAGGACTCCACCAGAGACCACGTCCAGCTCAGAAACCCTCACCCGTCTCCCTTCAGCCTCTTCCTCCTTTACAAAACCAGAAACCCGTCTTTTTCTCTCTTTTGACCCATTTTCCCTGAAGTCCCTCCTATATCACCCTTATAGGAAACAACCATTAGTGTCAAAACAAGTGACTCACTGGCTCCTAGGATGACTATAAAAGTTGATCTGGAAGGACTAAGCTGAAGACTTAATGAGAGGTTTAAATTGACACACGTAGAAATTAGTGAAGGCAGTTATACCTTCGAGATTAGAATGCATACCTTAAAAAAAAAAAAAACACTTAAGAATTTTTCCAGGTTTTTTTTTCCTTTAAGGAAAACGTTCAGTAATGTGCAGAATACCAGGAGCAAGTGTGAGGGCTTTACATTTCAGATTCCTGAAGCCCATTTTAAAGAGGGTGCCACCCAACTCATTATCATTTATTTACCTGTGAAAGGGACTCGAAAGAATACTTGATCCCAGCAGTGGGATCTGCTTCAAGTAGCATTTTTGAAGGTCCCCAAATTACCAGCAATAGTGTTAGTTTGTTTCAGCAAACCTTTATGGGAATGTAGGGGGAGGCACCAGGCAGTGTCCCTTGCCCTCTGGCTGGGACAGAGACAAGGGAAAGGGGGAGTTCCCAGTGTAGACAAACTGCCCCTGAGTAGTGAATTATGTCTACAAAGTACTACTAGGGAAACAGCCTCTCAAGGTCTTCATGAAAAAGGAGTTACCCTTAGCTTAATGGTATGGCTCCATGACGCCTCTTGTCATGCTTCACTCAGTGGTCTGCACCCTCTGTTCAAAGCTACAGACCCCGCTCTTCCTTCACTCTACACATTTTGATTAAACGCATACTATGGGCCAGGTACAGTGCTGGCCTAGGGCTTACGGTGGTGAGCAAAAGCAAACAAGATGCCTGCCTTCATGAAGACCGCCATTGGGTGCTTGATACGGGAAGTAGGATGTAAGCAGCTGTTTTAAAAAAAAATCATTGCCCTGCAGTAGATCCTAGTCATTGCTGAGGGAGTGAAAGGGAGTCTTTCTACTGTTTGATCTCTCCTTGCCTGTTGCCCCTTCAACTCCCCCTCCTTTTTCTTTTTCCTCCCTGTCTTTTCCCTTTTTTTCTCTACCGCTCTCCCCCACTTTGGGTTCTCAGCCTTCGAGAATTCTCCCTTTCTCTGGTCGTAGAGTTGACGGGATATTCGATTCCCCTGTGCGAGGCCTTGCCCACCTCCACTGGTCAGAGCCCGGGGGGTGTCGGAAGCCTTCTTCTGAGGATGGTGACCAGATTTCACACCTTGGCTTGGGCCAGTAGTCTGAGGAGATCAGAGTCCTCTCCTGTTGCCCTCTCTCTAATATGAGAGGACTTTTTTGAAGAAGAAATGTTTAGACTGGAAAACCACATCATCTTACCCATGCCAGCGGTCCTGCGTTGGAGAGGTCTAGCTTCCACGGTTCAGTTTTCTGTCTTTGGAAGCCAGAGCCAGAGATATTGGTGCTAATTTAAATATGGTTGTCCATAACAACCCATTCTCAGCTGATCTTTTTATAATTTACCCTTAGTTTCACAGCTTTTTAGAACTACACTCTAATAAGATGAGAACAAAGCACTTTAGGATTTAAAAATTAATAGTTTTTTTTTAAAAGATTTTATTTATTTATTTGACAGAGAGAGACACAGCAAGAGAGGGAACACAAGCAGGAGGAGTGGGAGAGGGAGAAGCAGGCTTCCCACAGAGCAGGGAGCCCGATGCGGGGCTCGATCCCAGGACCCTAGGATCATGACCTGAGCCGAAGGCAGACGCTGAACGACTGAGCCACCCAGGCGCCCCAAAATTAATAGTTTTTAATAAAACTGTTACAACTTCTAACCCACTGCCCCTGGGACTCCCTCACCATGCTCCTGGTTGCTCTCGTTTTAGGGCAGAATTGTGACTGGGAGCTCTTGCTCGCCTCACACACCTTTAGCCTGGGATTAACCCAAGCCAAATGTCCTTTTACAATGAATAGTTCTTGAAAGAGGCTTGTCTGAATTCTGGCTGATGGTCTTTAATTCCTTTCCCTCCATCCCTGACCCTTCTGGAAAGACATACCTGGGTTTCCAACACCTCACTCTCCACCCTGGACCCCCCTTCTCAGGGTACTGTTTTCATAGCCTGCTGAGCAGCTCACAGGGTCTGGAGAAAAAGTCAATAAATTAAAGGAAGTTGAAAACCAACTCTTAACACCTTCACAAGCTAAGTGGATGACTAGGACTTGAAGCAGTTCAGCAGAAATAGGGCTCAGTGTTCACCTTGGCAAGACAGACATGATATGAGCTTGTTGTCCTACTTTCTGAAGGCCCCAAAAATCATCTTCCTATTCACCCAGCTTTTTGTTGAATTTTGAAATTTTATGTATAGATCTATTCTAGTTTTGTTTTTTTTTCTCATTCAGTCATTTGAATTTAAGAAATAATTTGTCTGAGGCTCCTGGGTGGCTCAGTTGGTTGGGCATCCGACTTTTGGTTTCGGCTCAGGTCATGATCTCAGGGTGATAGGATTGAGCCCGTGTCCTGCTCCATGCTCAGCGGGGAGTCTGCTTGGGATTCTCCCTGATCGCTCACGCTCACGTGCTCTCTCTCTCTCAAATAAATAAATCTTAAAAAAAAAAGAAATAATTTGGCTGGAGGGGAGGTGGGCAAGGGGTGGGGTAAATGGGTGATGGGCATTAAAGAAGGCACTTGTGATGAGCACTGGGTGTTATATGTAATTGATGAATCACTAAATTCTACACCTGAAACCAATATTGTACTATATGTTAACTAACTAGAATTTAAGTAAAAGCTTAAAAAAAAGAAATAATATGCATTGTAATAATTCAGGTAATTCAGAAATAGCCCAAGTAGAATTGTCTCCTGACTCCCATCTTCTTTAGCTTCTTGCTCTTTGTTACAATTTACAAATAACTACTTGGTGCCTGTCCTTCCACACTTGTTCTGGTGCTCATGCAAATATATTTTATACACAAAAGTGCACACACATATACATTATACACGTGTTATATGTATGTGCTGTTATATATAAAAGGGATCACCACTTTATTCTGTAACTTGCATTCTTCACTTAAAAATAGATGAATTAATATCCTTCCAAATCTGTACTTTAATCTTACTCTCTTCATTGCACATATTTTTGTGGTATCACTGTGCCATAATTTAAGGCAACACTTCTCCCTATTGGGAGATTTTCAGGCTGTTTCCAGTATTCTGCTAATAAAAAAATACTTTGCTATGGGGAAATGTCTTTGATATGAATCTTTATGCATTCCTGTCAGATAAAGCCCAGGGTGTGCACATTTAAAAATGTTTAAACACTGCCATTTTATTTTTTATTTTAGTACTTTAACAATCTTATCAACAGTTCATTACTGCTGAGATATATTTATATACTTCTTGTAATTAAAGCCTTTTGCTAGATCTGTGCTTTTCTGCTAGACCATCTCAAGTTGATTACATTTACGATTTTATTTGGGAAAAAAAATCTTTGAACCTTCGGCTTAGCTTTACTGATTATATTCACTTAATTGGGTTTTACCTCCATGCAGTTAGTCAATTAGGACCAAAAGGTCATTTGGGGAAATTTGACTCAGACAGTCTCCTTACAGTATCAAATCAAACCTTCCAATAAAACATGAATTTATTTCTAGAATGGTCTCTGTCCATTAAAGCTGGCAGACATTTAAGAAGTTGTTCAGTGGCTACTTGATTGTTATGAACTGAAATTATGAAGTTCAGTAGCTGAGCTGGGGGAGAGATTGCAAATTCTAAACATCTGGTAAATGTATAAGACATGACACAATTATTTTTGCCAGAAATCTCAATGCTAATTCTCTCCTGGTGATTTCTGTGCAGCTTATTTATTTAATGGAAAAAGAACTAATACGAGAAACAGACTCACAGAGGTCAGTTTACAGAACAAGAAATACAGTTTGCAAAAATATTGGTGGAAAATACTGTTCAGCCTTCTTATTCAAATTGCAAACACATTGATGATGTTGGCCGCAATTTGATGGACTAAGCATTCTCATACACCCCCGTAGGGCAACTTAGTTATACATATCAGAGTCCCTAAAAATATGTTTTGATGCTGTAATTCTCCTGGAAATTTATAAGAGTAAAAACTTTGAAAATGGCCTAATCAAAAAGTAGAGTAAAAGTTAAATTATGTGAAACTATAAATTAATCCAGTAAAAATCATTTTATGTAGAGAATATTTAGAAGATTTAATGGCACGGGAAACTAGGCACTATAATAAGTAGGAAAAAACAGGCTTCAAAATTACGGTAGTATTTCCCAGAATACTTCTTATGAGATGTGAGATCCTCCATGGCCTCCAAATGAGCTTGAGAAATGCTTAGCTAATCAGAATTAAATTAAGCTGAAGTACTGCAGGGCTGGGCTTCTTGGAGATTCATAGAACATAAGATGACTTGTATTTTCCAAATTTCTTTGACCTTGAAACTTTCTAAGGAATACCTATTAGCATCTTTCAAAACACTCGTGTTCCACAGAACATAGTATAGGAAGTGCTAATATGGAGTTGAGTCTCATTTTTTATTTTTAAAAATGTGTGTCTCTGTCTTATGTGTATACATATGTACTTATGTTTATTTGTATACATGTATGCATAGAAAACTAGAGAAAACCTATGAAAAGGGTCATCTTGGGGGTTGTGAAATTACTGGTAATTTTTTTTCTTTATCCCAGTCTGAATTGCCCAGATTTTCTGGGGGAAGAAAAGAACACTTTCAATATTGAAGAAAAGTTGTGTTGTTTTTAAACTTTCATAAAGTTAATTAAAAAAAAAAAAAACACTGGTGAGGGGTGTCTGGGTGGTCAGTTGGTCGAGCACCCAACTCTTGGTTTCAGCTCAGGTCATGATCTCAGGGTCGTGAGATGGAGCCCCAAGTCGGTCTCCCTACTCAGCAGGGTGTCTGCTTCTCTCTCTTCCTCTGCCCCTCCCCCCACTCGTGTGCTCTCTCTCAAATAAATAGATAAAATCTTAGGAAAAGGAAAAAAGAAAACTCAAGGGCAGGAGGAAACTGGGAAGGAACGGATGTGTCTGTGGCCATTGTGGTGATGGTGGTGGTGGTTTTACTGGTGTATACTTATCCCCAGACTCAGCAAGTTGTGTACATGAAATACATACCACTTCTTACATGACAATCATACCTCCATAGTGTGGTTTCAAAGAAAAAGAAAAAAAACATTGAGTCAGATGTGAATTCAGCCTCTCGTTTGTGATTGTGAGCAAGATATTTAATCTCTGCTTCTTGCTTGTAAAATAAGGGTCCTCTTAGTCCCTCCCACAGAGCTGTTGTCAGAATTGTATTGGGGAAACCACACAGATGTATCCAGTAGGCGCTTACAGATGTACAAAGATAGTTTTAATTGCATTTTTTGCTAGTTATTAAATGCACAGGGACATACCTCTTTAAATGAAGTTTACCCTTTTTACTGTGGAAACAGACTTCTTAATGATGAATGAAATGCTCTTGTTCTTTAGTTAAGAACACGGTTCTCTCCATTGAACTGGAGGGAAATGTTTCTAGACTAATATAAATGGCTTCCATGTAACTTTGAGTCAGGATCCTTTCCTTTCTCTACTTGCTTCTAGCATTTGTCAAATAACTGTCATAAAGACGAGGTTTTACTTACCATGATCCATTATCTGGTGACTCAGACCCCTTCCTATGACTCCCTTTTCCCCAAAGATCCTCATGTTAAAAAAAAAAAAGAAAGAAAAAAGTGAATGTTGTCCGTTTCTCATGGGAGTGTAAAATTTCTTCTTAGGAAGAGTTTTCTTTTAAAATATAGCACCTAGGGGTGCCTAGGTGGCTCAGTTTGTTGAGCATCTGACTCTTGATTTTGGCTCAGGTCTCAGGGTGGCTCAAGATCTCAGGGTGGTGAGATCAAGCCCCACGTTGGGCTCTGCACTGGGTAGGGAGTCTGCTTGAGATTCTCTCTCCTTCTCCCTCTCCCCCTCCCCACTTGCACGTGCTCTCTCTCTCAAAAAATAAAATGCAGCACCTAATCACTTCTAAATGTTAAGATCTAGTGCCGGGAGTGGTAGACTTTATTGTTAAAGTATTTTTCCACACTCTCTCCATAGCTGTTTTTTGCAATGTTGATTTTTTGGGTTTTTTCCCTCACTTCTGTATTTGTTATATAGCAACTCTACAGAAAGAAGCCCGGTCTGGCCATCACGTTTGCAAAGCTGCCTCAAAATTTGGACAAAAACCGATACAAAGATGTGCTGCCTTGTGAGTATCCGGTGTGAATGCCTCCCTCCCCCTCCCGCCCTCCCCCAACACGCTGAGATAATGTTTCCCTTTTTAAAACAGATTGTCTGGTATTCTGGAACGATTTTCAGTGTGTCTGTAAACACCACCGTCTTTATTGCCGCCATGTCAGACTCGGAACAGTTGGGGAATAGTGTTTATGCTAATGAGGCGAGAGCTGCAGATGGGGTTGGGGACTGAACTCTTGTTTCCTTGGCATGATAAAAATAACGCTCGGGATAACCGGTAAATTGTTTTTCTCCCCCACAGACGACACCACCCGGGTCTTATTGCAGGGAAATGAAGATTATATTAATGCAAGTTATGTGAACGTAAGTCAAGAGTCTGGATACTAAGAGCACGTTGATCACTGTCCCAAGCATGATCGTGGCATGGGTGGTGCTTTGCGGTGGACGAAGTGCTTCCCTGTTCGCCCCCTCATTTCAGCACCTCAGCAGCCCCTGAGGGAAGGCACAATAGTCTCATTTTACAGAGGACAAAACTAAGGTTCAGAGAGATTAAATAATTTGAAAAGTCACAAAGCTAACAGAAGGTGAGACCAAAACTCAGACTCCGTGTCTCTGACTCCCATCGTCCACATGCCTTCTGTCCTCAACTGCTGACATTTTTGTGGGGTTTTTGTTTTTTGGCTGTTTTGGGTTTGTTTGTTTTTTTTGCCAGTGGTATGCTTGTAACTTTCTGTGTCCCCTCCCCCCATGTTATTACTGTACATCCCACCTAAAAATAAGGGGAAGAAAACCACTTGTGCATATAACCCAAAAAGAAAAGGTAAAAAGATTTCACGTATTGTGGGAAAGGCCTTCATTTCACTCTGCAAATGCATCTTGGACAACTCACTTGGCCTCTCTGAACCTCATTTTCTTCATTTAAACCAGGAGTCAGCATGCTTTTTCTGTAGAGGGCCAGGTGATAAACATTTTGGTCTTTGCAAGCTGAGGCAAAATGGAGGATATTACTTAGGTACTTACACAACCATTTAAAATGCAACCATGTAAAAATATTTTTTAAAACACTCTGAGCTTGCAGGTTACCAGGATGGTTCAGTCAGTTAAGCATCTGACTCTTGATTACAGTACAGGTCGTGATGCTCAGGGTCATGAGATTGAGCCCTGAGTTTGGCTCCGCACTCCAAGTGGGGTCTGCTTGAGATTCTCTCGCCCTCTCCCTCTGTTCCCAACCCCTGTTTACTCTCTCTAAACAAACAAACAAAATCTTTTTTAAAAAACCTTGGGGCACCTGGGTGGCTCAGTCAGTTGAGCATCTGCCTTCGGCTGAGGTCATGATCCCAGGGTCCTGGGATCGAGCCTGGCATTGGGTTCCCTGCTCAGCGGGGAACCTGCTTCTCCCCCTCCCTCTGCAGCTTCCCCTACTTGTGCTCTCTCTCTCACTGTCTCTCTCACTCTCTCTCTCTCTCAAATAAATAAATAAAATCTTTAAAAAAAAAAATCTCAAAAAAAAAAACAAACCCAGAACACTCTTAGCTTGCAAAGTGGCTATCAGATTTGGCCCTCAGGCCACAGTTTGCCAACCCCTGATCTAAATGAACAGATGATTTCTCAAGTTCTCAAGTTATAGCAAAATATCAAGAACTACCTAATAAAAATGGGTCCTATCAGTGATTCCATTTATTCCAAAACATCTGTGGAATTCATTGACTCTCACTTCACCATTCCTGGTGTCTTGAGAGCAGAGCATCAGAATTGGTGGGGTCAGCAAGATCACGCAGTCCGGTCTCCTTGACCGTGAGGATATGAGGGAGGTAAGACCAGGGTTGAAGAAGCCATTAACCCAAGCATCAACCAAACTATGAATTAGGCGCCTCTCTTGGCCTTCCCCATCTAAGATGAGGAGCTTCAAAGCTCAGCAGGTTCTGAATGTTTTTCATAGAAATGACTCCGTTCAGAGGGAAGAAATGCAAGCAGAGCAGGATGGGGGAGGGACACTGAGGACAGTTGAAAACATTTTGACGTTTAACATTAATGAACTCAAGTGGTAACTGGGTGAGGTGATGGATGTGTTCATGAACTTGATTGTGGTGATCATTTCACAACATATGCGTATATCACACCATCCTGTTGTACACCTTAAATACGTGCAATTTTTATTTGTTGATTATATGTCAGTAAGGCTGGGGTGGGGGAAGGATTGGTCAACTCAAGGACGCGAGCATTGGCAGCCGTGCAGAAGGCAGGGCGTAGCGTTTGTGGGGGTATAAGCCTGTATGGTCTATGCGCCAGAGAAAGTCAGTGGATTTTGATAGAAAGCCCTGTGTGGGGAAGGATTTGGGCATGAGGACTGGTATGTATTGCTGAAAATACAGATGGCCAATATCGATTATATTTAGGATATAGCAGTAAAGGTCATTGAAACTCTCCTGCCGTCTTGTAGGTGCGTGTCTGATTATCGCCTGCTGCGTGTCCTACAGCTTTACCTTAAGTAGTTAATGCTAGCGTCATCGTCAGGCATCTTTCAAGGATTTTTTAAAATAGCTTTTTCTTTGATTTTCCCTGTTGGCTGTAAATTGATGGGATATTCTGGTGTGATGTCAGGCACCAACTAGAAGAGTTTAAGATCCAGTTCCGTGTCCACCTTGTCGCGGTGACGGGTACTAATGCCTGAACAATCTCTTGCCAGATGGAAATTCCTGCTGCTAACCTTGTGAACAAGTACATTGCTGCTCAGGGTCCCCTGCCACACACCTGTGCACAATTTTGGCAAGTCGTCTGGGATCAGAAGTTATCACTCATTGTCATGTTGACGACTCTCACAGAGCGAGGGCGGGTAAGTGGCTTGATTTCCAATTCAGACGTGGGCATGTCACAAACTGCCCTGTGGAACATGAATCTCAGACCTGGAAAGGGTCTTTAATGCCCCCTGGTCCAGCCCCTGTGTGACCCGTAAGTCTCCTTTAGAGAGCTACTGATAGACACCTTGAGTGAGGGGCAGCTCAGCACTCCTGCCCACTCCCTGGCTTTCCCCGAGCTAACGAGTGATCAGACAGCCCCTCCCGCTCCTGTCTCAGATCCATTATAACAAGCCAGAAGCCTGTTCCCCTTGTCTCACTTCACCTGCCCCAGAACCCCCGTGTTGACTGTAGCCTCAGCCACCCAGGACAAGAGCTGGTTCTGAGAAGAGCAGTGTGGGTGCGACAGTGGCCATAAAAAGTAGGAGAAATTACAGCCTCTGTCAGCCTTCACTTGTGATGCAGCAAAACCCGATGCAAAAAGAGGAAGAAGGGCTTGATTAGGAGAGTGATGGGCACCACACTGTGCTTAGCGGGGCGTGCATTTTCCAGAGGAGCAGATCACTGCTTATAGAACAGAAGTCACTGTGCAAGGGATACCTGTATTGTGCATTCTCTTAACTTGTGCATACAGCAAGATATCTTCATTAGGAAACATTTATTCAGAAACCCATTCCAAAATCCGATATAAATTAACTTTGAGCCACCTGCTTTGAATGATTCGTGTGCTGCTTCCTCCCAGGCCTCCCTCCTTGGTACATTGCTCAGAATACCAAATTGATCCATGCCGAAAATCAGAATATGCAGATTAGAATGAATAGTATGTTTGAGAACAGTCTACACTCTCACCTGAAACAGCAAAATAAGAATTCCTAACTAATTCTGCAGAGCCCCGTGGATTGCAAAGGACTTCTGTGTGTTGTCCCACTTCTGCAAAAACACCTCCAGGGTTCATCCTATGGGTGTTCAGCTCCAATTCAAAATACATATATATTCCTCCTTACAACTAGCTGAAATCTACATGGCTTTGAACCTCCACCCCACCTGCTTCTCCCACCTGGAAGACACAGAATAAGTTACCCCTCTCTTCTAGGCACTGGCCTTTTAGGTATCTGAAAATAACCTTAGACTTGGTCAAAGGTTATAAGCTCGGCTTCCATTAATCCTGTGACCAGCAGAAAGTGTCTGGTCTCTGTCTTGGTGTTGCTCTCGGGCCAGTTGCCCTGTTTTGTACTCTGCCCTTGACTCTTGAAAGCTGCATAGAGAATGCTGCTGGGGCTCTGGAGACAGACGATCCGGGTTCACAACCTGATTCCCCCTGAGCGAGTTACTTCACCTCTCTGGCCCTCAGTTTCCCTGTATATGAAGTGCAGGTGATAATAGTGCCCATCTCGGACGGTTTGTAAAGACGGAGATGGTATATGCAAAAAGCTTAGAGAATCGCATGTGGCAAGAGTCCAGCGTATGTTAGTGTTGTTTTGTGTGTCATCATCACTGGTTGGATTCGGCCATCGGATCTGGCCTGTCATGTGTTCTCTGGGGCTTTTGGGGCTTTCTTTCTATTGTTCTTTGTGTCGGCTGTCACTCTCAGCTTCTTGTCACTGACAGTTTTGATCAGAATCTCTTCTCTTCACGTAAGTCACTGTTAAAAAACGTGAAGGTTGGGGCGCCTGGGTGGCTCAGTCGGTTAAGCGTCTGCCTTCGGCTCAGGTCATGATCCCAGGGTCCTGGGATCGAGCCCCGCATCAGGCTCCTGCTCAGTGGGGAGCCTGCTTCTCCCTCTGCCTCTCTGCTCTCACCCTTCCTCTGTGCTCTCTCTCTCGATCTTGCTCTATCTCAAGTATATAAATAAAATCTTTAAAAAAAAAAAAAAAGTGAAGGTTCCTCAAGAGGCAGTAGAAACCTCCTTCTAGAACCTCCCTTTGGGGAGCAGTTGTAATTCTCCAGCTTTCCTCCCAGCACCTGCATTTCTCCACCTTGTCTTACCCTGTTACCCTGAGAGACTGTCCAAGGCTTTCCTGAAATCACAAAGCATCACCTGATCTCCTTGTCCAGAAGTCTCGGTTTTGTCTATTTTTTTAAGTTTTTGTTTTATATTTTGTTTTATTTTTTGTGATTTTCTGATTTCATTTTGAATAGGAAATGAAGAGACTTGGAGCTGTTTTTGAACTTAGGAAACCCTGGCTGACTCACAGTCCTGCCCTCTCTCTTTCTGAAGCACTCACAGCCCTCTTGCTCTGTGCTGTGGTGGGCAAGAAGGCAGACTCAGATTCAGATCCCGGCTCTATCATTTCCTACCTGTGTGACTTAGGAAAACTACAAAACCTCTGGGAAAAATGGAATAATAATAGCGCCTATCTTGTGGGATTGTCAGGGGTTAATACAGGTAGGTTTCTTGGAAGGGTGCTTGGCACACAATAAATATTACATAAATGTCAGCTAGCAGAGGTAGCACTTTGGGGACCACCTTAACAGGTAGTGCTGGGACTAGACTGTATTTATTTTATTATAGTAGTATTTTTTCTTTAAATTGACTTACCTTTTTTTTGCTTTAATAAATTTATTTTGAAAGATATACCTTAAATGGAAGCCAAATATCACATGCCATAAGGAGAAGGTATGCATAAAAATACGAAGACCCCAGGGGTGCCTGGGTGGCTCAGTCATTTAAACGTCTGACTCTTGATCTCAGCTCAGGTCTTGATCTCAGGGTTGTGAGTTCAAGCCCTGTGTTGGGCTTCACTCTGGGAGTGGACCCTACTCAAAAAAATAATAATATATATATATATAGAGAGAGAGAGAGAACAGTGTTATTAAATTCTAAGTGAGTACTCATGCCTTGCCTTGCAGACTCTGAACCCAAAGCCTGGCACATATGAATGTGTGCACACACACTCTCTTTCTCCGTCTCTCATAAAAATTAGGGAAGTGATGTTAAAGCCACCCTCAAGACAATCCTTGGCACATATGAAGAAATTTGCTTGGGGCACCTGGGTGGCTCAGCCGGTTAAGTATCCAACTCTTGGTTTAGGCTCAGGTCATGATCTCAGGAAGCCCCGCATCAAGCTCTGCAGTGAGTGTGGAGCCTGTCTAAGATTCTCTCTCCCTCTCCCATTGCCCCCCCCCCCACTCGAGCGCACTCTCTCTCTAAAACTAAATAAATCAATCTTTATTTTTTTTTTTTATTTTTTTTTTTTTAAAGATTTTATTTATTTATTTGACAGAGAGAGACAGCGAGAGCAGGAACACAAGCAGGGGGAGTGGGAGAGGGAGAAGCAGGCTTCCCGCCGAGCAGGGAGCCCGATGCGGGGCTCGATCCCAGGACCCTGGGATCATGACCTGAGCCGAAGGCAGACGCTTAACGACTGAGCCACCCAGGCGCCCTAAATCAATCTTTAAAAAAAAAAAAAAGTTTGCTTTCCCCCCGTGCATGCAGTTCCGTGTTACTGAATCCCCCGATTGTACCAGCAGCTCCCACACTCTGCAGACCCTGCTCTGGGCCATTTCTGCTATTTTGTAGGTGACTAACGTCACCTTTGTCACCTTCTCATTTCCACAGCCTGCGAGGCTCCCCATTTGAAACCTGTGCTCTGCTTGCTTCTGTTGTTCTGTGACTTCTGGGTGCCTGGAAGGTCTCTCAGAGTATTCATGGAGGTGCCATCTCCCGTGTCACGAGGTCTCTCGGTGCAGCGGGACGCAGTGCCCTCCCCTGGGTTGGGCTTCTCTTTCCCCTGTCAAGTTGGCTCTCCCCTTCCCAGCTCTGAGGTCATTCACGAGCTGCGGCGGGCGTGGTGAGTGACAGACAATCCGCCCTGCAGAGCAGCCCCTCTTCCCTCCTCCTGTTTGTTCCAGCCCGGACAGAAAGGCCCTTTCTTCCATCCCACAGGCCCTGCGTCCTCCACCTGCTCTTACGGGTCCTGCCCCTCCTGCTCTGTCCTGAGGACATCCCACCTCCCCGCCTTTTGTTGGCATCTGCTCTGAACCTGAGCTCCTCTGAGGTCTCCCTGTGACCCAGGGGCTTTCTTTGGTTCCCAGCCCGTGAGCCCATCCCAGCCGGCCCCTTCTCCTGAGTCAGTATTGCCTTCGCTATCTCGGGCCCTGGGGACTTACTCCCACTGTGTTTCGATTGTTAGAAACCTGTTCTTCTAAAAATCCAGGCTACGTGTTTCCTCCCTCTCCTGTTACGAACTCCCAGCTGACCCGAGCCCTTTATCCTGAGGTCCCTTATCTTCTCCTCACCACCACCCACGGGTTCTCTCCAGGCCAGCAGCTTCACCCCTTCCTTGTTCTGAGAGTTGAGGTTTTCAGCATGCCCCATTTCCTTTTTCCCCTACCGTGCATTTAGTAGAGTGGGCCTCCCCGCGGACGTGTGGCTGGCCAGAGTCCCTGATCACGGCTGTGCCCAGAAGGTGCGTCCACGAGTGGGGTCTCCTCCAGCCTGTGAGGTGCTCCCACTGCAACATTGCCTTGATTTCTTCCTGGTTTCATTCCCACCCAAAATGTTTTTCGTGATAGTCTCCCTTCAGGTTCACAGGTTTCCTCATAGAGAAAAAAGACCTATAGAAGTATCGCTTTTCTATTGAAAAAACATTCTCCTGCACCTTCCATCAGGGTTGCTTCCTCTGGGTGAAAAATTATTTTTTACATCTATGTATGCACCGCTTCTGATATGTATGATCTGTAGTAGATTCACGCTCAGAGCCTCAGTTTACTCATATGCAAAATAGACACTAATAATACGTACCTCGTAGGGTTTTTTGAGGCCAAGCTAATGTCCATAAAAAGTACCATTTAGTGCTGGGCATACCCTGGTCAGGAGATAGTAGGCTTAAGTTGTTAGCATCCTCACCCCCCACAGCCAGCATTAATGTGGAAACAGAGACTCAAAGAAGTCTAGTAACTTGCCCAGGATCACACAGTTGGTTAGTGGAGCCTATTAACCAGGATTGAAACTCAGGGTTTCCACAGACTCCTTGCTCTTTCTACTACACCCTCAGTGCTTGGAGATCCAAATAGACTTAAAACCTAAATTTGATCAAGGGGTAGAGAGTCCAGTTCTGGTCAGATTCACTGGGAGTCTCTGGAAATAGATATCTGTGGTTCTGCCTTGTATGGGCTGATCACCTCAGAGACCCTTCGCATCAACAGTCCTGTGGGCAGGACGCTTGGGAGTCTAGAGCAGAGAGCCCTCCCGGGAGCTGCCCAGGTGTGATCTGAAGCCGGCCCCCGTATGCAGAGGGCAGGGGGAGACTGAAGGAAGAGGCGGGCCACTCCACCTTGGTAGGTGATGGTTTTAATAAGCGAAGGGAACTTACAAGGCTTGTCTTGGGTAGCAGTGAGACAAATGGGTCCCTGCACCTTCCCGTCAAATCTTTAAAGTTTATAAAGAGGGCCTACCTGGGCTCGGTTACGTCTATGGATAGGTGTTTCCAGTACCACATTACTGTCTTAAGGCTGTGTCCTCACAGCACCCTCTGGGAGCAGGAAAGGCAAGCAGAACCCACATTCTAAGGACAGGGAGCAGGGGAAGCGCCTCTGAGTGCCCAGGTCCCACTCACGGACCAGTGTGGGGTCATGTCGTTTTGATGATGTTCCCCAGCACCCTGTGAGGATGAGGCAGATGTAGACCAGTGGGTGTCGACTCTGTCTTGGGTTCTGGGGACAGTAGCCCCTTCACGTCTAAGGGAAGTTGGGAAATGGCCACTAGCCCACACACCCATATGTAAGGTTGACAAGTAAATTCTTAACTCCAACTTTCCGGCCTCATACTTTAATTTCGAATATTCCCTGTGACGTTTGAAAATAAGAATAGAAAAGCTGTTCTAGACAAATCACGTGCATCTGTTGGTTTATAGCCCCTTTTAGCTGTACACAAATAAAATTTTTATGTAAGATGTTGCAACTATAGGCTTAGAGGAAAAAAAAAAATTGAATGAGTCAGAATTTGATGGCACTGTGTTGGGATGGACAGCTTGGCCCTGAGTTTTGCTTTGAAGCTGGAGGCAAGAGCTAAGACAGCTGTGGCCCAAGCTTCAGGATTTGGAAGGGAAGATAAAAAACAGGGAGAGGCAATGGGCTCTCGGTGAGCCTGCGGGGAAGCCTGAGCTTGCGGGGGAAGATGCAGCAGCCCTACGACCTTGGGCAGGTTGTTTAACCCCTCTGAGGCCGGGGCTCCCCATCTGCCATCTGGGGAGTGTGTCAGCTCTGTGAGTCATGGACAAAAGCCTCTGAGGGCCTAGGGGACTCTCCTTGAATGTAAAGGGATGTTTGTCTCTGTTTGGGGACTTCTTTTACTGGGAATTCTATGGGATTTCTGATCACCCTTACTGAAGTTGATGGGGGGCTCATAGCAACAGTGGTAACCTGGCCCCCCACAGTGAGCCTGGCTCTGCTCACCATTACCTCCGGCCTCTGTCACCATCTGGGAAGCAGGTGTTGTCCCCATCTATCCAGTGAAAACCGTGAAAATCCAAGAGGTTGAGAGGCAGGTTCAAAGTCATAGGCTAGCAGGTAGAGGAGAAAGTGAGTCCAGTGGAGTTGTGACTTCCCACTGTGTGCTCGTAACCGCTGGGCCTTGAGGCCTTCTACTGGAGTGGGTAGGAGATGGATGGTGAAGGAGGGTGAGGTGGAAGGCGGTGTGGAGAGCAGAGAAGGGGCCTGAGGGCCAGGAGTGGGCTTGATGGGGGATGGAGGACGGATGAGGAGGAGAGGTTGCTCCTGTGTCAAGGCACCGTGTCTGAGGCCTCTCCTGTTCTTGCAGCAAGCGGACCCTGGTGATAAGGAGGATGAGCTCTGTACTCATCCTCCAGGCTGCAGCTCCAGGCCGGTTGGAGAGCTGTGGCCTGGCCCCTGGCCAGGCCCACCCTACTTTCTAGGAGAGGAGGGGAGCCTCCTCTGCCTCCCTCAGGGAACAGACACAGAGCAGATGGGCTTTACCTGAGTCTCCCTTCCACCAGCAGCTCTCAGAGCACCTGGTGTGAGTGTGAGGGCACTGGCCACATGCCCCACCTGTCCGTCCAGGTGACTGCTCATGTGCACCACCCCCACAGTGGAGGTTAGCTCACACCCGCTGGTTCCCTTGCAGACTAAATGTCACCAGTACTGGCCCGATCCTCCCGATGTCATGGAACACGGCAACTTTCACATCCGATGTCAGTCAGAGGACTGCACCATCGCTTATGTGTTCCGAGAAATGCTGGTCACCAACACTGAGGTAAGCCGCGCCCCTGCAGGGAGAGGCTGGGGAGGGAGGGCACAGCTTAGAGGCAGGTGCTAAAGCAGCATCCACCGTGGTCCTGGATAGGGCGGTGCTTCCAGATCTGTTCTACATTCTCACCTGGTGAGCATTTCAGCAAATGTACAAGCTGACTTGTGAAAGAACCGGCACCCTCATTCCCAGCACCGCTGTTCACAATCCACAGGTGGGAACATCCAAGTGTCCACTGACAGATAAATGGAGAAACAAGATGTGGTCTCTTTATATGGTGGGGTACTATTCAGCTTTGCAAAGGAAGGAAATTCTGATGCATGTTATAGCAAGGATGAACCTTGAAGACATTCTACTAGGTCAGACCAGCCAGTCACGAGAGGAAAGTATTGTACGATTGTATGGAGTACGTGGAGTAGTCAGAATCTGAGAGACAGAAAGTGGAAGGATGGCTGGCTGGGGGGAGGGGGATTGAAGAGTCAGTGCTTCATGGCTACAGAGTTTCCGCTTGGGAAGATGAAAAACTTCTGGAAATAGCTAGTGGTGATGGTTACACCACCCCGGGAATGTAGTTAATGCCACTGAACTATACACTTAATGCTTAAAATAGTAAACTTCGTGTTACGTATATTTTGCCCCCCTGAAAAAAGAAAAAGCCAGTGTGTGTTGCCCTAATGGCAAGTGCCGTTGGAGCGAAAGGGAAGGAGTCGCAGTGGGCAGAAGTGGGGAAGGAAGCCGTCCTGAGGGGGGCCAGAGGCGTGGCCTGAGCCGTGTCCCGGAGGATGGGTGCATGGGAGTGGATGGATGCGCGGAGGGTGAGTGCGGGTTTCCAGGGGCCTTGGCAGGGCTGTGCGCAGCGAGTGGAGGGGCAGCCGGAGATAGGACCACCGTAGCTGAGGCCGGGGTCCCCCCGCCCACCCACCTTCTGGATGGACTCACCAAGGCCACCCTGCATCTTCTACAGACCGGGGAAGAGCACACTGTGACGCATCTCCAGTACGTCGCGTGGCCCGACCACGGCGTTCCTGATGACTCCTCAGACTTTCTGGAGTTTGTCAACTCTGTGAGGTCCCTGCGAGTGGATGGGGACCCCGTGTTAGTTCACTGCAGGTACTGTGGCTCTCTGGTTTTGCTTGTTTTCATACACTTACTCCAGAGGGAAAGACCTGGAGAAAGTTGGCAAAGAGCACCCTAAATCCCACGAGACCAGATGCTTTTACAAGAAGGCTGTTTATTTCTTCACTATTTCAAAAAATGTAGAATTTTATGAAAGCATAAATCCCTGAATGTAGACCAGAAGAAGAAAGCCCCACCCTCAGCCCACACTTAAATGTGGGTTTCTTTTCATTGGTGTTGAAGCCCCTGGCCTCAGAATATATGAGGAGAGACCTTTTCAACCTGTTCAAGAGCATGCCCTGAATGTGTGTTTTGTGTTCTTGAGGGTCAGGGGAGGAAAGCTCTGAGTAAATGTGGGAACTGGCTAGGAGTTAAGCTGGGCCGTGCCAAAATACTGCCTGAGCAAATCCCAAGTCTCTGCTTCTGTCCCCCAGTGCTGGAATAGGGCGCACCGGTGTGCTGGTCACCATGGAAACAGCCATATGCCTAATTGAGAGAAACCTGCCTGTTTACCCACTGGATGTTGTCCGGAAAATGCGAGACCAGCGTGCCATGATGGTGCAGACATCAGTGAGTAGAAATCCACTGATAAAAGTAGTAACAATGGGGGCGCCTGGGTGGCTCAGTCGTTAAGCGTCTGCCTTCGGCTCAGGTCATGATCCCAGGGTCCTGGGATCGAGCCCTGCATCAGGCTCCCTGCTCGGCAGGAAGCCTGCTTCTCCCTCTCCCACTCCCCCTGCTTGTGTTCCCTCTCTTTCTGTGTCTCTCTCTCTCAAATAAATAAATAAAATCTTAAAAAAAAAAAAAAAAGTAGTAATGATGGCCAACACTTTCTGGGCACTTGCCCTGGGCCAGGCCTGGGAGGAGGGCTTTGCATGGTAAGAGACCAAGGCTCAAGGGCTCTGCATCACTTGCCCAAGGTGGCAGAGGTTGTCAGAGGCTGAGTGGCTCTAAAGCCCACCCCACGTGACCTCTGTCTTTCACTGCCCTTTCCCTTTGCTGCCTCCGTGGTGTGCTTCCTGTCAGCCATGCGGCCAGGGAGCAGCCCTGGTTGCCTTCTACATGGTTGAGCCACTGGCCCACCATTTGTCCATCAGAAGTAAGCAAAGTCCCCTGAGGGTTTTACCCCACCTGCCTGTCTGTGGGTGAGTCTTCTGGCTCAGTGGACGTGTCACACGCCCTATTCTCTCCTCCTTGGGCTGTCTCCCTTGTGTGTCACATCTGGGTCATTGACGCTGCAAGTATCCTCCAGAGGAAATCTCGTGGGTTTCCCCTAGAACTTGAAGAGAGGCAGGTCGGGTGATGTAGAAGAAAGAGCATGATTCAGGCTACCCCACATACTGGGTGACCTTTGGATAGTCCCTTAACCTCTCTCCAAGCCTCAGTTTCCCCATCTGCAAAATGGGGACCATCCCACATTCCTTTAGATAATTGCACACACCGGAGAGACCCAAGCTTGCATGTGGTGGGAAAACTGGATCAGTCCATTATAAATCTCAACAGTAATGGAGGAAGTCCAAGGGGAGTCTAAGAACTCAATGGAAGAGTGTCAAAACAGACTTTGGAAAGTCAAGGAAGGCTTTCTGGAGGAGGAGATGGAGTCAACAAAGAAAGGAGTGGGAATTCCACATTGCAGCCAGCTTTGTGCCCTCACAAGCTCGTGGACAAAGTTTCTAACATTTCTCTAATGATGGTGAGCTCTCTGTTATACTCAGGAAATACAATTCAGAGGAAAAGATCAGGTTATTAAGACTCTCGTTCTCTGCCCTCTTCCATGTTAGGAAAGACCTCACTGCCGGTTCACAATGTTTACAGTGCATCTTCTGGGTAGATTTTCCCAGCTGGTGAAGCACCGTCGAAATGCTTTCTTTCACCCTGTACACTTCACTAAATAAGGTCCTTAGGTGTTGGTTAACATAAAGAACCATGTCCTGCAGAGCAGCGTTCAGTGGCCCTGCTTAAGACAAAGTCCAGACTCCTTACCGTGGCACAAGGCCCCGCACCCCCAGGGCCCGGCCGCCTGTGCAGCCTCTCTTTCCGGGCCCAGGTGTTCCCGGCCAGGGCTCTGAGCCCTGACTGTGCCACGTGGAATGGGCTGGTTCCTCCCTCGGCTGTGGCTTCCATGATGCTTTGCCCATTGCTCTCCGGTAGCCGCCCCTAGCCCTCATGATGCAGGAATAACGGCTGCAAGGGGGTCTCTGCCCCGCTGTGGGTCCCCTGCAGGTACGCAGGGTCTGGCCTGGCCCAGAGCGGGAGCTCAGAGTACTCGTGAGGGATGTGAAAGAGTGAGCATGGATGTGGTGTGAGGCCTGTTTACAGAGCTGCGGGTGGACTGACAGCTTTCTTTTCTTTTCCAGAGCCAGTACAAGTTTGTATGTGAAGCAATTCTTCGTGTTTATGAAGAAGGCTTAGTCCAAATGCTGGATCCCAGTTAAGACAACTGTGAAAAACATTCATTCCTCTTTCCCAAGGGCATCCTCCTTAAGGACAGACGCCTCTCTGGAAGCAGCAAGAGGAAATTTGTAGGCTGTGGAAGGAATGAGCACATTTGAAGCCAGGCACTTTAAAGTTCTAAAGAAGAGGTATCGTGTACATAGGAACTGTGTAGATACGCATGCAGTTACCGCAACATTTAGGCCCGTTTGTCCTCAGAAATAAGCAAAAGGGGATCTCAGTTTGGGGCCTGTCCTATTGCCTTCCTCCCTAGACGTCACCATGTTCCTGTAAACCATCCTTGGGCAATTGAGAGGGGAGGCCAGCAGTGCTGTTGACCTCCCAGAAACAAGAGGGTGTGGCTACTTGGAGTTGCTTGGATGTTTTGTGTGTATATGTGTATAGGACTCTAAGGGCTGAGCTTTCTGGGCTTCGAGGCAGAGATGGGACTGTTAGCTTTCACCCGCTGATGCTAAGGGAACCCTGATGAGTGTACTCAGTGGTAGGGTGGTGGGATTTCAAGCTGAAGGGCGGGCGCTACCTTTTCTGCCCCATCTCCCTCACACTTCCCATATTCGTGTTTCTGAAAATCACGTCCAAAATGCCCCGCTTGCTCCCTGCATTAATGACCCTCTTCAGGGGCTCACACAGTGCCTGGACCAGGTTAGTAACGTAGGTTCTGGCGAGTTTTCAGTTGAGACTCTGAGAACGAAGACTCCCTGTGCGTCTTGTCACCCGTCGTTAGGAGCAGGGTGCTTCGGGTTTCCTCTTGCCTCTTGCTGTCCCTGCAGAACCCAAGACTGGAATTGTCGACTACTGAATCTACTACATGGATTGCTGCTACTTCAAGCTATTAAACTTGAAACACTACGATTTTCCTGAGGGGAGATGGGATATCATCTTAATATTCAGAATCTTTGGCCCTTCTGAGGAAAGATCTAGTCATGGAACCATGGGAAACCCAGCTTCTAGAGGGTTTTCCGTGGATGTGTGTGGATGTGTGTGTGTGTGCCCATGGTAAGTGTTTCTCAGGATTCCTAACTTGATTCAAATTACAGTTGAGTTTCTATAAAGAATGAGTCTCTGTATAGAAGAACAAATGTGTGCATTCACCCTCGGTTAGAATGGTCTCCATTTCATTTCAAAGGAGAGGATCAGGCTATCTGAATATAAACACAATTTGATGTTAATTTATTCTAAGTGCACCCTGATTTTAATTGTCCTAAAGAATCCTGCCTTTGTTCATACTGTGTTAAATTTTTTAAAAATTTGTGACAGGATTGTAGCAAATTATTATTTAAGGAAAATAAATTACATAAGAATTTGAATGTGGTATTTTTAAATAGCGGCTTTTATGTATCCTGAAGGGAGAGGAAGCTCAGCCAGTTTCTTAGTGGGATGTATAGAAAAAGGATGCTTTTATATCATAGCACACAGAAGTGAAGCCATTTTGATGGTTAGCAAACTCTGGACCAATCGTTTCCTGGGTGCAAGCTGGATAACGACCTAGATGATGGGAGCCGGGTTTCTAAAGGTTCTTTATCTCCAGACTTAGCTCATTTAGTTGCACACTTCCCACCTGTCCCCCACCAGTACTTTACTGCTAAATGGCAGGGGTGGGAGGGAGGAGTCACGCCGTGCCATAGCCCACTACTGTGCGTGAGACAGGAGACCACCGAAGCCCCACCTTTGTCAGATTCGTGCTAAGCTAGCAGAATGAACCAGGAGAGGTTGCAATTATGCAGTTGGAGATTTGGTTCCTGGTCCCACTCGTCAGTAACTATCTCTTGGCCTGGTCACTTCGGAACACTGTGTCTCTTTCCTCTATTTCCTGTGAGACAGGAGGAATAATAGTGAGGCTGTGGGTTGAATATGAGGACCGAATAAAATGCTGTCAGCGGGAGTTTTCATCAGCTGGTAGCTATTTGACACTGCTTACAGGTGCGTTACTTGGAAAAGTTAACTTACCAGCCATCAGCCCAAAAACCCACGAAATAGAAGTAGAAGCTTATGGGGCGCCTGGGTGGCTCAGATGGTTAAGCATCTGCCTTTGGCTCGGGTCATGATCCCAGGGTCCTGGGATCGAGCCCTACGTCCGGCTCCTGGCTCAGCGGGGAGCCTGCTACTCCCTCTGCCTCTCCCCCTGCTCGTGCTCTTTCTCTCTCTCTGTATCTCTGTGTCTTGAATGAATAAATAAAATCTTTAAAAAAAAAAGAAAAGAAGTAGAAGCTTATGGATCTTTCCACAAAAGAAAATTTCTTCTGCTGAGAACAAAAGCACAAAGGAATATCCTCATACTAGTGCCTTTCTTCAATCTGGACTCAGAAGACATTCTACCAGCTAAGTCCCAAAAGAGAGGGGAAGGTGGAAAGCTGACCTCAATGTAAATGCCATCAGGATGTCTAGCAAATTATTGCTGTTTGATAAAAATACATCAGCACCCTGTGTGCAAGAAGCTTGAGAAGACTAAATGTGTTTGGAGAGTTGTGGTTTATTTTTTTTTTCTTAAAACAAATTATTTAATACAGTTGCAGAAATGCTGTCATTATTGTACATAAATTTCTAAAAAGCTTACCAAAGGTTGCACCTCACCTTTTTCTGCCACTGTGAAGGCCAGTAGTTCAGACCCAGCAGATGTTATTAGCAACAAAATTCATGAAATACTGGGGAAGAACAGGACAAGAGAATTATCCAAAGGGGCAAAATACACGAGTAAATATTACTACAGATACAGCCAGTTAAATTCTGTGCCTCCACATTCCTGCTTCAATACTTTATACATTTGAGCAATTATACTTAAGCCTTTTTGAGTTGTAAGTGAAAAGCATCAACACGGAATATTTTGCCTGGAAAATTGGGCTGGATGTGAACAGAGAAGGCATTTTACATCTGTGTTTTGTTCTCTGGAAGATCTGATCAGACTCACTGACGTGCTGACTTAGGATGGGACTTCCCTCCCTGTGTCCCTGTAGAAACTGCACTTGGTGTTCTGACTTCACAGAAAAAGAGATTGAACTCAGTTTGGCTGGGGGAGGTCAGGATGCGGGGTGTTGATCACAAACATGCTGGTCTGTCATTCCTGCCTCAGTAATTTGTACTTAAAAATGTTTTTTTAATTAAGTTTTTTATTTTAATTCCAGATTGTTAACATTAAAAATGCTTTTAGATTAGTGTAGGTGCTCTTGCCTCTCTGTTGCTACCTATTTCTTTTTTGTTCCTCAGAAATTATCATTTTAGTGAAAGCAACAGGCCGCTTCATCCCTCAGAGGCAGCATCAATAGGAAATGCTCATAGGAGCTCAGACGAGGGAAAGCTCACTCGGGTCTAGACCTAGACTTGAGTGAGATGTGTCACCCTCAGGCCTCAATTTCCTTATGTGTAAAAAGAAGTTTGGGCTGGACTAGATGAGTTCTTGGGTTCTTTCAACGTTTACCATTCTGGGAGTCAGTGTTCCAGAGAATTGAAATTAACCCCAAATCAAAGCCGTATAGCTACTGGAGAGAAATGTACCACATTTCCATGACTTGTCTCCAAGAGATTGTTCCTCAAACCTTAGCAGGCTTGAATGCCGAGTCAAGGATTGCCACCCTCTGGTTCTTGCCATTCTGCGCTGAGAACAAAATCCGTAAAGACAGCAAAGACCCTGACCTCAGCCTAACTCTGAGGAGCCAAACATGTGGGAGTCTGATGGCTGACTGTCTGCCATCTTTATAACCCACGTTCTGTTTGGAGCAACAAAAAGATTGGTATTATGTACTTTTGAAAAATATCTTAATGAGCAATATTTTTTCTGTAAATCTGGGACCTTTTTCATTCTGAACTGTCAGTGACTCTACTGAAAAAGTTTGATCGATATAAAAACATTCAAGCTATGCAACACTTATTGTGTGTTGACATTTTTATTCTAAGAATTGTCTTGATTTCTGAAAGGGTTTTCTCTGTTTGCTTTTCTTTCTTTCTTTCTTTCTTTTTTTTTTTAAGTAAATATTAACTCTCTTGGAGTAGAGTGCTCTCTGCCCATCCCTTCCCTCTGGTCAGGAGCTTGACCTGTCTTGACCTGGTGTGGCAAATTCTAGATCTGATTTAGGTTCAGCTATCATGACAACAGTAGCTTACATAAAGAAGTTTCTGTACTTTATATATCACACAGGGCTGCCAGGGTGGCTCCATGATCCCCAGGGTCCCAGGTTCTATCTGATCTGGTGCTCTACCATCCCCAGTATGCAGCGTCAATGCTGAGGTCCATGACGATGGCCCCAGCCAACAGGATGGAGGAAAGGGGAAGGAGAAACTAAAACCCCTTCCCTTAGGGTGTATCGTCTGGATGTTGTACATTTCATTGATCAGTACTTAGTGACAGGGCTATACCTACTGCAAAGGAATCTAGGGAAGGTTTTTATTCCAAGAAACCATGTGTCTAACAAATTCAGGAGTTCTGTTTCTGAGAAGGAAAGAATGAGTTTCAGGGACAATTAATCTCTGCCATAGTTCAACGCTTTGGTTCTGCCATTCCTCCTCTCTCCAAGGTAGACAACCCAAGCCCCAGCCACTTACAGCTTGAAGCTAAAGCTAAGATCCCTTTTGGGTGACCTGTGGTCTTCTCCATCAGCTCTGGGTGGCTTCTTGCCAATGACTTCTAAACTCAAGACAAGTGATCTCCCAACACAGCCCATAAACAGCAGTGTAGTAGAAACAGGAAAACAACCATTGAAAACTCATTTGTAAGAGGGAAGAACAGGAAACACTGCTCCAAGTGGTTATCCAAGTCCACTGCACAGGAAGAACGAAGACGCTTCTAGAAGGCCAGTAAGTCCCTCAGCTGCCTGACAGCCAAGTCCTGCTCTCTGGGAGGACTTCCTTGTCCGTGGACCTCCACATCCAAGTTGGGACTGCAGTGGTGGGCAGCCTTGTTGGGGACAGAACAGCTTTTGTAGCCTGTTGACTCCTGGAGCAGTTTTGTGGGGGGGTCCCCAGGGTTGTGGTTTCTGAATTCCAGCAAGTACCCACAGCTGATGGTCTGGCCTACAATGACGTTCTGTGCTCTGCTCATGCCTCTTAAAGGTGGCTACCTTGAGGCCGCCAGAAAGAGAAGCTTGGGTGGGAAGGCAAGACTCTTCATCTGACCTTTGGAGCTACCTAGTTCATATTTTCTGGCAGAGAAGTCTTGAAGATGGCTTGCTGCCCCCGGCCTTAGCTCCTGCTAAGGCTGCCACTTCAAGGCCACTGCCTCAAATAGCTGCAGTCTAAAGAACAACAACAGTTGGCATTTTCTGTGCTTGAAGACCTTCGTCAATTCTGAGCACAGGCTACAGACTGCCTCCCTTAGCCAAGCCAGGCTCCCTTCCATCTCTGCTGCAGCCCCCTGGGCTCTAGCCCCAGCCGGTCTCACCTCTATGGGACTTTGTGAAAAGCAACTACCCTCCTACCATTTTCTCTACTATCTTGGCCTTGGTCAGCATGTGGTCCCACCTCCAAAGTACTGCAGATGACACTTTCATCAAAGTGACACCTTAGTCACTATATAAAAGGCAATGTCTGTCTTTGCCATCTGCTGGCCTGCCAATTCCACTAAGCCAATGCCACATTTTGATGTTATTTGCAGCATCCTACTTTCAATGATCAAATTCTGAATCCAAAAACCAAAGTAAAATTGGCTGGAGCAAAATAGAAGTTTATTTCCCTCTCAGATAAACACAGGAGTCTAGAGCTGGTAAAGGGGCTATATGGTTACCATGATCTGTGCCCCTCCAATCTGCTGGCTCCATTAACTCCAACATATATCGTCTACCTCACAGTCCAAGATGGCTGCTCCAGCGGCAGTCATCACATCCACATTCCAGCTGGAAAGAAAAAGGAAAATGGTGGCAAAAAATGCCTTTGCCTTTAAGGATAATTCCTAAAAGTTGCACAGACTACTCTGACTTACAAACGGTTGGCCAAAACTTAATCATATGGGTACACCTAGCTGCAAGTGAGGTTAGGGAATGAAATCTTCATTCTGGATGGCACTCTACCCAGCCAAAATTCTGAAGTTTTTTTTATTGAAGAAGGGGAAATGATGGTTTGGGTAACTTAGCTGCAGATTCCTTGACTTCAGATCTACTGAAGGGCTGACTTACTCTACCCAGCCAAAATTCTGGAGTTTTCTTATTGAAGAAGGGGAAATGATGGTTTGGGCACCTTAGCAGCTCCCCAGCAGATTCCTTGACTTCAGATCTACTGAAGGGCTGACTTAGGAAGAGTTAACTCTGCTCAAGACCCAGCACACAGGAACAGATGCAATGATGTCATTTAAGTGAGACAAGGTCAGCATCCATCCGTTACATGCAAACATCATTGGAATAAGAATAGACTGATAACACAGACTCAACCTCTTTTCTAGACCAGAGCCCCACCCATTCCCCACCCCCAAATTACACAAGTCAGTCTCCCCATGGCCACCCTTGTATCCAATACTCGTCAGTCCCTAAACCTCTGGATTCCTCTCATGGTCAAAGAAGGCTCCAGGATTTCTCCTGAGGCCGCCCCTGGGACTTCCAACATCATCGTCCAAACCAGAGGAAGAGCCAGGGAAGACCTGATGGGACTTGACGGTGGCAGAGGTCCAGGGGAGAGATGGTGGCAGTGAGGACAAGGTAAGTGGTCACAACCCCAACATACGTAAGAGGAAGAAGAGAAGACTCTGTAACTGGCGGGTGTGCAGAGAGAGGAGCCAAGGACAGGCCAGTTTCTAGGTTGGGCAACTGGGTGGGTGCAGGTGCTGCAAGCCAGGAAGACCAGGTGTGGGAAAGAGGATGAGACTGCTCTTTGGGTCTGAAGTCCAGCATTAGGGACACGTAGAGCCAGTCTGAGGAGTCTCACACAGCTATGTCTGAACACGAAAGTTCATTCTTTAAAATGATGTAGATACTTGTGGGTCCCGAGCGCCCCAGTCAGCCACAGTAGATGCCTTTTCTTTTGTGCTCTTTGCGCTTAAATTTTAATCCATTCCAACGCTCTCTGTAATTGAGTCCAGTTATTAAATAGCCCGTCTGAGTGTGAATACACAGTTGTCATAGTCTCATCAGGCTGCAATTAACAAAAGAGTACAGACAGGGTGTCACACAGTAAAGGAAGAAGAGAGGAGAGAAGAAAAATGAGGTAAAATATTTTAAAATATTCATGATGCAGCAAGGAAAAAGCACAACAGAACTGCCTGGCATGGAGGGGCATGGCCTAGGAGAGGCGTGCCGGCTGCACTCTGTCCCGAGTGTGACGAGTGTGAGGTCACTGTGACCTAGGCCTCTGGGGCTCCAGCGAGGAACTGCGCGCTCACATTTCACCAAGACCAGGCGCACGGCTTCGGTTGCAGTGAGAGACCTACCTGGCAACGGCCAGAGGTGTGGAAATGAGAGCAGGCCTGATCGTAATGGAGGCCACTAAGTCAAGTGTGGAAACAGAAGACATGCTATTTATAAACTAACCGTAAAAACTCAGAAAACTGAAACAGAAACAACTGAGAAATGCCTAGACACATTCTAAGCTACATGTTCAAGTTAGAGCCCTTCGGTGGCCTCTCATTTCTTGTGTCAAATCTGGGTTGTCCTGGATAACACAGAGCTCGGAGGCGTTCTATTTTTGTCTTTTGTAGGCACTGTCCGGGCGCAGGGGAACCCAGGAGGCCCAGGAGCTGCTCCCTTCCCTGCAGACGGTGCCCAGCTACGTCCTGTGTGTCTCCCTCCGTCAGCAAACAGGCCTCAGGCAAGCCCTCCCCCACAGATTCTTGATCATCTTTCTGCCTCACTCAAGCGCAGGTCAAGCTCTCCTGTCTTTCCTTCATACCATCCAGAACTGAAAAAGATGTTCATAGCAGCCTCCTTCACAATAGACAAAACGTGGAAACCAGCCAAATGTCCGTCAGCTGATGACTGGAGAGACAAGACACAGTCTGTCCACACAGCGGAATATTATCTGGCCATGAATAGGAATGAACAACATGGGTGAACTTTGAAAACATGCTAAGTGAGCGAAGCCAGACACAAAAGGTCACGTATTATATGATTCCGCTTACAGGAGTGGTCCAGAGAAGGCAGATTCATAGAGACAGAGAGTAGATCAGAAGTAGATCCCAGCCAGGGACTGGGAGGAAGAGGGGTGGGGAGTGACAGCTAATGAGTGTGGGGTTCCTTTTGTGTGGCCCCTCTCTTGCTTATGCTCACCTTATCACCCTGCTGGAGAGAACCACAGCACCCAGTGATAAGTAGGTGTCAGTAAATGCCTGACCATAAATGAACACGAACCAGTACTCTTTCCCTTATATTGCTGATCTCAGCTAGGATCCTGTTGTCCCTAACACTCTGCCTTTTTTATGTCACTTAACTGCCCCCCCCATCACCCTTATCCCCATGGCGAGAAGTTTTTAAAGGAGCTGGGGGGAGAGATGACAGAAAAAGATCTCTAGATCTGACCACGTAAAAATTCAGAACACCATAAACACAAGGAAAAGGCAATCGATAAACAGAAAAATATTTGTAACAAATATGACAAAATTTTCAAATAAGAGATGCCATTTTTAGCTTTACACTTGGCAAAAATAAAAGTCTTGTTTTTAAGCATATTTAATGACAGTCTTATGGGAATTATTTGAATGGAGAAAAGCCTCTAGAAAGAAAGTCAACATTTTAATAGTGATTAGACCAAAGTTGTGGGATTGGCGGGAGGGGGCTTTTTTGTTAAGTTTTGTTCTTTTCCAGTTGTTTATGATAAATAAGCATTACCTATTGAATCATAAGGGCAAAGCAACAGATACACCTTTTGCTGACTTTCCTGTAAGGTAAGTATCCATGTTGGTAAGGGGGTAAAGATGAAGGTGTTGGAGCATAAACTGGTACAACCTTCCAAGAGGGACACCAATTTAACAAGAACTTGAAAAATGTTGATATTCTTTCATCTAACTTCTACTTCTAGTCATTGATTCTGATGATTAGAATAAAAAGCAGCTATGAAATCAAACAGAAATGGAAGCAATTTACATACAGCATTATTCATTGCAGAGGTTTTTAAAACTTGGAAACAATGAAAGTGTCCAATATTGAGGATATAGGTTAAATCAATTATGGCATGGTCATATAATAGCATGTGCAATCATGGAAAATACCACTTGTAAAGAACACTTAAATAAAATTAAAAATGATGATATAATGTTCAGTGTAAAAGGCTCACTACAAACTAGGTAAATAGTGTGGTCTTCAAGGTGTGTACGTGCGTACATAACAAGAGGCTCAAAAGATTCTACCAATAGGTTAACAGTGAATATCTTTAGGTTTATGAATTAAGGTTGCTTTTAGGTTTTATCCACAACTACCATGTATGTTTTTATAATCAGGAAAAAATCATTTTTAAAAAATCACTTTTAACTAGTCACAGATTGCTTAATAGTACCACTTAACATCACAAAGGTACATGACTTGGACCCAGCAGTTTCACCTTCAGGAATGTATTCCTCA